>NC_140988.1:183384837-183804330 GCF_052327205.1 Somniosus microcephalus
CTTCCCGCGGGTGCAAGCCCCCGACCTACACTTACCTAGCGCGCCGGCAGTTGAGCTCTGGGCCTGCGTGGAATTCCTCTCCGGGGCCTGGCCCAGAGGCCGGCGCGCTGTGCTTGCGTGTCCCAGGGGCGTAGTTAGTGCGATGCGTCCCCTGGGATCACGTGAGCCATGGGCAGCCAATCGGAGGGGGGGAAAAGCCCATTCATAAGATTGACAGAAAGACCTGTCAAAACGTATGAATGCTGAGGGCCCAAAACAGTAGTTAACCTTCAAATAAATTTTAAAAAACACTTTTTAAATAAACTATTGTAATGAAATCTGTTTGTCTTGATCCTGTATTCGTTTTGCACTCATGTATATTACCCTCCCCCACTGTGTATATTTTCACTTCCTCTTTCCCGACTAACCTGGGAGGTTCCAGGTCTTGGCTCTTGGCTCCGCCCCAGGATCTGTATGACTCATTCCTGTGAACCAGTCGGCGTGTTGAGATGTTAGCTCTGATCTTAGCGATTAAAAGCCAACTTGTTTAAGTCTATAACTTCTAGTTTTGTGGTTATTGAAGGCCCATCAACTATAAATTACATTAAATAACTATTTTAAACAATAATTTAAATTTTTGAAAAAATAATTTTATAAAAAAAAACAGGGCTAAAAATAAACTTACCTTGCTTTAAAGTATTTAAAAATAATAACCCTGTGGAAAAAATGTTTTAATTTTAATTAATTTACCACTTACCTTTTAAAAGGCAGGTAGGCCTCAGTGCGGCATCGGCAGCAGGCGGGAGGCGGAGCAGAGCGACTACAAAAGGCCCCAGAGGCTCAGGTAGGCCTCAGTGCGGCATCGGCAGCGGCGGCAGCGGCGCAGAGCGACTACAAAAGGCCCCAGAGGCTCAGGTAGGCCTCACCAATCTCAGGGAAGGAGAGAGGTAAAAAGTATTCGAGGTGTGAAGTCACCACAAAACAGGTAGGTGATTGGTTGGAGTATTTCTCTCGTTTTAAAACTTTAAGTCTGTGGTTTATAGTTTTTAAGGTCTCTGTGGTGTAGCGGGGACAGTTTGTAAACCAGGGCCCTTAAATATATCATTTAACTGTCGTGAAATTCGGTGGGATTCATTTAATTTTAATTAATTAGTTAAAGGGCAAGTCATGGCAGGACAGCCAGCCCCGTAGTGTGCTCGTCCTGCTCTATGTGGGAAATCAGGGACGCTTCCTACGTCCCTGACGACCATGTGTGCGGGAAGTGTGTCCAGCTGCAGCTACTGACAGACCGCATTGCGGCACTGGAGCTGTGGATGGATTCATTTTGGAGCATTTGCGATGCTGAGGACGTCGTGAATATCACATTTAGCGAGTTGGTCACACCGCAGGTAAAGGGTGTACAGGCAGGAAGGGATATGGGTGACCAGCAGGCAGAGTAAGAGGCACAGGCAGGTAGTGCAGGAATCCCCTGTGGCCATCCCCCTCTCCAACAGATTGACACCACTTTAAATACTGTTGGGGGGGATGACTCATCAGGGGAAGGCAGCAGCAGCCAACTTCCTGGCACCAGGGGTGGCTCTGCTGCACAGGACGGAGGAAAAGAGTGGAAGAGCTATAGTGATAGGGGACTCAATTGTAAGGGGAATAGATAGGCGTTTTTGTGGCCGCAATCGAGACTCCAGGATGGTGTGTTGCCTCCCTGGTGCAAGGGTCAAGGACGTCTTGGAGCGGCTGCAGAACATTTTGGAGGGGAGGGTGAACAGCCAGTTGTCGTGGTGCACATAGGCACCAACGATATAGGTCAAAAACGGGATAGGCCCTAAAAGCAGAATATAGGGAGTTAGGAGGTAAATTAAAAAATAGGACCTCAAAAGGTAGTAATCTCAGGATTGCTACCAGTGCCACGTGCTAGTCAGAGTAGAAATAGGAGGATATTTCAAATGAATACGTGGCTAGAGGAATGGTGCAAGGAGGAGGATTCAAATTCCTTGGACATTGGAACCAGTTCTGGGGGAGGTGGGACCAGTTCAAACCGGACGGTCTGCACCTGGGCAGGGCCAGGACCGATGTCCTAGGGGGACGTTTGCTAGTGCTGTGGGGGAGGGTTTAAACTAAAATGGCAGGGGGTTGGGAACCTGAGCAGGGAGACAGAGGAAAGGAAAACAGGGATAAAAGCAAAGATAGGAAGGAGAAAAACAAAAGTGGCAGTCAGAGAAATCAATGGTTTAATCAAACATGGCCACAGTAAATAATAATTCTAATAGGTCTAAGAGCGTTAAAAAACAAGCCTGAAGGCTTTGTGTCTTAATGCGAGGAGCATTTGTAACAAGGTGGATGAATTGGCTGCGCAAATAGAGCTAAACGAATATGATTTGGTTGGGATTACGGAAACGTGGCTCAAGGATGGCCAAGACTGGGAACTCACATCCAGGGGTATTCGATATTCAGGAAAGATAGGCAAAAAGGAAAGGGAGGTGGGGTAGCATTACTGGTTAAAGAAGGGATTAATACAATTGTAATGAAGGATATTAGCTCTGATGATGTGGAATCTGTATGGGTAGAATTGAGAAATACTAAGGGGGAAAAAACATTAGTGGGAGTGGTATATAGACCTCCAAACAGTAAGGCGGAGGTTGGGGATGGCATTAAAAGGGAAATTAAAGAAGCGTGCAATAAGGGCACAGCAGTCATCATGGGTGACTTAATCTACATATAGATTGGGCAACCAAATTAGTAACAATACTGTGGAGGAGGAATTCCTGGAGTGTTTACGGGATGGTTTCCTGGACCAATATGTCGAGAAACCAACCAGAGATCAGGCCATCTTAGACTGGGTATTATGTAACGAGAAAAGGATTAATTAGCAATCTTGTTGTACGGCCCCTTGGGTCGGAGCGATCATAATATGATCGAATTCTTCATTAAGATGGAGAATGAAGTAGTTGACTCAGAGACTAGGGTCCTCAATTTAAATAAAAGGAAACTACGATGGTCTGAAGAGCGAGTTGGGTAGGATTGATTGGGGAATGTCACTCAAAGGGTTGACAGTGGATAGGCAATGGTAAACATTCAAAGACCGAATGGATGAGCTACAGAATTTGTTCATCCCAGTTTGGCATAAAAATAAAACAAAAAGGTGACTCAACCGTGGCTAACAAGGGAAATTAGGGATAGCATAAGATCCAAGGAGAGGACATATAAATTGGCCAGAAAAAGCAATAATCCTGAGGATTGGGAGCAGTTTAGGAGTCAACAAAGGAGGACAAAGGATTAATTAAGAAAGGGAAAATAGAATATGAGAGTAAGCTAGCAAGGAACATAAAAACTGATTGTAAAAGCTTTTATAGATATGTGAAGAGAAAAAGATTGGTGAAGTCAAGCGTAGGTCCCTTGCAGTCAGAATCAGGGGAATTATAATGGAAACAAGGAAATGGCAGACCAACTAAATACATATTTTGGTTCTGTCTTCACAAAGGAGGACACAAATAACCTCCCAGAGATGCCGGGGAACATAGGGTCTGATGAAAGGGAGGAACTGAAAGAAATCAGTATTTGGTGTTAGGAAAATTGATGGGACTGAAGGCCAATAAATCCCCAGGGCCTGATGGTCTACATCCCAGGGTACTTAAGGAAGTGGCCCTAGAGATAGTAGATGCATTGCTGGTCATCTTCCAGAACTCGATAGACTCTGGAATGGTACCCATGGATTGGAGGGTAGCTAATGTTACCCCACTATTCAAAAAAGGTGGTAGAGAAAAAGCGGGGAATTATAGACCGGTAAGCCTGACATCGGTAGTGGGGAAAATGCTAGAGTCCATGATAAAAGATGTAATAGCAGAGCACTTGGAAAGCAGTGACTGGATCGGACAAAGTCAACATGGATTTACAAAAGGTAAATCGTGCTTGACTAATCTACTGGAATTTTTTGAGGATGTAACTGGTAAAATAGATAAGGGAGAACCAGTGGATGTGGTGTATTTGGACTTTCAGAAGGCTTTCGATAAAGTCCCACATAAGAGATCAGCGTGCAGAATTAAGGCACATGGGATTGGGGGCAAGGTATTGACTTGGATAGAGAACTGGTTGGCAGACAGAAAGCAAAGAGTTGGAATAAATGGGTCGTTTTCCGAGTGGCAGGCAGTGACTAGTGGGGTACCGCAAGGATCGGTCCTAGGACCCCAGCTGTTCACAATATATATTAATGATCTGGACAAGGGAATTGGATGTAATATCTCCAAATTTGCAGACGACACAAAGCTGGGTGGGAGGGTAAGCTGTGAGGAGGATGTCGTGAAACTCCAGTACGATTTGGACAGGTTGGGTGACTGGGCCCAAACATGGCAAATGCACTATAATGTGGATAAATGTGAGGTTATCCACTTTGGTGGCAAAAACAGGAAGGCAGATTATTATTTGAATGGCAATAGATTGGGAGAAGGGGAAGTGCAAAGAGACCTGGGTGTTCTTGTGCACCAGTTGCTGAAGGTAAGCATGCAGGTGCAGCAGGCGGTTAAGAAGGCAAATGGCATGTTGGCATTTATTGCAAGGGGGTTTGAGTATAAGAGTGAGGAAGTCTTGCTACAATTATACAGGGCCATGGTGAGACCACACCTGGAGCACTGTGCACAGTTTTGGTCTCCTTATCCGAGGAAGGATATACTTGCCTTGGAGGCGGTGCAACGAAGGTTCACTAGATTGATTCCTGGGATGGGTGGGAGGGTTGTCCTATGATGAGAGATTGAGTGTTGGGCCGATACTCTCGAGTTCAAAAGAATGAGGCGGGATCTCATTGAAATGTGTAAGATTCTGAGGGGGATTGACAGGGTAGATGCTGAGAGGCTGTTTCCTCCTGGCTGGAGAGTCTAGAACCAGGGATCACAGTCTCAGGATAAGGGCTCGGCCATTTGGGACTGAGATGAGGAGGAATTTCTTCACTCAGAGGGCGGTGAATCTTTGGATGCAGAGTCGTTCCAACTGACTACAGCTTAAGTGGTCTGTTCTTCTACACAAGGTTGGTTACCGCTCAGGAAATGGGGCTGGTTGGAGCTGTCAGTTGACCTCCCCCTCAACTCCGGCTAATTCGGGGAATTTCATCCATCTGTGACCAGACTATAACCACAAGCCTTATCGTCTTCCCTCCCACAGGGCAGCGGTCCTTCATTCTGCCCGCGCAACTCGCACTTGATCTAAAGCCAGCCTTTATTCCTCATAAAATTATAAAATCTCATTGAAACTTATAAAATTCTAACAGGACTAGACAGACTGGATGCAGGAAGGATGTTCCCGATGGCGGGGAGTCCAGAACCAGGGGTCACAGTCTAAGGATAAGGGGTAAGCCATTTAGGACAGAGATGAGGAGGAATTTCTTCACCCAGAGAGTGGTGAACCTGTGGAATTCTCTACCACAGAAGGCAGTGGAGGCCAATTCATTAAATATATTCAAGAAGGAGTTAGATATATTTCTTGAGGCTAAAGGGATCAAGGGATATGGGGAGAAAGCAGGGACAGGGTACTGAATTTGGATGATCAGCCATGATCTCATTGAATGGCGGAGCAGGCTCGAGGGGCCGAATAGAAACATAGAAGATAGGAGCAGGAGTAGGCCAGTGCGGCGCTCCCTCAGTACCGCCCCGCCGACAGTGCGGCGCTCCCTCAGTACCGCCCCTCCGACAGTGCGGCGCTCCCTCAGTACCGCCCCTCCGACAGTGCGGCGCTCCCTCAGTACTGCCCCCCCTCAGTACTGCCCCTCCGACAGTGCGGCGCTCCCTCTAAGCCCCCACCCCAGAGACTTGAGCACAAAATCCAGGCCGACACTACCCCCGGTGCCGGTACCGGGGGGAGCGCCGCACCGTCGGAGGGGCGGTGCCGGGGGAGCGCCGCACCGTCGGAGGGGCGGTGCCGGGGGAGCGCCGCACCGTCGGAGGGGCGGTGCCGGGGGAGCGCCGCACCGTCGGAGGGGCGGTGCCGGGGGAGCGCCGCACCGTCGGAGGGGCGGTGCCGGGGGAGCGCCGCACCGTCGGAGGGGCGGTGCCGGGGGAGCGCCGCACCGTCGGAGGGGCGGTGCCGGGGGAGCGCCGCACCGTCGGAGGGGCGGTGCCGGGGGAGCGCCGCACCGTCGGAGGGGCGGTGCCGGGGGAGCGCCGCACCGTCGGAGGGGCGGTGCCGGGGGAGCGCCGCACCGTCGGAGGGGCGGTGCCGGGGGAGCGCCGCACCGTCGGAGGGGCGGTGCCGGGGGGAGCGCCGCACCGTCGGAGGGGCGGTGCCGGGGGAGCGCCGCACCGTCGGAGGGGCGGTGCCGGGGGGAGCGCCGCACCGTCGGAGGGGCGGTGCCGGGGGAGCGCCGCACCGTCGGAGGGGCGGTGCCGGGGGAGCGCCGCACCGTCGGAGGGGCGGTGCCGGGGGGGGCGCCGCACCGTCGGAGGGGCGGTGCCGGGGGGGGCGCCGCACCGTCGGAGGGGCGGTGCCGGGGGGGGCGCCGCACCGTCGGAGGGGCGGTGCCGGGGGGGGCGCCGCACCGTCGGAGGGGCGGTGCCGGGGGGGGCGCCGCACCGTCGGAGGGGCGGTGCCGGGGGGGCGCCGCACCGTCGGAGGGGCGGTACCGGGGGAGCGCCGCACCGTCGGAGGGGGCGGTACCGGGGGAGCGCCGCACCGTCGGAGGGGCGGTACCGGGGGAGCGCCGCACCGTCGGAGGGGCGGTACCGGGGGAGCGCCGCACCGTCGGAGGGGCGGTACCGGGGGAGCGCCGCACCGTCGGAGGGGGCGGTACCGGGGGAGCGCCGCACCGTCGGAGGGGCGGTACCAGGGGGAGCGCCGCACCGTCGGAGGGGCGGTACCGGGGGAGCGCCGCACCGTCGGAGGGGCGGTACCGGGGGAGCGCCGCACCGTCGGAGGGGCGGTACCGGGGGGAGCGCCGCACCGTCGGAGGGGAGGTACCGGGGGGAGCGCCGCACCGTCGGAGGGGCGGTACCGGGGGAGCGCCGCACCGTCGGAGGGGCGGTACCGGGGGAGCGCCGCACCGTCGGAGGGGCGGTACCGGGGGAGCGCCGCACCGTCGGAGGGGCGGTACCGGGGGAGCGCCGCACCGTCGGAGGGGCGGTACCGGGGGAGCGCCGCACCGTCGGAGGGGCGGTACCGGGGGAGCGCCGCACCGTCGGAGATGCCGAGACAATAAACCGAGGACCCGGCTGCTCACTCAGACGGATGTAAAAGATCCCACGACCACTATTGGAAGAAGAGCAGGGGGGAATTCTCCCTGGTGTCCTGGGGCCAATATTTATCCCTCACCCAACATCACTAAAACAGATTATCTGGTCATTATCACATTGCTGTTTGTGGGAGCTTGCTGTGCGCAAATTGGCTGCTGCATTTCCTACATTACAACAGTGACCACACTTCTTTTATAAAAAAAAAAAAAAAAAAAAGTCCTTCATTGACAGTGCAGCGCTTTGGGACGTCCTGAGGTGGTGAAAGGCGTTGGACACAACACCCACATTTACACACACACTGACCGACGTACTGGTCCTCAAACCTGCCGTCAAACATCATGGACTACTTTTAGCTTGAGACCTCATATCTCGCCACCACTCAGACTGCCTCTTTCCACCTCCATAACATTGCCCGTCTCTGCCCCTGCCTCAGCTCATCCGCTGCCGAAACCCTCATCCCTGCCTCGGTCACCTCCAGACGCCGACTATTCCGACCCACTCCTGGCTGCCCTCCCACATTCCACCCTGTCATCCAAAACTCCGCTGCCCCCGTGTCCTAAGTCACTGCCAGTCCCGTTCACCCATCACCCCGTCGCTCGCAACCCTCATTGGATCCCGGTCCGGCAACGCCTCGATTTTAAAATTCTCAACCTCAACTTCAAATCCCTCCTCGCTCCCCTTCCCCATCTCTGTACCCTCCTCCAGCCCCGACAACCCTCCCTATGTCAGTAACCTCCTCCAGCCCCTACAACCCTCCCAGATCTCTGCGCTCCTCCAATTCTGGCCACTTGCCCATCCCCCCGATTTCCATCACTCCACCATTGGCGGCCGTGCCTTCAGCCGCCTGGGCCCCGAGCTCTGGAATTCCCTCCCTAAACCTCTCCGCCTCTCTCTCCTCCTTTAAGACGCTCCTTAAAACCGACCTCTCTGACCCAACTTTTGGTCACCCGTCCTAATATCTCATGATGTGGCTCGGGGGTTGAGTTTTGTCTGATTTACGCTCCTGTGAAGCACCTTGGGGCGTTTTACTACATTAAAAGCACCAAGCTCATGGTCTACAGAGCAGCAGTGATACCCGCCCTGCTGTATGCCTCAGAGACATGGACCATGTACAGCAGGCACCTCAAAGCACTGGAGAGGTACGACCAACGCTGCATCCGCAAGATCCTGCAAATCCATTGGCAGGATAGGTGCACCAACGTCAGTGTTCTCGCTCAGGCCAACATCCCCAGCATCGAAGCTTTGACCACGCTCGATCAGCTCCGATGGACGGGTCACATTGTCCGCATGCCCGATACGAGACTCCCAAAACAAGCGCTCTACTCGGAGCTCCGGCACGGCAAGAGAGCCCCAGGTGGGCAGAGGAAACGCTTCAAGGACACCCTCAAAGCCTCCTTGAAAAAGTGCAACATCCCCACCAACACCTGGGAATCCCTGGCCCCAAGACCGCACAAAGTGGAGGAGGAGCATCCGGGAAGGCGCCGAACACCTCGAGTCTCTTCGCCGGGAGCAAGCGGGAAGCCAAGCGCAGGCAGCGCAAGGGGCGCACGTCAACCCAAGCACCCCACCCACCCGCCCCTTCAACCACCGTCTGCCCCACCTGTGACAGAGACTGTCGGTCCCGCATTGGACTCATCAGTCACCTGAGAACTCAGGTTTAGTGTGGAAGCAAGTCATCCTCGGTTCCGAGGGACTGCCTAAGAAGATAAATGCGAGATGGTGCGATTGTTCATTTTATGAAGGGGAAGGATTGGCTTACTGGTGGGTGGTTGCTCAGCGCCACCCCATCTGTTACTGAGCCACACCAAGCGCGAAGGCCCCTGGTCGATTCACGCTCTGGGGCACGTGCCAAGATAAGCCGCGGGTGGGCGGGAGGCTGGTGGTGAAACTCAACCCGGGGTGGGGGTGGGGGGGGGGGCAGTGTCCCGATCTGCACCCAGCGAGCAACGCGCGTGGTCGCCCCGCGAGACCAGGATCAGGTCGTTTCCCACCCACCGCCCCCACTCCCCTCCCCCCATAGCCACACGAGCCCCACCAGCGCCCACGAGAGTCGGCAATTCGACCGGGTGAGGCAGTGTGGCTTGGTGCCGAGCTTCCACCAGCTTAGGTCAGCAACCCGGGGCAAAAACCCAAACCGTCCTTCACCGACGGAAGCCAGTATCGGCCCGAAACGAGAGGTATTTAAAACGCGGCCAGCTCATGTTTAATGTACACCGTAGAGTTTCGACAGCAATCCCTTGTCTAAAGAGAGACTCCCATTTCCCCAGCGCCTTTCACCACCTCAGGACGTCCCAACGCGCTTCACAGCCAATGAAGTACTTTTTCTGAAGTGTGGTCACTGTTGTAATGTAGGAAATGTAGGGCAGCACGGTGGCATAGTGGTTAGCACTGTTGCCTCACAGCGCCAGGGACCCGGGTTCGAATCCGGCCTCGGGTGACTGTCTGTGTGGAGTTTGCACATTCTCCCCGTGCTTGCGTGGGTTTTCTCCGGGTGCTCCGGTTTCCTCCCACAGTCCAAAGATGTGCGGGTTAGGTTGATTGGCTATGATAAATTGACCCTTAGTGTAGGGGGATTAAATACGTGGGGTTACAGGAATAGGGTGGGATATGTGTTGGTGTAGGGGTTACGGGGATCGGGTGGGATATGTGTCGGTGCAGGCTCGATGGGCTGAAATGGCCTCTATCTGCACTGTGGGGTTTCTGTGATTCTGTGTGAAACGCAGCAGCCAATTTGCGCACAGCAAGCTCCCACAAACAGCAATGTGATAATGACCAGATCATCTGGTTTAGATTGGTTGAGGGATAAATATTTGCCCCAGGACACCAGGGAGAACTCCCCCCTGCTCTTCTTCCAATAGTGGCCGTGGGATCTTGTACATCCACTTCAGGGTGCCTCGGTTTAATGACTCATCCGAAAGACGGCACCTCCAACAGTGCGGCGCTCCCTCAGTGCCGCCCCTCCGACAGTGTGGCGCTCCCTCAGTGCCACCCCTCCGACAGTGCGGCGCTCCCTCAGTACTGACCCTCCGACAGTGCGGCGCTCCCTCAGTACCGACCCACCGACAGTGCGGCGCTCCCTCAGTACCGCCCCTCCGACAGTGCAGCGCTCTCTCAGTACTACCCCTCCGACAGTGCGGTGCTCCCTCGGTACTGCCCCCTCCGACAGTGCAGCGCTCTCTCAGTACTACCCCACCGACAGTGCGGTGCTCCCTCGGTACTGCCCCTCCGACAGTGCAGCGCTCTCTCAGTACTGCCCCTCCGACAGTGTGGCGCTCCCTCAGTACTGCCACCGGGGAGTGTCGGCCTGGATTAGAGAGCTGAAGTCTGTGGTCCACAACCTTCTGACTCTGGTCTCACCAAGACGGACAGCTGAATCTCACATGATTTGTCCGGTTTATAAACCTTCAGTAGGACAGGAATAAAGTTGGAATTTCCTTAATAAACGTTTATGAAACAGACACATATAGGAGTGTTGTCGATAAACACAGCTTTAATCGGTCTGGGTCAGAGCGACCTGGGAACTGCTCGCCAACTGGGGAAAAAAGTTTCTTACGCAACTTTTTCAAAGTGTTGAAAAGTACATTTAACGATATCCCCCTCCCTCCTTCTCTTCAATCACAAGTCTCTTGGCTCAGATCATTCATTCTCAGCGAGTCTCATGGTTGCTGGCGACTGGTTAGAGAAATCGTTCAAGCATTTTTTTTCTAGAGCAGGAGGTCTCTCTCTGACACACACACACAGTTGGTTGCTGGTCTAACGGGAAATCTCACAAGAGGGGCGGCGCCATCGAATGTTTAAGCGACACGTCTCGGAGAAATGCGAGGGGGGGGGGGAAAGAGAGAATGCACAGGACGAGGGTGAGGAGATAAGTCGTGTGGAGCCCACCTCCTTAAAAAAAAACAACCACAAAACACACACAAACAGCAAAGATTCCCCAGCTCAGAACCCCTGGGTCTGGGCAAAGTCAGGGGTAGCGAATGAAACTGATCAGAGGGAACAATGTAACTGATCGCTGCAACTGATTGTGAAACTGACTTGGGAACCGATTTGTGGCCAAAGCTTCAAACTCAAGCCAACTTGCAACTCGTTTCACACCCACCCCCACCCCTTCAAGTCTTGCCCCAACCACCCCACCCCCCAGAATCAGAAGGACCCCGTTCCCAAAACCAGCCCCACATCATGTACTGAATTCTGAATTTGCTTACCTTCTGCCTTCGCTTCACCCACTCCAAGTCGTGTAACAGAAACCAACCAACCTCCCTCTCCCCCTCACAGCAAAATAAGTAAGAAAAACCAGAGAGAGAGAGGGAGGGGAGAGAGGAGGACAGAGGGGGAATCCCCACCCCTCAAATAGGAAGTGACATCCTGGGACAACCCCCTCCTCCTCCTGCCCCCCAAACCCTTGCACCTTCGCCGGTTGGCTGGATGTTGAAATGTGGCTGGTTGTCAGCATTGACTGTGGGCTGCAGCGGGTCTGTGATTGGTCCGAAGGGTTGTCTATCACACTCACTGCTTCCAGCAACACAGACCAGCTCAAGCTAAGGCAGAGCTGTGAGAATCACACAGCACAAGAACTCTCCCATTAGACCCACTCTCCCCGCCTCCCCCTGCTCTGTCCCCACAGCACAGAATCTCACCGCACAGGAGGAGGCCATTCGGCCCATCGTGCCTGTGCCAGCTCTTTGAACGAGCTCTCCAATTAGTCCCACTCCCCCCTGCTCTTTCCCCACAGCCCTGTGAATTTTTCCCCTTCAAGTATTTCTCCAATTCTCCTTTTGAAAGTTACTATTGAATCTGCTTCCACCGCCCTTTCAGGCAGCGCGTTCCAGATCACAACAACTCGCTGCGTCAAAACAATTCTCCTCATCTCCCCCTCTGGTTCTTTTACCGATTATCTTCAATCTGTGTCCTCTGGTTACCGACCCTCCTGCCACTGGAAACAGTTTCTCCTTATTTACTCCATCAAAACCCCTCATGATTTTGAACGCCTCCATTAAATCTCCCCTTAACCTTCTCTGCTCTAAGGAGAACAACCCCAGCTTCTCCTCATCACTGAAGTCCCTCATCCCTGGGACCATTCTGGTCAATCTCCCCTTAACCTTCTCTGCTCTAAGGAGAACAATCCCAGCTTCTCCAGTCTCTCCACATCACTGAAGTCCCTCATCCCTGGGACCATTCTGGTCAATCTCTCCTTAACCTTCTCTGCTCTAAGGAGAACAACCCCAGCTTCTCCAGTCTCTCCACATCACTGAAGTCCCTCATCCCTGGGACCATTCTGGTCAATCTCCCCTTAACCTTCTCTGCTCTAAGGAGAACAATCCCAGCTTCTCCAGTCTCTCCACATCACTGAAGTTCCTCATCCCTGGAACCATTCTGGTCAATCTCCTCCTTAACCTTCTCTGCTCTAAGGAGAACAACCCCAGCTTCTCCAGTCTCTCCACATCACTGAAGTCCCTCATCCCTGGGACCATTCTGGTCAATCTCCTCGGAACCTTATCTGCTCTAAGGAGAACAACCCCAGCTTCTCCAGTCTCTCCACATCACTGAAGTCCCTCATCCCTGGGACCATTCTGGTCAATCTCCCCTTAACCTTCTCTGCTCTAAGGAGAACAACCCCAGCTTCTCCAGTCTCTCCACATCACTGAAGTCCCTCATCCCTGGGACCATTCTGGTCAATCTCCCCTTAACCTTCTCTGCTCTAATGAGAACAACCCCAGCTTCTCCAGTCTCTCCACATCACTGAAGCCACTCATCACTGGTGCCATGCGTGCTTATTTATACGAAAGATCCCAGTATCAATGAGACTCGTTCCCTTGATCTTGGTACCAGAACAAATTTATTGGCCATAAGTTAAAGTCATAACAGCCCTGGCTCAGTTGTTTCAGCACTCTCTCTCTCTCTCTCTCAAGCATCTGAGTCTGAAGGTCGTGGGTTCAAGCCCCCACTCCAGAGACTCGAGCCATATAATCCAGGCCGACACTTCCCCGGCAATAGTACTGAGGGAGTGCCGCACTGTCGGAGGGGCAGTACTGAGGGAGTGCCGCACTGTCGGAGGGGCAGTACTGAGGGAGTGCCACACTGTCGGAGGGGCAGTACTGAGGGAGTGCCACACTGTCGGAGGGGCAGTACTGAGGGAGCGCCGCACTGTCGGAGGGGCAGTACTGAGGGAGTGCCACACTGTCGGAGGGGCAGTACTGAGGGAGTGCCGCACTGTCGGAGGGGCAGTACTGAGGGAGTGCCGCACTGTCGGAGGGGCAGTACTGAGGGAGTGCCGCACTGTCGGAGGGGCAGTACTGAGGGAGTGCCACACTGTTGGAGGGGCAGTACTGAGGGAGCACCGCACTGTCGGTGGGGCTGTACTGAGGGAGCGCCGCACTGTCGGAGGGGCAGTACTGAGGGAGCACCGCACTGTCGGAGGGGCAGTACTGAGGGAGCGCTGCATTGTCGGAGGGGCAGTACTGAGGGAGCGCCGCACTGTCGGAGGATCAGAACTGAGGGAGCGCCGCCCTGTTGGAGGAGCAGTACTGAGGGAGTGCCGCACTGTCGGAGGGGCAGTACTGAGGGAGCACCGCACTGTCGGAGGGGCAGTACTGAGGGAGCACCGCACTGTCGGAGGGGCAGTACTGAGGGAGGGCTGCACTGTCGGGGTGGCAGTACTGAGGGAGCGCTGCACTGTCGGAGTGGCAGTACTGAGGGAGCGCCGCACTGTCGGAGGATCAGTACTGAGGGAGCGCTGCACTGTCAGAGGGGCAGTACTGAGGGAGCACCGCCCTGTTGGAGGGGCAGTACTGAGGGAGCGCCGCCCTGTCGGAGGGGCAGTACTGAGGGAGCACCGCACTGTACGAGGTACAGTACTGAGGGAGCGCCGCACTGTCGGAGGGCCTCGTGTCTGGGCCTCTTGTAGACTCATTGATAGAGAATGATTGCTGTGGTTAGTCAACAACTCCAGTATCATTGCATTATATGACTCCCAGGATGGGAGAGGGTGAACCAGTTGGACCTTGGCCGTTCTTCTTCTGTGTTCCTACACTGTCCCATCAAACACTCCCAGGGCAGGTACAACACGGGTTAGATACAGAGTAAAGCTTCCTCTACACTGTCCCATCAAACACTCCCAGGGCAGGTACAGCACGGGTTAGATACAGAGTAAATCTCCCTCTACACTGTCCCATCAAACACTCCCAGGGCAGGTACAGCACGGGTTAGATACAGAGTAAAGCTCCCTCTACACTGTCCCATCAAACACTCCCAGGGCAGGTACAGCACGGGGTTAGATACAGAGTAAAGCTCCCTCTACACTGTCCCATCAAACACTCCCAGGGCAGGTACAGCACGGTTTAGATACAGAGTAAAGCTCCCTCTACACTGTCCCATCAAACACTCCCAGGGCAGGTACAGCACGGTTTAGATACAGAGTAAAGCTCCCTCTACACTGTCCCATCAAACACTCCCAGGACAGGTACAGCATGGGTTAGATACAGAGTAAAGCTCCCTCTACACTGTCCCATCAAACACTCCCAGGGCAGGTACAGCACGGGTTAGATACAGAGTAAAGCTCCCTCTACATTGTCCCATCAAACACTCCCAGGGCAGGTACAGCAGGGTTAGATACAGAGTAAAGCTCCCTCTACACTGTCCCATCAAACACTCCCAGGGCAGGTACAGCATGGATTAGATACAGAGTAAAGCTCCCTCTACATTGTCCCATCAAACACTCCCAGGGCAGGTACAGCAGGGTTAGATACAGAGTAAAGTTCCCTCTACACTGTCCCAGCAAACACTCCCAGGGCAGGTACAGCACGGTTTAGATACAGAGTAAAGCTCCCTCTACACTGTCCCATCAAACACTCCCAGGGCAGGTACAGCAGGGTTAGATACAGAGTAAAGCTCCCTCTACACTGTCCCATCAAACACTCCCAGGGCAGGTACAGCAGGGTTAGATACAGAGTAAAGCTACCTCTACGCTGTCCCTACACTGGTCCGCAATCTCGACTACACGAGTGATTTTGGCCTGTTACGGAGAGGCATGATGTCACTGCGATAAGATAGAAAAGGAGAGAAAGTTGGATAAAGTACGGGATCGTTCTCTGTGAGGTGCAATGGATGATGTTTCACTTTACAAATTGGGTCATGTTTCACTGCAATCTCACTGGACAGCCCAGACACTTTCAGATCAATATAATTCCATTGATCGATTAGTTGTGTTCACCTCGGTCATTTAGCCGTGGGATCGAGCTTGGATCCTCGGACTGTCTCCTCCTGCATCACGGAGGTGGTCAATAATTATCTAGCACGGGACCCAGTTTGAACAGGGGACAAGTCATTCCACATCATTATCTACAGCTCCCGCTCACTGAACTGGAACGTACCCTTGGCTGGATCAAGTGTCGCTGCAATTTTAACACGAGACACTCTGCAAGCGACAGATCAATTTCCTAACAGAGGGAGGGACGGCTGTCTGGCCCAGGTTCTGATAATGGGAGCTCTGCGTCGCCAAGGGTTCACAAGAGGGAATTCATCGTCCCCCCTGTCGCTGGCTGACCTAAACTGGCTCCAGGTCTGGCAACGTCTCGATTTTAAAATTCTCATCCTCCTGTTCAAATCCTTCCATGGCCCTCAGCCCTCCCTATCTCTGTAACCACCTCCAGCCCCTACAACCCTCCCTATCTCTGTAACCTCCTCCAGCCCCTACAACCCTCCCTATCTCTGTAACCTCCTCCAGCCCCTACAACCCTCCCTATCTCTGTAGCCTCCTCCAGCCCCTACAACCCTCCCTATCTCTGTAACCTCCTCCAGCCCCAACAACCCTCCCTATCTCTGTAACCTCCTCCAGCCCCTACAACCCTCCCTATCTCTGTAACCTCCTCCAGCCCCGACAACCGTCCCTATCTCTGTAACCTCCTCCAGCCCCTACAACCCTCCCTATCTCTGTAACCTCCTCCAGCCCCTACAACCCTCCCTATCTCTGTAACCTCCTCCAGCCCCTACAACCCTCCCTATCTCTGTAACCTCCTCCAGCCCCTACAACCCTCCCTATCTCTGTAACCTCCTCCAGCCCCGACAACCGTCCCTATCTCTGTAACCTCCTCCAGCCCCTACAACCCTCCCTATCTCTGTAACCTCCTCCAGCCCCTACAACCCTCCCTATCTCTGTAACCTCCTCCAGCCCCCTACAACCCTCCCTATCTCTGTAACCTCCTCCAGCCCCTACAACCCTCCCTATCTCTGTAACCTCCTCCAGCCCCTACAACCCCCCCCATCTCTGTAACCTCCTCCAGCCCCGACAACCCTCCCTATCTCTGTAACCTCCTCCAGCCCCTACAACCCTCCCTATCTCTGTAACCTCCTCCGGCCCCTACAACCCTCCCTATCTCTGTAACCTCCTCCGGCCCCTACAACCCTCCCTATCTCTGTAAACTCCTCCGGCCCCTGCAACCCTCCCTATCTCTGTAACCTCCTCCAGCCCCTACAACCCTCCCTATCTCTGTAACCTCCTCCAGCCCCTACAACCCTCCCTATCTCTGTAGCCTCCTCCAGCCCCTACAACCCTCCCTATCTCTGTAATCTCCTCCAGCCCCTACAACCCTCCCTATCTCTGTAACCTCCTGCAGCCCCGACAACCGTCCCTATCTCTGTAACCTCCTCCAGCCCCTACAACCCTCCCTATCTCTGTAACCTCCTCCAGCCCCTACAACCCTCCCTATCTCTGTAATCTCCTCCAGCCCCTACAACCCTCCCTATCTCTGTAACCTCCTCCAGCCCCGACAACCGTCCCTATCTCTGTAACCTCCTCCAGCCCCTACAACCCTCCCTATCTCTGTAACCTCCTCCAGCCCCTACAACCCTCCCTATCTCTGTAACCTCCTCCAGCCCCCTACAACCCTCCCTATCTCTGTAACCTCCTCCAGCCCCTACAACCCTCCCTATCTCTGTAACCTCCTCCAGCCCCTACAACCCCCCCCATCTCTGTAACCTCCTCCAGCCCCGACAACCCTCCCTATCTCTGTAACCTCCTCCAGCCCCTACAACCCTCCCTATCTCTGTAACCTCCTCCGGCCCCTACAACCCTCCCTATCTCTGTAACCTCCTCCGGCCCCTACAACCCTCCCTATCTCTGTAAACTCCTCCGGCCCCTGCAACCCTCCCTATCTCTGTAACCTCCTCCAGCCCCTACAACCCTCCCTATCTCTGTAACCACCTCCAGCCCTACAACCCTCCCTATCTCTGTAACCGCCTCCAGTCCACTACAACACTCCCTATCTCTGAAACATCCTCCAGCCCCTACAACACTCCCTATCTCTGTAACCTCCTCCAGCCCCTACAACCCTCCCTATCTCTGTAACCTCCTGCAGCACATACAACCCTCCCTATCTCTGTAACCTCCTCCAGTCCCCTACAACCCTCCCTATCTCTGTAACCTCCTCCAGCCCCTACAACCTTCCCTATCTCTGTAACCTCCTCCAGCCCCCTACAACCCTCCCTATCTCTGTAACCTCCTCCAGCCCCCTACAACACTCCCTATCTCTGTAACCTCCTCCAGCCCCAACAACCCTCCCTATCTCTGTAACCTCCTCCAGCCCCTACAACCCTCCCTATCTCTGTAACCTCCTCCAGCCCCTACAACCCTCCCTATCTCTGTAACCTCCTCCAGCCCCTACAATCCTCCCTATCTCTGTAACCTCCTCCAGCCCCCTACAACACTCCCTATCTCTGTAACCTCCTCCAGCCCCAACAACCCTCCCTATCTCTGTAACCTCCTCCAGCCCCTACAACCCTCCCTATCTCTGTAACCTCCTCCAGCCCCTACAACCCTCCCTATATCTGTAACCTCCTCCAGCCCCCTACAACCCTCCCTATCTCTGTAACCTCCTCCAGCCCCTACAACCCTCCCTATCTCTGTAACCTTCTCCAGCCCCTACAACCCTCCCTATCTCTGTAACCTCCTCCAGCCCCCTACAACCCTCCCTATCTCTGTAACCTCCTCCAGCCCCCTACAACCCTCCCTATCTCTGTAACCTCCTCCAGCCCCTACAACCCTCCCTATCTCTGTAACCTTCTCCAGCCCCTACAATCCTCCCTATCTCTGTAACCTCCTCCAGCCCCCTACAACCCTCCCTATCTCTGTAACCTCCTCCAGCCCCCTACAACCCTCCCTATCTCTGTAACCTCCTCCAGCCCCTACAACCCTCCCTATCTCTGTAACCTCCTCCAGCCCCTACAACCCTCCCTATCTCTGTAACCTCCTCCAGCCCCCTACAACCCTCCCAATCTCTGTAACCTCCTCCAGCCCCCTACAACCCTCCCTATCTCTGTAACCTCCTCCAGCCCCTACAACCCTCCCTATCTCTGTAACCTCCTCCAGCCTCTACAACCCTCCCTATCTCTGTAACCTCCTCCAGCCCCTACAACCCTCCCTATCTCTGTAACCTCCTCCAGCCCCTACAATCCTCCCTATCTCTGTAACCTCCTCCAGCCCCCTACAACCCTCCCTATCTCTGTAACCTCCTCCAGCCCCTACAACCCTCCCTATCTCTGTAACCTCCTCCAGCCTCTACAACCCTCCCTATCTCTGTAACCTCCTCCAGCCCCTACAACCCTCCCTATCTCTGTAACCTCCTCCAGCCCCCTACAACCCTCCCAATCTCTGTAACCTCCTCCAGCCCCTACAACCCTCCCTATCTCTGTAACCTCCTCCAGCCCCTACAACCCTCCCTATCTCTGTAACCTCCTCCAGCCCCCTACAACCCTCCCAATCTCTGTAACCTCCTCCAGCCCCTACAACCCTCCCTATCTCTGTAACCTCCTCCAGCCCCCTACAACCCTCCCAATCTCTGTAACCTCCTCCAGCCCCCTACAACCCTCCCTATCTCTGTAACCTCCTCCAGCCCCCTACAACCCTCCCAATCTCTGTAACCTCCTCCAGCCCCCTACAACCCTCCCAATCTCTGTAACCTCCTCCAGCCCCTACAACCCTCCCTATCTCTGTAACCTCCTCCAGCCCCCTACAACCCTCCCTATCTCTGTAACCTCCTCCAGCCCCCTACAACCCTCCCAATCTCTGTAACCTCCTCCAGCCCCCTACAACCCTCCCAATCTCTGTAACCTCCTCCAGCCCCTACAACCCTCCCTATCTCTGTAACCTCCTCCAGCCCCCTACAACCCTCCCTATCTCTGTAACCTCCTCCAGCCCCTACAACCCTCCCTATCTCTGTAACCTCCTCCAGCCCCCTACAACCCTCCCAATCTCTGTAACCTCCTCCAGCCCCTACAACCCTCCCTATCTCTGTAACCTCCTCCAGCCCCCTACAACCCTCCCTATCTCTGTAACCTCCTCCAGCCCCTACAACCCTCCCTATCTCTGTAACCTCCTCCAGCCCCTACAACCCTCCCAGAGCTCTGCGCTCCTCCAATTCCGGCCTGTTGTCCATCCCCCCGATTTCCATCGCTCCACCATTGGCGGCCGTGCATTCAGCCACCTGGGCCCAAGCTCTGGAATTCCCTCCCTAAACCTCTCCGCCTCTCTCTCTCCTCCTTTAAGACGCTCCTTAAAACCGACCTCTTTGACCAAGCTTTCGGTCGCCTGTGCCTAATATCTCCTACAAAAGCCAAATACTGCGGAGGCTGGAAATCAGAAATTGAAACAGAAAATGCTGGAAACACTCAGCAGGCCAGGCCGCGTGTGTGGAGAGAGAAACAGAGTGAACGTTCCAGGTCGATGACCCTTCGTCAGAACTGGAAGAAGTTGGAGATGGAACAGGTTTTCAAGCTAGTGTAAGGGCAGGGAGAGGAGGGAGGGGAGGAAAGAACAAAAGGGAAGGTCTGTGATAGGATGGAAGGCAGGAGAGATTACGAGACAAAAGGGGATTATGGTGCGAGGCAAAAGGAGATGGTAATGGGACAAGTTAAGAAACAAAAGATGGGTCTAGAGGAAATAACAACAGAGTTAAAGTCTTGCTCTCTCCAGCTTAAAACATATACTGGTGAACGAATGGCAACATTGGGTACAGCTACTGTAACTGTGCAACACAGGGACACCGTGGAACAGCTACCTGTAGTTGTAGTACCGGGTTCTGGACCAAACCTGTTAGATCGGGGCTGGATACAAGAACTTAAATTAGATTGGGGAGGAATAAATCAAATAGAGGGAGGCAAACAGTTGTCTTTGCAAGAGGTGTTGATTGAACATGAGAACGTGTTCAAGGAAGAACTTGGCCCATTTAATGGCCCCCCAGCTAAGATTTATGTCGACAAGGAGGCACTGCCAAGGTTTTTTAAACAACGACCTGTGCCGTATGCCATGAAACCAAAGGTAGAGGCTGAGCTCGGTCGAAACCCTTCGTCAGGACTGGGAGTAAAAACACAGGAAATGAAACAGGTTAAAAGGCCAGTTTGGGGGCTGGGAAATGGGGATGAAAGAACAAGAGAGAAGTGAAGAGACATTAAGAGGTATTCAAAACCAGACGAGATGGTGATCGGACTACTGGAGACAAAAGACAGCTCTAGATTAGGTGTGAAATGCGCTGGCAGAATGGGAGACAGCTGCCATGTGGGAGAGAGAAAAAGGGGGAAGGGCCCAAAACAAAGGTGTGGATCAAAAATATATAAAAATGTAATAGGGGCCGAGGTTATGATCTGAAGCTGTTGAACTCGACATTGAGTCCGGAAGGCTGTAAAGTGCCTAATCGGAAGACGAGGTGCTGTTCCTCGAGATTACGCTGAGCTTCCGTGGAACAATGTAAGAGACCGAGGACGGGGAGGTCGGAGTGGGAATGGGGCGGTGAATTAAAGTGACAGGCGACCGGAAGCTCGGGGTCGCCCTTACGGACTGAATGGAGGTGTTCCGCAAAGCGGTCACCCAATGGGTCTAGAGGAGCTGTGAATGGCAACGGCAGATTGATCGACCGCAGCCCTGTGAGGGAGAGAAAGAGAATGATCGGGGTTGAGGTTATGGTCTGAAATTGTTGAGCTCGATGTTGAGTTCAGAAGGCTGTAAAGTGTCTAATCAATAGATTATTAGCTCCTGATGTGGCTCGGTGTCAAATTTTGTCTGATTCATGCTCCTGAGAAGCGCCTTGGGACGTTTTACTACGCAGAAGGTGTTATATAAATGCAGCTTGTTGTTGTTTCGCACCCCGGTCTGGTTCTGGAGTGGGCCTTTTACGCTTCAAAATAAGTCGAAAGCGCTGGGCAGGGAGCCCACATTGCAAAGTTCGGCGGCTCTAAGCAGAACAATACGTTCCTGCGATTTGCTCAGGGTCAGGGGAACACAGCCCCGCAGCACAGAGATTAGATTAGCAATTATTCAAAGGATGTGGACTGGTTAACAGCACTGGCAGAACAAACAAAGTGCAGCACGGATTGGAAACATAACAATGACATAGAATTACATCGCATTTCATGCACTGTACAGCACAGGAACAGGCCATTCGGCCCCAGAGCTCCGTGCTGGTGTTTCTGCTCCACACCAGCCTCCTCCCGCGCCTCTTCATCTCACCCCATCAACACCAGCCTCCTCCCACCTCTCTTCATCTCACCCCAACAACACCAGCCTCCTCCCACCCCTCTTCATCTCACCCCATCACCACCGGCCTCCTCCCACCCCTCTTCATCCCACCCCATCAACACCAGCCTCCTGCCACCCCTCTTCATCTCATCCCATCAACACCAGCCTCCTCCCACCCCTCTTCATCTCACCCCATCAACACCAGCCTCCTCCCACCCCTCTTCATCTCATCCCATCAACACCAGCCTCCTCCCACCCCTCTTCATCTCACCCCATCACCACCGGCCTCCTCCCACCCCTCTTCATCCCACCCCATCAACACCAGCCTCCTGCCACCCCTCTTCATCTCATCCCATCAACACCAGCCTCCTCCCACCCCTCTTCATCTCACCCCGTCAACACCAGCCTCCTGCCACCCCTCTTCATCTCATCCCATCAACACCAGCCTCCTCCCACCCCTCTTCATCTCACCCCATCAACACCAGCCTCCTCCCACCCCTCTTCATCTCACCCCATCAACACGAGCCTCCTCCCACCCCTCTTCTGCTCACCCCATCAACACCAGCCTCCTCCCGCACATCTTCATCTCACCCCATCAACACCAGCCTCCTCCCACCCCTCTTCATCTCACCCCATCAACACCAGCCTCCTCCCACCTCTCTTCATCTCACCCCAACAACACCAGCCTCCTCCCACCCCTCTTCATCTCACCCCATCAACACCAGCCTCCTCCCACCCCTCTTCATCTCACCCCGTCAACACCAGCCTCCTGCCACCCCTCTTCATCTCACCCCATCAACACCAGCCTCCTCCCACCCCTCTTCATCTCACCCCATCAACACCAGCCTCCTCCCACCGCTCTTCATCTCACCCCGTCAACACCAGCCTCCTGCCACCCCTCTTCATCTCACCCCATCAACACCAGCCTCCTCCCACCCCTCTTCATCTCACCCCATCAACACCAGCCTCCTCCCACCCCTCTTCATCTCACCCCGTCAACACGAGCCTCCTGCCACCCCTCTTCATCTCACCCCTTCAACACTAGCTTCCTCCCACCCCTCTTCATCTCACCCCATCCACACCAACCTCCTTCCACCCCTCTTCATCTCACCCCATCAACACCAGCCTCCTCCCACCCCTCTTCATCTCACCCCATCAACACCAGCCTCCTCCCACCCCTCTTCATCTCACCCCATCAACACCAGCCTCCTCCCACCCCACTTCATCTCACCCCATCAACACGAGTCTCCTCCCACCCCTCTTCATCTCACCCCATCAACACGAGCCTCCTCCCACCCCTCTTCATCTCACCCCATCAACACCAGCCTCCTCCCACGCCTCTTCATCTCACCCCATCAACACCAGCCTCCTCCCACCCCTCTTCATCTCACCCCTTCAACATCAGCCTCCTCCCAACCCTCTTCATCTCACCCCGTCAACACCAGTCTCCTCCCACCCCTCTTCATCTCACCCTATCAACACCAGCCTCCTCCCACCCCTCTTCATCTCACCCTATCAACACCAGCCTCCTCCCACCCCTCTTCATCTCACCCCATCAACACCAGCCTCCTCCCACCCCTCTTCATCTCACCCTATAAACACCAGCCTCCTCCCACCCCTCTTCATCTCACCCCGTCAACACCAGTCTCCTCCCACCCCTCTTCATCTCACCCCATCAACACCAGTCTCCTCCCACCCCTCTTCATCTCACCCTATCAACACCAGCCTCCTCCCACCCCTCTTCATCTCACCCCATCAACATATCCTTCTACTCCGTTCTCCCTCTTGTGTTCCCCTTAAAAGTATCTCCGCTCTTCGCCTCAACACTCGCTGTGGTAGCGAGTTCCTCATTCTCACCACTCTCTGGGGAAAGAGGTTTCTCCTGAACTCCCTGTTGGATTTTTCAGTGACTATCTGGTATTGATGGCCCCTGGTTCTGGTCACCCCGACAAGTGGAAACATCTTCTCTACCTCTGCTGCCCCATGTCCTAACTCGCACCGCTGTCGCTAGCTCACTTCCATTGGCTCCCGGTAAAGCAACACCATGATTTCAAACTTCTCATCCTTGTGTTCAATTCCTTCCTCGCCACCCCGCCTCCCTATCTCTGTAACCTCCTCCAGCCCCGACAACCCTATCTCTGTAACCTCCTCCAGCCCCTACAAACCTCTCTATCTCTGTAACCTCCTCCAGCCCCTACAACCCTCCCTATCTCTGTAACCTCCTCCAGCCCCTACAACCCTCCCTATCTCTGCAACCTCCTCCAGCCCCTACAACCCTCCCTATCTCTGTAACCTCCTCCAGCCCCTACAACCCTCCCTATCTCTGTAACCTCCTCCAGCCCCTACAACCTCTCTATCTCTGTAACCTCCTCCAGCCCCTACAACCCTCCCTATCTCTGTAACCTCCTCCAGCCCCTACAACCCTCCCTATCTCTGTAACTTCCTCCAGCCCCGACAATCCTCCCTATCTCTGTAACCTCCTCCAGCCCCTACAACCCTCCCCATCTCTGTAACCTTCTCCAGCCCCCTACAACCCTCCCTATCTCTGTAACCTCCTCCAGCCCCTACAACCCTCCCTATCTCTGTAACCTCCTCCAGCCCCCTACAACCCTCCCTATCTCTGTAACCTCCTCCAGCCCCTACAACCCTCCCTATCTCTGTAACCTCCTCCAGCCCCTACAACCCTTCCTATCTCTGTAACCTCAAGCCCTACAACCCTCCCTATCTCTGTAACCTCCTCCAGCCCCTACAACCCTCCCTATCTCTGTAACCTCCTCCAGCCCCTACAATCCTCCCTATCTCTGTAACCTCCTCCAGCCCCTACAACCCTTCCTATCTCTGTAACCTCAAGCCCTACAACCCTCCCTATCTCTGTAACCTCCTCCAGCCCCTACAACCCTCCCTATCTCTGTAACCTCCTCCAGCCCCTACAATCCTCCCTATCTCTGTAACCTCCTCCAGCCCCTACAATCCTCCCTATCTCTGTAACCTCCTCCAGCCTCTACAACCCTCCCTATCTCTGTAACCTCCTCCAGCCCCTCCCTATCTCTGTAACCTCCTCCAGCCCCTAGAACACTCCCTATCTCTGTAACCTCCTCCAGCCCCTACAACCCTCCCTATCTCTGTAACCTCCTCCAGCCCCTACAACCCTCCCTATCTCTGTAACCTCCTCCAGCCCCTACAATCCTCCCTATCTCTGTAGCCTCCTCCAGCCCCTACAACCCTCCCCATCTCTGTAACCTCCCTCAACCCCTACAACCCTCCCTATCTCTGTAACTTCCTCCAGCTCCTACCACCCTCCCTATCTCTGTAACCTCCTCCAGCCCCTACAGCCCTCCCTATCTCTGTAACCTCCTCCAGCCCCCTACAACTCTCCCTATCTCTGTAACCTCCTCCAGCCCCTACAACCCTCCCTATCTCTGTAACCTCCTCCAGCCCCTACAATCCTATCTCTGTAACCTCCTCCAGCCCCTACAATCCTCCCTATCTCTGTAACCTCCTCCAGCCCCCTACAACTCTCCCTATCTCTGTAACCTCCTCCAGCCCCTACAACCCTCCCTATCTCTGTAACCTCCTCCAGCCCCTACAACCCTCCCTATCTCTGTAACCTCCTCCAGCCCCTACAATCCTCCCTATCTCTGTAACCTCCTCCAGCCCCCTACAACCCTCCCTATCTCTGCAACCTCTTCCAGCCCCTACAACCCTCCCTATCTCTGTAACCTCCTCCAGCCCCCACAATCCTATCTCTGTAACCTCCTCCAGCCCCTACAACTCTCCCTATCTCTGTAACCTCCTCCAGCCCCTACAACCCTCCCTATCTCTGTAACCTCCTCCAGCCCCTACAACCCTCCCTATCTCTGTAACTTCCTCCAGCCCCTACAATCCTCCCTATCTCTGTAACCTCCTCCAGCCCCCTACAACCCTCCCTATCTCTGCAACCTCCTCCAGCCTCTACAACCCTCCCTATCTCTGTAACCTCCTCCAGCCCCTACAACCCTTCCTATCTCTATAACCTCAAGCCCTACAACCCTCCCTATCTCTGTAACCTCCTCCAGCCCCTACAACCCTCCCTATCTCTGTAACCTCCTCCAGCCCCTACAATCCTCCCTATCTCTGTAACCTCCTCCAGCCCCTACAACCCTTCCTATCTCTGTAACCTCAAGCCCTACAACCCTCCCTATCTCTGTAACCTCCTCCAGCCCCTACAACCCTCCCTATCTCTGTAACCTCCTCCAGCCCCTACAATCCTCCCTATCTCTGTAACCTCCTCCAGCCCCTACAATCCTCCCTATCTCTGTAACCTCCTCCAGCCTCTACAACCCTCCCTATCTCTGTAACCTCCTCCAGCCCCTCCCTATCTCTGTAACCTCCTCCAGCCCCTAGAACCCTCCCTATCTCTGTAACCTCCTCCAGCCCCTACAACCCTCCCTATCTCTGTAACCTCCTCCAGCCCCTACAATCCTCCCTATCTCTGTAGCCTCCTCCAGCCCCTACAACCCTCCCCATCTCTGTAACCTCCCTCAACCCCTAAAGCCCTCCCTATCTCTGTAACTTCCTCCAGCTCCTACCACCCTCCCTATCTCTGTAACCTCCTCCAGCCCCCCCTATCTCTGTAACCTCCTCCAGCCCCCAACAACTCTCCCTATCTCTGTAACCTCCTCCAGCCCCTACAACCCTCCCTATCTCTGTAACCTCCTCCAGCCCCTACAATCCTATCTCTGTAACCTCCTCCAGCCCCTACAATCCTCCCTATCTCTGTAACCTCCTCCAGCCCCCTACAACTCTCCCTATCTCTGTAACCTCCTCCAGCCCCTACAACCCTCCCTATCTCTGTAACCTCCTCCAGCCCCTACAACCCTCCCTATCTCTGTAACCTCCTCCAGCCCCTACAATCCTCCCTATCTCTGTAACCTCCTCCAGCCCCCTACAACCCTCCCTATCTCTGTAACCTCCTCCAGCCCCTACAATCCTATCTCTGTAACCTCCTCCAGCCCCTACAATCCTCCCTATCTCTGTAACCTCCTCCAGCCCCCTACAACTCTCCCTATCTCTGTAACCTCCTCCAGCCCCTACAAGCCTCCCTATCTCTGTAACCTCCTCCAGCCCCTACAACCCTCCCTATCTCTGTAACTTCCTCCAGCCCCTACAATCCTCCCTATCTCTGTAACCTCCTCCAGCCCCCTACAACCCTCCCTATCTCTGCAACCTCCTCCAGCCGCTCCCTATCTCTGTAACCTCCGCCAGCCCCTACAACCCTGCCTATCTCTGTAACCTCCTCCAGCCCCTACAACCCTCCCCATCTCTGTAACCTCCGCCAGCCCCTACAACCTTCCCCATCTCTGTAACCTCCTCCAGCCCCGACAACCCTCCCTATCTCTGTAACCTCCGCCAGCCCCTACAACCCTCCCTATCTCTGTAACCTCCGCCAGCCCCTACAACCTTCCCCATCTCTGTAACCTCCTCCAGCCCCCTACAACCCTCCCTATCTCTGTAACCTCCTCCAGCCCCTACAACCCTCCCTATCTCTGTAACCTCCTCCAGCCCCTACAACCCTCTGAGATCTCTGCGCTATCCAATTCTGGCCTCTTGCGCATCCCCCGATTTCCATCGCTCCACCATTGGCGGCCGTGCCTTCAGCCGCCTGGGCCCCGAGCTCTGGAATTCCCTCCCTAAACCTCTCCGCCTCTCTCTCCTCCTTTAAGACGTTCTTTAAAACCGACCTCTTTGACCAAGCTTTCGGTCACCTGTCCTAATATCTCATGTGGCTCAGGGTCAGGTTTTGTCTGATTTACGCTCCTGTGAAACACCTTGGGATGGTTTACTATGTTAAAGGCGCCATATGAATACAAGTTGTTGTTGTCTACCCTACCAAAATCCTTCGTAATTTTAAAGACCTCTCGCGGGTCACCCCTCAGCCTTATCTTTTCCGCAGAAAAGAGCCTCAGCCTGTTCAGTCTTTCCTGTTCATTGGCCAAAGGTCTTCTGTCACACATCGCTGGGGCAGAATGCTCCAGCCTCTGCTGCCAGGTTCCATACTGGGAATAACCCTGCAAAATGTTCGAAGGGTTTTGAACACCATCTACCAGTGTGAAGGGTCAAGAAGCATTTGGACACGCCCCTTTTGGCAACAGCACGGTCACGTTTGTGAGGTGAAAGGAAAGATTGAGATTGAGCTCGTGTCCTGCTCTCAACTTGCATGTAGGGCAAATTCCTTCCCTGCTGAAAACGGATGTCATCTGGCAATCACAAATAAAACGTCAAGCTTCTCGTCACCAGTTGCTCAGCACGCCCTCTCTCTGTCCATCTCACCTCCTACAGTCCCACGTCCAACAACTGACCCCACAATCCAGACTGACGCTCCCCCAGTGCCAGTACTGAGGGAGCGCCGCACCATCGGAGGGGCAGTACTGAGGGAGCGCCGCACCGTCGGAGGGGCAGAACTGAGGGGGCGCCGCACTGTCGGAGGCGCAGTACTGAGGGGGCGCCGCACTGTCGGAGGGTCAGTACTGAGGGAGCGCTGCACCGTCGGAGGCGCAGTACTGAAGGGGCGCCGCACTGTCTGAGGGGCAGTACTGAGGGAGCGCTGCATTGTTGAAGGGGCAGTACTGAGGGAGTGCCACACTGTCGGAGGCGCAGTACTGAGGGAGCGCCGCACTGTCGGAGGGGCAGTACTGAGGGAGCGCCGCACTGTCGGAAGGGGCAGTACTGAGGGGGCGCCGCACTGTCGGAGGGGCAGTACTGAGGGAGTGCCGCACTGTCGGAGGGGCAGTACTGAGGGAGCGCCGCACTGTCGGAGGGGCAGTACTGAGGGAGCGCCGCACTGTCGGACGCGCCATCTTTCGGATGAGATGTTAAACTGAGGCCCCGTCTGCCCCCTCTGGTGGATGTAAAAGATCCCACAGCCACTACTTGGAACAGCAGGGGGAGTTCTCCCCGGTGTCCTGGGGCCAATATTGATCCCTCAACCAACATCACTAAAAACAGGTGATCTGGGTCATTATCACATGACTGTTTGTGGGAGCTTGCTGTGCGCAAATTGGCTGCTGCGTTTCCTACATCACAACAGTGACCATACTTCAAAAAAAGTCCTTCATTGGCTGTGAAGCGATTTGGGACGTCCCGAGGTGGTGAAAGGCGCTGGAGCGGTGCCAGATCGGTCTTTCTTTCACAGGACCGCTCGGTAGAAATGTCGGGGCTTTTGGAAAGAAATCTTGGCAAACAGAGGGTGGGCAGGCTTTCAAACTGACTGGTGCACGAGAGCGAGGCAGAACAGCAGCGAACAGCAAAGTAAACTTTATTCGGCGGGTTATTAATCAGACGCCACAATCATCTACAAAAAAAAACTAACTACGAAAAGTTACAGTTCAGCAGCTTGTCTGGCGCGGTAAAATGGATTCGGAGAGGACGGAGCGCGCCGTCCCCCGCCCTTCACTTGTAGAACTCGTGCTCCTGCTCGTCCTTCTTGATGACGGTTTTGTAAGCCTTCTCGCAGTCCTTGGCCAGCACGATGTAGCGGTTCTCCCGGACGGCCAGCATGCCCGCCTGCACGCGGAGGTGGAAGAAGCAAAGGGGAAAATGTCACTCGCGATACAAGAACACAGGAGCCGTACGGGCCCCCCGACCCTGCTCCGCCATTCAATCAGATCACGGCTGATCGTCGACCTCGACTCCACTCCCCCCCCCCCGATCCCTCGATTCCCCGAGAGTCTTGAATATACTCAACGACTGAGCCTCCACAGCCCTCTGGGGTAGAGAATTCAAAAGATTCACCGCCCTCTGAGTGAAGAAATTCCTCCTCATCTCAGTCCTCAATGGCCGAGCCCTTATCCTGAGACTGTGACCCCTGGTTCTAGACTCTCCAGCCAGGGGGAAACAGCCTCTCAGCATCGACCCTGTCAATCCCCCTCAGAATCTTATATGTTTCAATGAGATCACCTCTCATTCTTCTAAACTCCACAGAGTATAGGCCCAATCAACTCAATCTCTCCTCATAGGACATCACTCTCATTCACTGTCGGAGGGGCGGTACTGAGGGAGCGCCGCACTGTCGGAGGGGCGGTACTGAGGGAGCGCCGCACTGTCGGAGGGGCGGTACTGAGGGAGCGCCGCACTGTCGGAGGGGCGGTACTGAGGGAGCGCCGCACTGTCGGAGGGGCGGTACTGAGGGAGCGCCGCACTGTCGGAGGGGCGGTACTGAGGGAGCGCCGCACTGTCGGAGGGGCGGTACTGAGGGAGCGCCGCACTGTCGGAGGGGCGGTACTGAGGGAGCGCCGCACTGTCGGAGGGGCGGTACTGAGGGAGCGCCGCACTGTCGGAGGGGCGGTACTGAGGGAGCGCCGCACTGTCGGAGGGGCGGTACTGAGGGAGCGCCGCACTGTCGGAGGGGCGGTACTGAGGGAGCGCCGCACTGTCGGAGGGGCGGTACTGAGGGAGCGCCGCACTGTCGGAGGGGCGGTACTGAGGGAGCGCCGCACTGTCGGAGGGGCGGTACTGAGGGAGCGCCGCACTGTCGGAGGGGCGGTACTGAGGGAGCGCCGCACTGTCGGAGGGGCGGTACTGAGGGAGCGCCGCACTGTCGGAGGGGCGGTACTGAGGGAGCGCCGCACTGTCGGAGGGGCGGTACTGAGGGAGCGCCGCACTGTCGGAGGGGCGGTACTGAGGGAGCGCCGCACTGTCGGAGGGGCGGTACTGAGGGAGCGCCGCACTGTCGGAGGGGCGGTACTGAGGGAGCGCCGCACTGTCGGAGGGGCGGTACTGAGGGAGCGCCGCACTGTCGGAGGGGCGGTACTGAGGGAGCGCCGCACTGTCGGAGGGGCGGTACTGAGGGAGCGCCGCACTGTCGGAGGGGCGGTACTGAGGGAGCGCCGCACTGTCGGAGGGGCGGTACTGAGGGAGCGCCGCACTGTCGGAGGGGCGGTACTGAGGGAGCGCCGCACTGTCGGAGGGGCGGTACTGAGGGAGCGCCGCACTGTCGGAGGGGCGGTACTGAGGGAGCGCCGCACTGTCGGAGGGGCGGTACTGAGGGAGCGCCGCACTGTCGGAGGGGCGGTACTGAGGGAGCGCCGCACTGTCGGAGGGGCGGTACTGAGGGAGCGCCGCACTGTCGGAGGGGCGGTACTGAGGGAGCGCCGCACTGTCGGAGGGGCGGTACTGAGGGAGCGCCGCACTGTCGGAGGGGCGGTACTGAGGGAGCGCCGCACTGTCGGAGGGGCGGTACTGAGGGAGCGCCGCACTGTCGGAGGGGCGGTACTGAGGGAGCGCCGCACTGTCGGAGGGGCGGTACTGAGGGAGCGCCGCACTGTCGGAGGGGCGGTACTGAGGGAGCGCCGCACTGTCGGAGGGGCGGTACTGAGGGAGCGCCGCACCGTCGGAGGGGCGGTACTGAGGGAGCGCCGCACTGTCGGAGGGGCGGTACTGAGGGAGCGCCGCACCGTCGGAGGGGCGGTACTGAGGGAGCGCCGCACCGTCGCAGGGTCGGTACTGAGGGAGCGCCGCACCGTCGGAGGGTCAGTACTGAGGGAGCGCCGCACCGTCGTAGGCGCAGTACTGAGGGAGCGCCGCACTGTTGGAGAGGCAGTACTGAGGGGGCGCCGCTCTGTCGGAGGGTCAGTACTGAGGGGGCGCCGCTCTGTCGGAGGGTCAGTACTGAGGGGGCGCCGCACTGTCGGAGGGGCAGTACTGAGGGAGCGCCGCACTGTCGGAGGGACAGTACTGAGAGGGCGCCGCACTGTCGGAGGGACAGTACTGAGGGAGCGCCGCACTGTCGGAGGGGCAGTACTGAGGGAGCGCCGCACCGTCGGAGGGACAGTACTGAGGGAGCACCGCACCGTCGGAGGGACAGTACTGAGGGAGCACCGCACCGTCGGAGGGGCAGTACTGAGGGAGCGCCGCACTGTCGGTGGGGCAGTACTGAGGGAGCGCCGCACTGTCGGAGGGACAGTACTGAGGGAGCACCGCACTGTCGGAGGGGCAGTACTGAGGGAGCGCCGCACTGTCGGAGGGACAGTACTGAGGGAGCACCGCACTGTCGGAGGGACAGTATTGCGGGAGCGCCGCACTGTCGGAGGTGCCATCTTTCCGATGAGATGTTAAACTGAGGCCTCGTCTGCCCCCTCTGGTGGATGTAAAAGATCCCACGGCCACTACTTGGAACAGCAGGGGGGAGTTCTCCCCGGTGTCCTGGGGCCAATATTTATCCCTCAACCAACATCACTAAAAACAGGTGATCTGGGTCATTATCACATGACTGTTTGTGGGAGCTTGCTGTGCGCAAATTGGCTGCCGCGTTTCCCACATCACAACAGTGACCACACTTCAAAAAAAGTCCTTCATTGGCTGTGAAGCGATTTGGGACGTCCTGAGGTGGGGAAAGGCGCTGGAGCGGTGCCAGATCGGTCTTTCTTTCACAGGACCGCTCGGTAGAAATGTCGGGGCTTTTGGAAAGAAATCTTGGCAAACCGAGGGTGGGCAGGCTTTCAAACTGACTGGTGCACGAGAGCGAGGCAGAACAGCAGCGAACAGCAAAGTAAACTTTATTCGGCGGGTTATTAATCAGACGCCACAATCATCTACAAAAAAAAACTAACAACGAAAAGTTACACTTCAGCAGCTTGTCTGGCGCGGTAAAATAGATTCGGAGGTGACGGAGCGCGCCGTCCCCCGCCCTTCACTTGTAGAACTCGTGCTCCTGCTCGTCCTTCTTGATGACGGTTTTGTAAGCCTTCTCGAAGTCCTTGGCCAGCACGATGTAGCGGTTCTCCCGGACGGCCAGCATGCCCGCCTGCACGCGGAGGTGGAAGAAGCAAAGGGGAAAATGTCACTCGCGATACAAGAACACAGGAGCCGTACGGGCCCCCCGACCCTGCTCCGCCATTCAATCAGATCACGGCTGATCGTCGACCTCGACTCCACTCTCCCCCCCCCCCCGATCCCTCGATTCCCCGAGAGTCTTGAATATACTCAACGACTGAGCCTCCACAGCCCTCTGGGGTAGAGAATTCAAAAGATTCACCGCCCTCTGAGTGAAGAAATTCCTCCTCATCTCAGTCCTCAATGGCCGAGCCCTTATCCTGAGACTGTGACCCCTGGTTCTAGACTCTCCAGCCAGGGGGAAACAGCCTCTCACCATCGACCCTGTCAATCCCCCTCAGAATCTTATATGTTTCAATGAGATCACCTCTCATTCTTCTAAACTCCAGTGAGTATCGGCCCAATCAACTCAATCTCTCCTCATAGGACATCACTCTCATCCACTGTCGGAGGGGCGGTACTGAGGGAGCGCCGCACTGTCGGAGGGGCGGTACTGAGGGAGCGCCGCACTGTCGGAGGGGCGGTACTGAGGGAGCGCCGCACTGTCGGAGGGGCGGTACTGAGGGAGCGCCGCACTGTCGGAGGGGCGGTACTGAGGGAGCGCCGCACTGTCGGAGGGGCGGGTACTGAGGGAGCGCCGCACTGTCGGAGGGGCGGTACTGAGGGAGCGCCGCACTGTCGGAGGGGCAGTACTGAGGGAGCGCCGCACTGTCGGAGGGGCGGTACTGAGGGAGCGCTGCACTGTCGGAGGGGCGGTGCTGAGGGAGGGCCGCGCTGTCGGAGCAAATATCGCTCATGGTGTTGGTAGATGACATTTGCTTAAGGACAGTCTGTTGAACCAGCCTAAATACACAGGATGGCACACTTGGCACACACCACTGGCCCTTTCATTCTATTCCCTTCATTACTACTCCTTCAGTAAGTTAGAAAATCATTTACTAAGCTCAACGCAAGCTCAAGGAACAGCGCCTCAACTTTCGATGAGGCACATCACAGCCTTCCAGCCTCAACACAGCACAACAATTTCAGACCGTAACCTCTGCCCCAATTACTGTCCCAGACAGCAGCTGTCGATGATTCTGCCATTGCCATTTACACCTCCTCTGAACCCATCTTTTATATCTTTACTTGTCCCGTTACCGTCTCCTTTCACCTCGCACCACCATCCTCGTCATTACCCTACGCAAACTTCAGCACAACCCAAACTCTGCTGCCCCCCCATGTCCTAACTCGCTCAGAGTCCTGTTCACCCATCACCCCACCCCCCGACCCCGTCGCTCACTGACCTACACCAGCTCCCGGTTAAGCAACGCCTCGATTTTAACATCCCCAATCGGTGTTTTCAAGTCCCTCCGTGGTCCCCTCGTCCCTCCTCCCACTGACCCGCTGTGTATTTCCAGCACTGCAGGGATTAGAGTCAGAGAATCACACAGCACAGGAGGAGGCCATTCGGCCCATCGTGCCTGTGCCAGCTCTTTGAACGAGCTCTCCAATTAGTCCCACTCCCCCCTCGCTCTTTCCCCACAGCCCTATGAATTTTTCCCCTTCAAGTATTTCTCCAATTCCCCTTTTGAAAGTTACTATTGAATCTGCTCCCACCGCCCTTTCAGGCAGCGCGTTCCAGATCACAACAACTCGCTGCGTAAAAACAATTCTCCTCATCTCCCCCTCTGGTTCTTTTACCGATTATCTTCAATCTGTGTCCTCTGGTTACCGACCCTCCTGCCACTGGAACAGTTTCTCCTTATTTACTCCATCAAAACCCCTCATGATTTTGAACGCCTCTATTAAATCTCCTCTTAACCTTCTCTGCTCTAAGGAGAACGACCCCAGCTTCTCCAGTCTCTCCACATCACTGAAGTCTCACATCCCTGGGACCATTCTGGTCAATCTCCCCTTAACCTTCACTGCTTTAAGGAGAACAATCCCAGCTTCTCCAGTCTCTCCACATCACTGAAGTCCCTCATCCCTGGAACCATTCTGGTCAATCTCCTCCTTAACCTTCTCTGCTCTAAGGAGAACAACCCCAGCTTCTCCAGTCTCTCCACATCACTGAAGTCCCTTATCCCTGGAACCATTCTGGTCAATCTCCTCTTAACCTTCTCTGCTCTAAGGAGAACAACCCCAGCTTCTCCAGTCTCTCCACATCACTGAAGTCCCTTATCCCTGGAACCATTCTGGTCAATCTCCTCCTTAACCTTCTCTGCTCTAAGGAGAACAACCCCAGCTTCTCCAGTCTCTCCACATCACTGAAGTCTCACATCCCTGGGACCATTCTGGTCAATCTCCCCTTAACCTTCTCTGCTCCAAGGAGAACAACCCCAGCTTCTCCAGTCACTCCACATCACTGAAGTGCCTCATCCCTGGGACCATTCTGGTCAATCTCCTCTGCACCCTCTCCAAGGCCTTGACATCCTCCCTGAAAGTGTGTGGGACGCCATAACCAGAGATTTGTAAAGATTTAGCCACCTTGTTTTTGCATTCAATGCCCCTGTTTACAAAGCAAAGGATCCCGTACGCTTTTCTACACCGCCTTGTCGACGTGCTGTGCCACGGTGGGTTGGCACCGAATTAAGACTCCTGGCTCTGCCTTTAGTTTCCTCAGCACAAGACGGCGAGACCCGCCCGCGACGCCAGCCAGCTTGCCAAGAACAACCGCACACTCACCTCCTGACAGATGGAGTTGATATCGGCGCCGGAAATCTTATCTGGTCGAGCGATATCTGCAGATCGCCATCAAGGACGTGTCAACGGCGCTTTATGTTGTTTGTGGGGGGTGGGTGCGGGGTGGAGAAGGGGGCCATCAAACACTTCTGCAGCGGACTCTGTGCCCCTGCCTCAGGAGTAACTCCCCCACCCCACCCCAGGTCCTCTCAATCACAGCACAGGAGGCGGCCATTCGGCCCATCGTGCCTGTGCCGGCTCTTTGAACGAGCTCTCCAGTTAGTCCCACTCCCCCCTCGCTCTTTCCCCACAGCCCTGTGAATTTTTCCCCTTCAAGTATTTCTCCAATTCCCCCTTTTGAAAGTTACTATTGAATCTGCTTCCACCGCCCTTTCAGGCAGCGCGTTCCAGATCACAACAACTCGCTGCGGAAAAACAATTCTCCTCATCTCCCCCTCTGGTTCTTTTACCGATTATCTTCAATCTGTGTCCTCTGGTTACCGACCCTCCTGCCACTGGGAACAGTTTCTCCTTATTTACTCCATCAAAACCCCTCATGATTTTGAACGCCTCCATTAAATCTCCCCTTAACCTTCTCTGCTCTAAGGAGAACAACCCCAGCTTCTCCAGTCTCCCCACATCACTGAAGTCCCTCATCCCTGGAATCATTCTGGTCAATCTCCCCTTAACCTTCTCTGCTCTAAGGAGAACAATCCCAGATTCTCCAGTCTCTCCACATCACTGAAGTCCCTCATCCCTGGGACCATTCTGGTCAATCTCCTCCTTAACCTTCACTGCTCTAAGGAGAACAACCCCAGCTTCTCCAGTCTCTCCACATCACTGAAGTCCCTCATCCCTGGGACCATTCTGGTCAATCTCCCCTTAACCTTCTCTGCTCTAAGGAGAACAATCCCAGCTTCTCCAGTCTCTCCACGTGACTGAACTCCCTCATCCCTGGGACCATTCTGGTCAATCTCCCCTTAACCTTCTCTGCTCTAAGGAGAACAACCCCAGCTTCTCCAGATCACTGAAGTCCCTCATCCCTGGGACCACTCTGGTCAATCTCCTCCGCACCCTCTCCTGGGCCTCGACACCCTTCCTGAAAGTGTGCAGGGCCCAGAATTGGACACAAAGTCCGCACTCTTACCCTTGGTTCTTTTCCCCCGTTCGCTCCAGGCGGTTTTAAGACGTCTAGCTTGCCGCCATCTTCTCACCACACTCCAGGGGTTTCGGCTTCACGGAACCAGGGGTTGCAAGAACACCAGAATTAGGAGCAGGAGTCGGCCGTACGGCCCCTCGAGCCTGCTCCGCCATTCAATGAGATCACGGCTGATCTTCGACCTCAACTCCACTTTCCCGCTCGATCCCCATATCCCTCGATTCCCCTGGAGTCCGGAAAAATATCTATCGATCTTAGCCTTCAATATGAGGACCAGATTCTCTGCACATTTGAAAACCAAAAGCAAACCAGGGACCCAAACATTCCGCTGAAACACTCGCCCATTTTACGTAGCAGCACACAGTTGCTCTGTAAAGGGCGGACTGAGAGGTGACCTGAAAAGAGGTCTTTAAGATTACGATGGGGTTCGATAATGCAAGCTCTGGAATTCTCTCCCTGAAACCACTCCATCTCTCCGTCCTTCAAGACGCTCCTTAAAACTGACCTCTTTGACCAAGCTTTTGGTCGCCTAGCCTAATATCGCCTGATGAGGTTCGGTGTCAAATTCTCTCTCATTTATGCTCCGGTGAAACGCCTTGCGACGTGGAACACATGAAAGAAACAGGAGAAGGACCATTCAGCCTCTCGAGCCTGTTACACAGGAACAGGAGGAGGCCCATTCAGCCTCTCGAGCCTGTTACACAGGAACAGGAGGAGGCCCATTCAGCCCCTCGAGCCTGTTACACAGGAACAGGAGGAGGCCCATTCAGCCCCTCGAGCCTGTTACACAGGAACAGGAGGAGGCCCATTCAGCCCCCTCGAGCCTGTGACACAGGAACAGGAGGATGCCCATTCAGCCCCTCGAGCCTGTTACACAGGAACAGGAGGAGGCCCATTCAGCCCCTCGAGCCTGTTACACAGGAACAGGAGGAGGCCCATTCAGCCCCTCGAGCCTGTTACACAGGAACAGGAGGAGGCCCATTCAGCCCCTCGAGCCTGTTACACAGGAACAGGAGGAGGCCCATTCAGCCCCTCGAGCCTGTTACACAGGAACAGGAGGAGGCCCATTCAGCCCCTCGAGCCTGTTACACAGGAACAGGGGGAGGCCCATTCAGCCCCTCGAGCCTGTAACCCAGGAACAGGAGGAGGCCCATTCAGCCCCTCGAGCCTGTGCTGCCATTCAGTGAGATCGGGGCTGATCTGTGACCTAACTCCATCCGCCCGCCTTTGCCCCATATCCCTTAATACCTTTGGTTAACAGAAAGCTATCAATCTCCGATTTAAAATGAACAATTCACCCAACCATCGATTGCGGAAGAGAGTTCCAAACTTCTCCCACCCTTTGTGTGTCGAAGTGTTTCCTAACTTCACTCCTGAAAGGCCTGGCTCTAATTTTTAGACTCTGCCCCCTAGTCCTAGACTCCCCAACCAGCGGAAATAGTTTATCTCTATCTACCCCATCAGTTCCCCTTGATATCTTAAAAACGTCAATCAGATCGCCCCTTAACCTGCTAAATTCCAGTGAGTACGACCCTAGTTTGTGTAATCTCTCCTCGTAATCTAACCCTCGGAGTCCGGGTGTGATTCTGGTAAACCTACGCTGCACTCCCTCCAAGGCCAGTATATCCTTCCTCAGGTGCGGTGCTCAGAACTGCTCCCAGTGCTCCAGGTGTGGTCGACCTTTGTACAGCTGCAGCATGACGTCTACCCCTCTTAAAAAGTCTCAAATAGCAGCGACTCGCCAACGGGCCCTGCCCCTTGCTCAGAGTTCGATCCCTCCCTCCCCCACCCGACGGCCCGCGGGAAGGATACAATCCTCGAGGTCCACTTCTTCGGACAGGTTCATCTTGCCGGTGATGGTGGTGAAGATCAGCCTCTTCTGCCGCCGGTCCGGCAGGGGGAACTCGATCTTGCGGTCCAGGCGCCCGGGTCGGAGCAGAGCTGGGTCCAATGTGTCCGCTCTGTTCGTGGCCATGATAACCTGCCGAGGGAAAGAGGGGGGGGGTCACGGCTGTTAGTAAACACAAGAGCGCCGTTACACAACCGGCCTGGGAATTTAGCCTGTTACTTCCTCAAGTTTCTTAACTGGCTCTTAAATGTCCGTTCAGTGGGTTCAGCGCTCTCTCGTCTCAGAGTCCGAGCCCACTCCTGAAACTTGAGCAGTGCCGGTGCCGAGGGAGCGCCGCGCTGTCGGAGGGGCGGTGCCGAGGGAGCGCCGCGCTGTCGGAGGGGCGGTGCCGAGGGAGCGCCGCGCTGTCGGAGGGGCGGTGCCGAGGGAGCGCCGCGCTGTCGGAGGGGCGGTGCCGAGGGAGCGCCGCGCTGTCGGAGGGGCGGTGCCGAGGGAGCGCCGCGCTGTCGGAGGGGCGGTGCCGAGGGAGCGCCGCGCTGTCGGAGGGGCGGTGCCGAGGGAGCGCCGCGCTGTCGGAGGGGCGGTGCCGAGGGAGCGCCGCGCTGTCGGAGGGGCGGTGCCGAGGGAGCGCCGCGCTGTCGGAGGGGCGGTGCCGAGGGAGCGCCGCGCTGTCGGAGGGGCGGTGCCGAGGGAGCGCCGCGCTGTCGGAGGGGCGGTGCCGAGGGAGCGCCGCGCTGTCGGAGGGGCGGTGCCGAGGGAGCGCCGCACTGTCGGAGGGGCGGTGCCGAGGGAGCGCCGCACTGTCGGAGGGGCCGTCTTTCAGATGAGACGTTAAACTGAAGGCCCGTCTGCTCTCTCAGGCGGACGTAAACGTTCCCATGACACTATTCCGAAGGGGAGGAGAGCCCTGGCCACTCCTGCTCCGAATTCTTATGTTCTTAGCTCGTTCGTTCCATTAGCGAAGGAAGTTTTGACAGAATGCCCAGGATAACAACAAGAGAACCGTTCTTTAGTCTTTAGCTACCGCACCTATTGCACGCCTCCACCATCTCACGCCACTCGTCACGTGAAGGAGCCTTTCTGCTCGGGTTCGCTGCCAACTCAGTAAGGAACAGATTTATAATGTTTCTAGTGGACTACACTGGTGTCCTGACTACAGAAAGTTATGCAAGGATTGCCACCTCCATGCTAATCTATGATCCAGGCGAGATTTAGGCCGGATTAGAGGATTATCTCTTTTCACCACCTCCAGCGTAACAACACTCCGTGATCTGTGAGAAGTGTGAGGTGATGCATTTTGGCAGAAGGAACAGGGAGAGGCAATATACACTTAATGGGACAGTTTTAAAGAGTGTGCAGGGACAGAGGGACCTGGGAGTTAATGTGCATAGGTCCCTGAAGGTGGCAGGACATATTGAGAGAGTGGGTAACAAAGCATATGGGATCTTGGGCTTCATAAATAGAGGTATTGAGTGCAAAAGTAGAGAAGTTATGCTGAACCTTTATAAAGCGCTGGTTAGGCCACAACTGGAGTATTGCGTCCAGTTCTGGTCACCACACTTTAGGAAGGATGTGAAGGCCCTTGAGAGGGTGCATAGGAGATTTACCAGAATGGTTCCGGGGATGGGGGATCTTAGCTACAAGGACAGGTTGGAGAAGCTGGATTTGTTTTCATTAGAGCAAAGGAGGTTGAGGGGTGATTTAATAGAGGTGTACAAGATTATGACAGGTTTGGATAGGCTAGACGGAGAAAGGCTGTTCCCACTGGTTGATGGTACAAGGACTAAGTGACACAGGTTTAAGGTTTTGGGCAAGAGATACGGGGGGATGTGAGGAAAAACTTTTTTATGCAGCGAGTGGTGAGGACCTGGAACGCACTGCCAACGGAAATGGTGGAAGCGGACACACTCAATGTTTTCAAGGGGAGACTGGATAGGCACTCGAGGGAAATAAACTTGCAGGGCTACGGGGATAGAGCATTGGAATGGGACTGACTGGGTTGCTCTACAGAGAGCGGGCACGGACTCGATGGGCCAAATGGCCTCCTTCTGTGCCGTTATGACTCTATGGGCTCAATTTTGCAAGGCACGAGGAGGCGGGATTGGAGGCGTGTGGGGTGTTCAAATTGCAAAAAGTGGCGGGCGGGCCCGACCTCGCCTCCATCCCGCCTCCAAGCAATTTTCCCAAATGCGTGGTTTCTGATCCCGTCTCCGTCCCGCCTCCAAGAGGGGCATAGGCCCTTAAGGCCTTTAATAACCACTGAATTGCCTCTATAATCCCATTTTGAGAGGCCTTTCTGAATTTAACACTTTTCCCATGTGATGCACGCCTCCTCTGAAACACAACGGTGAAATCTGGCGGTAGCACAATTGGATTGCTGACTATCAGCTGCAGCTCCACCATTAAATAGGAGATTTGATCAGTCATCATTTGCAGGTGGCAGCACTTTGTTGTCTCAGGTCTGGGGGAACATTTAGCAGGCATAACTATAGCTGTGGAAGTTTGGAGCCTGACACCCATCTCCAGTGTGACCTCCTGGGAAACCCCTCTCGCCACCTTGACTGAGCGCTTCCTCAACTGAGGCATATACCAGAAGCATGGGAACCATTTATTTCCTTTCCTCCTGGACATCAGATGAGGACGAAGACCAGCCGCGGCAGCAGCAGAACCCTGAACAACAGCAGCACCAACTGCAGGAGCAACAGCAGGAGCGCCAAGCTGCTGCTCACCCACCTGAAGCTGCACAGGCCAGAAGGTGCCAGCGCATGGAAGCCCGTCGGCGCAGGAGATACCCCCCAAACAGGGTCTACAGACAGAGGATCAGCTACCTCAACATGTCTGAGCAGCAGTACCAAAGGCGGCTCTGACTTTTGCGAGAGGTAGTGGGTGACATCTGCGCAATGGTGCAACAAGACCTGGAGCCCAGAGGAGCAGGTGGACACCCCTTACCAGTGGCCGTCAAAGTCACCACCGCACGCAACTTTTTTGCCTCAGGCTCATTCCAGGGATCAGCAGCAGACATCAGCGGCATCTCCCAGGCGGCCGCAAACACTTGCATTATGCAGGTAACCGATGCCCTCTTTGCCATCGCGCACAATCACATCCATTTCACCAAGGATCAAGCAAGTGTCACGGTGCGTGCGGTTGGATTAGCTAATCTACCAGGCTTTCCAAGGGGGCAGGGCGTCGTTGACTGCACACATGTGGCCCTTAAGGCACCCCATCGCAATCCAGGTATTTTTGTCAACCACAAGGGCTTCCACTCCCTCAACGTGCAGCTGGTGTGTGACCACAAGAAGGAAATTTTGCATGTTTGTGCCAAGTACCCTGGCAGTTGCCATGAATCCATCATACTGCGCCAGTCTAGTGTGCCTCCACTCTTCTGTCCGCCAGACCAAATTAACGGATAGCTACTTGGAGAAAAGAGCTATCCCCTGAAGATGTGGCTAATGACGCCGTTGAGGAGCCCATCCAACGAAGCTGAGGAGAGCTACAACTATAGCCACATTTCCACCAGATTCATAATCGTGCAAACCATCGGCTTGCTGGAGATGCGCTTCAGATGCCTAGATAGATCAGGTGGAGCCCTGCAGTACTCAGCAGCCAGGGTCTCCAGAATCGTCGTGGTTTGCTGTGCACTTCACAACATGGCACAGCATCGTGGCTTGCAGATTCCTGAGGACCAAGTGGCCCCGCACATATCCTCCTTAGATGAGGAGGAGGTGGAGGAGGAGAAGGAGGAGGAGGAGGAGGAGAGCAAAAATGAACATCTTGCAGAGGCCCATCAACCAGCAGCAGCAGTACGCAAAAACATTGCTGCCCGGGATGCAAGGAACACACTCATCTTGGCCAGATTTGCTTAGCCTAGCCAATCAAGCCCTTTTGCCTCGCAGCTTCTTACCAGAACATCGAAAATGGCCAAGAACCAGCGAATCCCTAGCACTCTGACCATCATACTGACAGTTGCAAGTAATCCTAAGCCCTCAATGTGGAAGTCCCATTAGCGAAATGACACGCCACAACTGCAACAGTTGCCATCAGAATTTTTATTTACAATAACCAACTGATGGCTTTTCAACATTAAATATCACATTTCACCCAAGTGACTACCCTTGTGACGATTTGTACAGTATCTTTCTCTTACGCGTGCTCCTACGTGGTGGTTCCCCCTTGGCATCAGCAGATGTAGAGGCTCCTTGCTCACTTTCTTGCTGCTCGTGTCTCGACACCTTTGGCGGGCGTCCTCTGGGGTTGTGAACCTGTGAGGGCTCGGCAACAGTCTGCTGCTCCTGCGGCTGTGCAGTGGTTGAGACGCTGATCTCAGTTGGGTGGGGACTCTGGTGGGGCTCTGACCAAAGACTTGGCAGTGACATGGAAGTGTGAGCACTTGGAGAGGAGCCCCCACTTCCTTGTTCTCTGCCACCAACATCCCTCTCATGGGTCAGGTCCACCTCAGCGCTTGCAAGTGGCTTGAGAGCACCTTGCTGCACATCAGGGGGGCCATGGCGACCCGTATCTGCACTGGCATTCCTACTCAGAAGGACTTCCATGAAGGTCTGGTTTCTCTGTTCAACAGCTGAGCATCGCTCCTCCAGAGATGTCAGTCTATTCTGAACACTCACCATGTTTTCTACACTCTGGCAACTTAGCTCCTCCATGGCCGTAGCCATCCTCTCGTCTACTGTAGCCATCCTTTCCACGGAGGTTGCCATCCTTTCCGTGGGGCTGCGTTCATGCACCAATGACTCCACAAAGGCTCTGCTCATGTTCTCGATGGACTCCTCCATTCGCTCCACACTCGCAGTGACCCTGGAGACAATACCTGCCAGAGACTCCTGCACCTGTTCCTGGAGTTCCAGCACCGCTGTTCTTCTGGATGGACCCAGAGGCAGAGGGTCGACATGCAGCTGAGCCGAGCTGGGAGAGTCCTGCGCCCTCCGACTAGGACTCTCTACTGCTGTCCCTGTCTCCACAATCTGCTGATGCTCACTTGTGAGCTGTGATACACCAGGTGACAATACTCTAACTCGCGATGGTCCCACCGAGGTGTGAGTGTCTGCGCTGGTGCTGGGTTGGCTGAATTCTGCTGATGCTGTGCCCTCAGAGGTTGCAGCTTCCTCTGAGGAGTCTGGAGGCTCAAGCTGTTCCTCCTGGATAGTGGGGACAGGTGCTTGCGATGGTCCTGTGGGGGAGTAAAGAAAAGAGTCAGAGATGTGAGGCCAAGTTTACATGCAGATTGCATATTGCAGATGATCATAAGTCCATCTGTTAGAGCTTCAGAATCATTATCAGCGAATCATGCAATGTCAATGAGAGAGATGAAAATCTATTCTGTCACCAGCTTTCTCTGATGCACCCGTCTGTCCATCCCCCACTTACGCTTCGTCCTCGAGTCCCACGATCTCCAGGACCGCCTCCTCCCAAGGGGTGAGGTGGGCTACTGAGGGTGGCCCTCCTCCTGTTCTCGCTCTTTCCCTCTAATTGTGACCTCTCTTTTCCTGCAATGAGGGAGACAAGTGGAGTTTGAGTGAGAATGAAGGAGTGAGTGTAGAGGATCCATAGCATAGATGCTTAGAAGGAGACAAAGATGGAGTGAGGTGGCAAGACCAAAGGCCCTTCCTGTGTTTTGTAAGTTGTCTGCATAGCATCACAGTGATAGGGAGTGTGAGGGCTGCATAGTCGAATAGTTAGGTGAATGTGACCATAGAGAGAGAGAGGGAATGGGTAAGGGTGCAGGGATGTCAGTGTCAAGTGGGATGTGGAGGAAGAGGTTGCTAAAGCTGAGTGCTGGTGAGGAGAGGCAATGGGGATCAGATTGAGGGTGATGGGAAAGTCATACTCACTTTTCCAGTGTGCAGAAGGTCATGAAACCTCTTCCTGCACTGAAGCCAGGTTCTGCGGATCAGCGACAACAAGTTGACCTCCTGGGCCACCTGGATCCACACAGCCTTCGTCTGCTGGGGAGGCTTATTAGCTCTTGCTCCCGCCACCAAAGCTTGCAGGGCGACGTCATCAAATCTGGGAGCAGACTTAGGTCTCCCGCTGCTCATTTTGCCTCCAGGTCCCTCTCACAGCAAAGGCCAAAAGGTTGGCAGTCTGCAGAAGAAGCAAGGCTTCTTGCAGACTTAAATGCAGCAGCAATGATGATGTAATTGGAGGTGAGTTTCAGACTGAAAAAACTAATTGGGCCATGGGTTCCCACACGCTGGAACTCAATTGCCCAATTAGGTGAAAATCGCATCATTCTCCCACATCGATTTGGAGTCTGGTGGATAACAAGAAAAGCGGATGACACGACCCCAGCCCGCCCCAATGACAAAATCGAGCCCTATGACTCTATGGGTAAAACTTGGGTAGCGCCCCCTACCTTCGCCGGGGTGCCCCAAAAGAGTTAGCGCCCCCGTGGCCGATTTCCCCAGGTAGCGCCCCGAGAGGGAGGAGGGGCACTACTGGAAGCGCCCCGCGTCCCTCTTGGGGTGCTGCGAGCCAATATCACGGCGCTATGTACCGCAGCGCCACGCACTGTGGCACGTCGGCCGGGGTACTGCAGGCCTTACTCAACTTATTAAAGGGGAGGAGCCTGGCGTAGCACGTCCCAGCGCCCGGCTGGGCCACCAGGTATCTGGAGTGCTGGCAAACGAGCCCGGCACTCAAGAGGAGTGCCGGGCTCACAAAGAGCAGCCAGCCCCCCGCAACGGGGCTTCACGGGAACAGCAACGGGGGCAGGTGCTTGTAGGCGGCCAGCAAAAAAATGGCTGCCCACCACCTCCCCTTTAACTAGCGCCGCCCCAGCCGCAGGTAGACCCTCCCTGACCCCGGCGGACATAGCGTCCGGCAGTAAGTCGGGGGCGCCATCCAATATTACAGCCAGTGTGCGAGCGGCTCTTACGGCGCTAACGGGAGGTGCAAATCAACCGAATTTAGCACCCTATGAGTGGCACAGCAGGATGAGGTTGAGTATGGCTTGGTAGTAACGTTTCATGATCTTCATTGAAAGGTTTGCGCCACTGCAGCCTGGTCCTCCTAATGACATCCTTGCTTGTGTCCTCCTGTGCAATGTGCAACCAGGCTGCATTGATCTACTGGGGAGGTCTCTTCCACCCATTGGAAGAGACTCCCTCCATAAGCATATGGAAGGAGTCATGGGAGAGCCTAGGTGCAGGCATGCACCTCTGTGCAGTGTTTGTCAGTGTTTGCAGCACCTCAGTGCTGTAGAACATTGATAGCACAACTGTCAAAATCAATTTGTGCATGGTCCCTTTAAGGAAACCGGCTGATGACGCGTCATCAAGTGACGTCATCAGACCCACTTCCTTCAATTGGCCGGGAAACGCGCTGGGCGGACTTTACAATCCCAATCAACGTAAGATCACTTTGGACAGCGGGCTGGAGCCAGCAGCTGGGGTCACAACCCCCCACCGACCCCGGCCGCACTGGACCCGCCGAGATTGGGGAAATCGTGGCCTCACTCTTTTCATTGCCTACTTAGCTACATCACATCCTTTTGTTCTTTTAATATCTATTCCAGTCATGCCAGCCTGCAAAACTCACAAAAGCAGATGAAAAGCTTCAAAATAGCTTACACAGTTGCAAAAAAGCTGACTACTAACGCAATGTACACCAAACCAGAGCTCTGAATAGAGACCTATGGCCAAGGCCACTGTTTTAAAGTGAGTGAATACACTGCATTTATTATATTGAATATTAAGTATTTATTGGTGTTTTAGCAGCACATTCTGCAGTACATTTTTTTGTGAAAACTGCAATCCAACGTCCTTAATTATGACATATAAGAAAAGTGGTTATAATGAGTGCCTAGTGGGCCATTAGCTTGTTGTGACTTCAACTGCAGGCATATCAAATATTCCATCAGATTTACTCTAGGGGAAAAAATGTGCAACTTTTGCAGTGGTGGTAGGTGCACTGAGGTGCAATCTTAATTTCTTATGGAAGTTTGGGGCCATGCCTCCCAGGTAATTTTGCTTCTTGAAACTTTTTGGTGCATTTTCTCACATTTTGGTGTCTACTGTAATCTGTTGTTGCAATTAAATCTGATGGTGAGCAGAGTGCACTAGAGCTCCAAGTTAGTCTGTCAATAATATCAGTTCTGATGTAACGTCATTGACCTGAAACGTTAACCATAGATCTTTGTATGGGTACATCAAAGACTCGCTGGGGGAAAATTTCGGTGGCTTTGCACCTCCCGTTAGCACCCTAAGAGGGCGCTAACGGGGTGCAAAGCAACTAGCGCCCTGGCGCAGCGCTGCCAACGCCTCCCGCAAAATTCAGCGGGAGGTTAGCGGTGGCAGTAACCGTTTGCGCCCTGTGGCGCTGTGCCACCAGCGATGTCATCATCGCCATGCACAGCACCCCACTCGCACCCCGGCTGCGATGTTCGGTAGCGCCCCCTGACTTACCGCCGGACGCTATGGGCTGGATTTTCATTGAGGAGTTGGGTAGGAGGCGGGACTACAACTACGCGATTTTGACTTGATTGACCAGCGGGCTTAGCAGGCCAATTAAGGACCACCCGGCAACAGATGACGTCACAGATTGAAATTTCATCTGTCAAGACCTTTTGACAGATGAAATATCAGCGTTTCACAGCTGTTTGAAGCTGTCAAACACTGACAATCTGTACTACAAGTTAATTCCTTCCTATCAGGATGATTTAGAGATCCCCCCGGAACAGAAAGCTGAATGCTGGAACTTTTGACAGATCGCGGCCATTTTTTGATGTCTTCAAGGATGATGTGTTGGATGGCATTGTAAGAGCTGGTCTTCCTCACTCCACAGATGCTGCCTGATCTGCTGAGCGTTTCCAGCCATTTATGGCTTTTTTCAGATTTCCAGCATCTGCAGTACTTTTCTGGTTATTTTAACGCAATATCATCTATGAAAAGGAGCACAAATTAGAAATGCCTAGAACAGACTTTTCGAGACCAGCTCTTACAATGCCATCCAAGTGTGACTACCTTGAGCCCTTTAACATTCTGCAATCTCATCAAAAAGCCAAAGCCTGTTCTACACATTCCCCACAAGAGCAAGATACAATAGTTCCTTTCTGATTGCTTATGTAGGCCTCCAAAGCATCTGATGTAACTGCTACAACAACCTAAAAAAACACCTTAAGAAGCACTGATATCAGCAAATCTTCATGCATGCACACAAACAAAGTGTGGAGCATTCTAGGATAAATTAGTAAGAAGTGCAAGAGGCAATAAACGTGCTGAATTCTGTCAGCAAATACTGATTGGTGCACAGGACTGGGAGACACTGATTGTCAATATGAAATACTGATGGCTGGATACATGCGTTCCTATCATGGCTCGTACAGACCCTCATGCGGTGCTTATTTCCCACAGTTTACCTTGGCACCTATGAAGTTGAAGAAATTTCAAATTACAAAAAAATCACTGTGACTGCCCAAGTAGTGTAGGTGAGGCACCAAAATTATTATTGCTAGGCTCTACAACATATTTATGGGACTGAATAAGTAGTAACGGTCCATAATTTGCTGTCAAAATAATGGCAAGGCTAATGGTGCTCACCATTATTGATGGGTAAATGGTATAGCAACTTCAGGCAAGGAGCAGATCAGCAGTTAAGTCTTGTCATTACAAGCACAAGTACCCTTTTAACAACGTGATAAATGTTAATGACTACCAATCAACCTCTCCAGCACAGAAAATTAACTATTACAAGTCTGGAGTCTCATTCCTTCAGGTTTAAACATTTTTGGGGAGATTTCAAAAAAAAAATGTTTTAATTAAAAATTCTTATTTTCCTTTGTGTTTCTTTTTTCTCAATCCAATCTTTTTTCCATTTCTTTATTTCTCTTTCTGTACCTGATTTGATATTGAACTCACTCCCTTTAATTCATCCTTCTTCTCAATCTTTCCTGTGTTTATTTCCCAATCTTTCAATCTGATTGGTTAAGGAGATATACAGTTGGTTTTTCTGTTCACTCAAATCCGAGATGCCTTGTTTCCCTCACTATGACGTTATCAGCGCACACTTTCATCAACTTTGTGGGCAAAAATCTTGAGCTGAATGGTGCAGGGACAAGTCTAACTTACAGCAAACACCATTAGATGCCCTGCTACAGCAAATTTTGTTCCATTGACTATTTGGGGGTGATTTTGCCAATGGGAGTGCACTGGAGGCGGGACTGCTGCTTGTCGGGTTTTAGTCCCGCCTCCATCGATGTCTGGCCAACCCACGCTATTTTCCCTTGATTGACCTTGTTAAGCTCGCCTAGCGGGCTTAGCAGGCCAATTAAGGGAAAGCCGGTGACAGAGAACGTCAGCGTATGACATTTCATCTGTCAAAAAATGTTGACAAATCAATTGTCATCATTTGACAGCTTTGAGAAGCTGCCAAACACTGACATTCTCTGTTGTTTGGTGAGTTCTTGTACTCAAGGCTCACCAAACCTATTTCCTGAGCAGAAAGCAGATGGCTGTCGCATCGGAGAGTGCAGCAGCCATTCTGTCGTCTCTGCCGTGGAGATGCCAGAGCCTCCAGGTCCCCAACAATTGAAGCCTGCAGGAAGAAACAAAGGTAAGGAAACTTTTTTTTAAACTTTCACTCACCTCACAAAATTACCTCTCCATACTTGCACCCATCACTCACCTCCACAGTGCACTTTTCAGCCCCTCCGACCCCCGCAGACCCACTGCTTGCGGGGTTTCCCGACGTTGGAAAGCCCGCACTTCTGTTGGAAAAATGGGGATAATCCTCATAACCGCCTGTTAACTACCTATTAACAGACAGTTAAGTGGTTGTAATCCCCTTCCCGCCTCGAGGAGACGGGACCCGGCGCGGGTCGGGTACCCGCCTCCTGGGTTGATGGTACGGAGGCGGGTTGGGGAGCGGGATGGATACCCGCCCCCAGATTCTGCCATTTTCCCAGCAGTCCCGCTTCCAAACCCGCCTCCCCAGGGCTGGCAAAATCACCCCCTTTGTCTCCCTTCTCTCCCCCACGCTCATAGTAAAATGTCCAAGGCACTTAACAAGAGCGTCATCAAACAAAATTTGACATCGAGCCACATATGGAGATATTGGGCTAGACATTACAGTCGAGGCGTGCCTCCGGAGTACGCCTCCAACCTGTGAAAGAATTACGAAACTACCTGCTGACAGCAAGACTGTGAAAACTTGCCGTCTCAGGCCTCGAGGCAGAGGCAGCATAATGGCCCATGGATACCAGGGATGCAGACGGTGCAGAAGCGTACCTGGGATCATGTGGACCTGGTTCTCCAATCACAAAGCAGAATTCCATTTTAATAATTTACGAAGAAAATCCCCTAATGAGATGCAATGGAATCCCAAAATCTAATAATTATACAATTTACAGAATTGGAATTTTATTCAAAATTACCTTCATTCCACCAACATCGCTACAAATCTAATTTTTTGATAATTCTATACAGCATTAAAACTGTAATCCAGGCCAATATTTGCAGTGTATGTGCATAATTTACCACCTGAAAATATTTAATTAATGGCTTAGATATTCCCTTATGCTGATGCAAATAGTCCTTGCACCTGCTTGCATCCCCCGTAAGCCTTCAGTGCGCAATTGTTTGCCAGTCGGTGGGCAAATAGCCCAATGCTGCGCCAGCGATTGCCTTTTCGTGGTCCATGCGGATGGCCTGTCAACGTGTACGTTGACAGGACACAAGTTCCGGATTTTGCGCAGGTAGTTGGCAAAAAGCTTGGTCAAAAAGGTAGGTTTTAAGGAGTGTCTTAAAGGAGGAGAGAGAGATAGAGAGGCGGAGCGGTTTAGTGAGGGAATTCCAGAGTTTAGGGCCTAGGCAGCTGAAAAGCACAGCCAGCAACAGTGGAGCGATGAAAATAGGGATTGGCAAGAGGCCAGAATTGGAGGAGCACAGAGATCTCGGCGGGTTGTAGGCTGGAGGAGGTTACAGAGATAGGGAGGGACATTTTCAGATGTTAATGGGCCTGCTATGCATTTTCAGAATTTCTTGTTTTTATTCCTGGGTCAGCAAGTGATGGTCAACTATGCACTTGAATTTTTGGTGATATATTGTCTGAGAGTTTCATAGACAGGAAAATTGCTGTTTTACATTTAGTGCTGGTGCTCTGTACAACATTTTGGATTGATATTGAATGTTGTTGTAATGTATATACCTTTAAGGGAGGAACTACTTTTTACAGCTCATGTATACCGCCCAGCCGTCAAAGCAGAGCTGGAGAGTCTGGAACGTTCAGGTGTACTGTCCAAGGTAGACTGGAGCGAGTGGGCTACACCCATCGTCCCTGTGATGAAAAAGTCGTTGAGCAGCACGCCTGGGGAACCGAGGAAGGTTCGCATCTGTGGGGGCTTTAAGGTAACAGTGAACCCGGTCCTTCACACCGTACAATATCCACTTCCGCGGATTGAAGATATTTTCGCCTCGCTATCTGGAGGGAAACGCTTCACTAAGATTGATCTGGCCCAGGCGTATCTGCAAATGGAGGTAGAAGAAGCATCAAAAAAATGCCTCACAATCAACACCCATAAAGGTCTCTACCAATACAACCGGCTGGTATTCGGGGTAGCATCAGCTCCGACTATTTGGCAGAGGGCAATGGAACAAGTCCTGCAAGGGATCCCAGGGACCCAGTGTTATTTGGACGACATCCTGGTCACGGGCGAAAATGACAGTGATCACCTTGCCAACCTGGAGCAGGTGCTCACTAGATTGCAGGAATATGGGCTCCGAGCTAACCGCCCCAAATGCGAGTTTTTTAGAAAACAGATCTCGTATTGTGGCCACGTTATCAATAAAGAGGGGTTACATAAGTCCCCAGAGAAGATTGAGGCAGTAGTCAAGGCTCCAGCACCGGAAAATGTGTCACAACTGAGGTCGTTCCTTGGGCTGGTAAACTACTACCATAAGTTCTTGCCAAATTTGTCTACAATACTACACCCACTGAACACCCTACTGCAAACTGGGGTGCCATGGAAGTGGAGTGACGAATGTAGACGAGCTTTCCAGAATAGCAAAACACTAATCACATCGAAAGAGGTATTGGCCCATTACAACCCAGCATTACCAATTCGGTTGGCATGTGATGCGTCACCCTACGGCATTGGAGCGGTGCTGTCGCACAAATTCTCGGACGGCTCAGAGAGGCCAATAGCCTTTGCGTCACGATCACTAACCTCAGCCGAGCGTAACTACGCCCAGATTAACAGGGAGACCCTCAGCCTAGTGTGGGGAGTGAAAAAGTTCAATCACTATCTGCACGGGCAGAAATTCACCTTGCTGACTGATCACCAGCCTCTTGTCTCCATTTTTAATCCGAAGAAGGGTGTTCCGGTGATGACTGCGCAACGACTACAAAGATGGTCACTTTTTCTAGAGGCGCACCACTATGAGATTGAATATAAGGGCACGAAACAGCATGGAAATGCTGATGGGCTATCACGCCTGCCACTGCCTACTGCGGAGGAAGCACCAGCAGTGGATCCTGTCAAAATATTCCATTCGACTATAGTTGAATACCTACCGGTAACTAACGCTTGTATCGAAAAGGAAACCCGAAATGACCCGACACTGTCTCGGGTATATGATTTAACGGTGAAGGGATGGCCAGCACATGGCGACTCACTGTTGCCAGCATTCTCGACAAGGAGAGAACAGCTGTCAGTGTGCCGGGGGACCTTGATGTGTGGATACCGAGTGGTAATTCCACCCAAGTTAAGGGATAGAGTGCTCAATGAGCTTCATGAGGGTCATCTGGGAGGGGTAAAAATGAAAAGCCTAGCCAGGGCTTATGTGTGGTGGCCGGGAATCGATAAACAAATCGAGGACCTGACCAAGAGCTGCTCAGGATGCCAGAAAGTCCAAAATGCACCACCACAGGCCCCTCTACACCCATGGGAGTGGCCCTCATCTCCATGGCAACAGGTGCATATTGATTTTGCTGGTCCATTCATGGACTCAATGTTTTTAATAGCCGTGGATGCGCATTCGAAATGGCCTGAGGTCATCAAAATGTCCTCCACCACCACGGAGAAAACTATTGCAGTCCTATGGACCATTTTTGCCAGGAATGGCTTGCCAGAACAGATTTGCTCCGACAACGGACCACAGTTTGTGTCCGAAGAATCCCGGAGGTTCTTGAAAAAGGATGGGGTAAGGCATTACACATCCGCCCCGTATCATCCAGCCACAAATGGATTGGCTGAGAGGTTCGTACAAACCTTTAAGAAGGCAATAAAGGCTATGTATAATGACAACATTCCGCTGCAGCACAAGGTGGACAATTTCCTGTTCGCCTACCGGAATGCGACACATGCAGTCACCAACCAGGCCCCAGCCATGATGTTCTTTAACCGAAGGTTAAGATCTCGCCTGGATTTGCTCAGACCAAATGTACGAAGAGATGTTGAGAGTAAGCAATTCCAGCACATCCATGAGAAGCCAACAAGGAGCTTCAATGTAGGGCAACCAGTCTTGGCCCGCGACTACCGAACAGAAAAGTGGCAGCCAGGAATGATATGCACACGGCAGGGCCCACTAATGTACACAGTGGACGTTGGGGAGAGCATCGTGAGACTCCATGCTGACCAGATCCTAGAGTCACAGGAACAAGTCAACCCTATGCCTCGCCCATATGTACCTGGTGATGAACCCGACATACAGGTCGCATCTACCCCAGAAACAGTAGCATCGGAAGCTGATGAACCAACCGACGACAGGGGACCAGAATCGCCTCCGCACCAAGAGCAAGACACTGGGAAAGGTGCTATCCAGAAAGGATCAGGAAGCCTCCCCAAAGACTGAATATATAAATAGACTATTTTCAGCTAATGTTGCATGTTAAAAGTGTTAATTGTAATTAGTTTGATATTTAATTGTTAAATGAGTGTTATGGTACTGTTAATCTAAAAGGGGAGGAATTGTAATGTATATACCTTTAAGGGGGGAACTACTTTTTACAGCTCATGTATACTGCAGTACCAGCAGTGACCACACCTGTATATAGCACTGAGCAGTAATCTGTACAGACCAGTTCCCGTGTGAGCCACGTTGAGTAAACACCTGTTATACCATTCTCCTGCAGTCTGTGTCTTATTATACACAGACACAACAGTTGTAGAATGCAGTAGCCTAAGTATTCCTCACGAGAATGGAAAACTAGCTTCAGAGCTACCAACTTTAATGCTGCTCTGCCCTAATGTTGTGAAGAACTGACAACCCAGTCATCTGATGCTGTAGTGAGTGACCTCTGAAGTTCAAACAGGGCCTCCTCAGTCAGTCCACGCTTTGTGTTTATAAAAGCTTTCTTACTGAAGGAAATCCACCATGTGTCCTGCTACCTTCTGTGGTGGCATATGATTTGCTGAGAATTTTACCTACGGACTTTTATCTCATTTGCAAGTGTTGAAGGACAAGCCGTATGTGTGATTTGAATGTGTAACAAGATAGTGTCAATACAATTTGCATCCAAAGCAATAGATTAATACAGATCTTGCAAGAGCAAGATGGAATACTGAGTCCAATGCTGAAAAGCACATTTTCTCTGAACTTATCAATTCATGCACTGATGTAAAAAGCACATCCGGGCTTTTTAGTGATAGCAAAACGGCAGCCCCTTTTACAAAGCGCCCTATTTTCTTTTCCATTTACTTCAATAGTTAATCATTCTAACTCACTGATGTTGTTTTGAATGCTATGCCACTCAATCCTTATTCTTTTCCCTGGTTTAATCTTTCTTTTTTATATCCCTTGCACCTTCTACAAGAGTGTTTTTATCTCTCACCACCTCATAGTCTGTTGCTTTCCTTTTCTTCTTTAATAGTATTTTCTGACTAGTTATTTGAGCTAAACCTCTGTCCGTTTTCCAACATCTTTGTTAATCCTGCTCTTTCTGTCAAGTCTCAAACTTAAGACTTTCCCCAACCACCTGCTATATTAGTTTAAATCTTATCTCTCTGCTCTATTTACTCTATTCTGCAGAGTACAATCTGCTCATCTCCTCTGATGCTGCAGAGTATGGTCACTTGGAGTTCAAGCACAGAGATCCAGGCCTGACTTTTAATGGGGAGGCGGGTTGGGAGCGGGGGGTGGGGGGGGCTCTGAAGCAGTCAGGAAATCTGAGAGAACGGGTTTCCCGCAGGCCCTGCCAAATTTAACGGCAGGGCCTGATTTGCATGGGAAACCTGTTTCCCACCTGCAGCCAGCCAGATTGAGAGGCTGGCTGGCTGTGGCGGGTAGGCCTGTGGCACTAGGCTGCAGAGAGGAGGGAGGGAGGGATCACGTGGGAGCCGCAGGGCAGTCGGAGGAGCACTGGGAGGGCCGGAGAAGCAGTACAGGGAGGGGGTCGGTAACAATCCGGCTGGGAGCAGCACGGGGAGAGGGGTTGGGAACGATAGGGGCCAGAGGAGTGGGGAGGTGGTTAGGGAATGATCGGTGGCCAGAGGAGCTGGGAGTGCTGGGGGTGGGGGGGGGAAACGTGGGAGTTAGAGAACGATTGTCAGCCGTAGGGTCAGGGGGGTCGGAGAAGCAGAGTGGGTTGGCAACAATCCAGAGGGGTGGGGGGGGTCAGGGGTCGGAGGAGCGTGTGGGGGGAGTTCTATACAAACAACAAATGTGCAGTTAAAATTGGAGACAAACGAACAAAACACTTCCCACAGGGGCGGGGGGTGACGCAGGGCTCGCCAATCTCACCGACACTCTTTAATATTTACATAAATGAATTGGCAAAACTACTTGAACAATCTACAGCACCCGGCCTCACCCTATATGAATCCAAGGTTAAATTCCTCCTCTATGCAGACGACCTGGATCTGCTGTCACCAACTAAGGAGGGTCTACAGCAGAACCTGGATCTGCTGGAGTCATACTGCCAGACTTGGGCCCTGACAATAAATCCCAAAAAAAACAAAGTCGTTGTGTTCCAGCAAAGATCCAGACCTCAGGGACCCAAAATAAATTTCACAATAGGAACAACCAAAATTGAACAAACCACTAACTACACATACTTGGGCTTAAAAATCAGTTCTACGGGAAATTTCAAACTGGCTGTGAATGAACTGAAAGAGAAAGCAAGAAGGGCTTTCTATGCCATTAAAAAATCAATCCAAATAGAAATCCCAATTAGCATTTGGCTCAAAATTTTCAAATCAGTAATTGAACCAATTGCACTCTATGGCAGTGAGGTATGGGGACCGCTAACACAACAAGAATTTGCAAAATGGGACAAACACCCAATTGAGATCCTACATGCAGAATTCTGTAAAAGTATCCTCCGGACTCAAAGGAAAACAGTAAACAATGCATGCAGGGCGGAACTAGGCCAATATCCATTAATAATCACTATCCAAAAAAGAGCCACCAAATTTTGGAATCACCTACAAATGAGCAACCCCCAATGCTATCACTACGACGCCCTGAAATGCCAAGAGCTGACCATAAAGAAGAATACCCTCAGTCAACTAGTCCTGGGACTCAGTGAAGTAACTACTAACACTACTAACAATAACCAGCCACAGGACAGTGACAGCGTAACACAAAGAATTCGACCCAACACAATCGTCGCTAAGCAAAAGGAAAAATATCTGACATATTGGGCAGAAACAACAAAAACCAAAGCAAACTCAATTGCTACTTGGCCCTAAACAGACAATACAACATAGCTGATTACCTGACCATGGTAAAGGATAACAAACTGAGAAGAACCTTGACAAGGTACAGACTTAGCGAACATAGCCTAGCGATCGAAAAAGGCAGACACAGGCAGACCAGGCTGCCAAGAGAAGACAGGATATGCTCTCACTGCCGTCAGGAAGTAGTGGAGACAGAGATGCACTTCCTCACAGCTTGTAGAAAATATCAGGGCATAAGGGAGAATTTCTACCCAAAATTTACAAAAATATGCCCGGAATTCAGAAAATTGAATGACGACCAAAAACTCCCATACCTACTAGGGGAAGAGAGAAGTTGCATAACACTGGCGGCACACTATGTTACAGCTTGCCATAAACAGAGGGACAACCACTAAAGATAAGATAAGAGTATATATAAATTATATGAAAGTATATTTATACACTCAGGGATATATCTGTCTATACACTGTATGGATAGATCTGTATTTTTGTGAACAAACATGAATGTTTTCCAATGCTTTGGCAACATAAGGTGTAACTTGTCATGCCAATAAAGCGATTTGAATTGAATTGAATTGAATAGATCGGGGACCAGTCGAAGCACGGGGGGGCCATGGAAGGAGAAGCATGGGGGTAGGGGGTAGGCCTCATGGAGGGGATCAGAGGCTTCGTGGAGGGGTCTCCGATCGCGGGGGGTGGGTTAGGTAGGGACCCTGGATCCAGGAGGTAAGTGTAAAGGCACTTACGACCTGGATCCAGCAGTCCTCACCTTACTTTAGCTGGCGGGTTTCACGAGGCCTGCAAAACCTGACCAACTAAAGTTAAATTCAAAATGGAGGTTAAATCAGAGGCTTCCAGTCTCATTATATTTAAATATATGACCCGCCTCCTGCCCACCGCCAACACCCCCTACCGCATCCACCCCCCCCCCGCCCCCCCACGCCTCCATTAAAACCCGAAGTAGGCGGGTTGGAGGCGGGTTCTGTTCAGGATTCAGATTTTTAACACTTTAACCTCCCACATGACTCAAACCCACCTGTTTTTTTTAGGTTAAAACTCCCCCCCCCTGCCATTTCAGAAGTAAAGCCTTTGAAATATAGAAAGATACATTTTTCTGAAACAGAAAACTACCATGTTATTGTTTCAAAGGAAAGGAAATATGGAGAAATATTTTTTTTTAAACTGAAGTCCCTGCTAATGGGATGGGTGGATAATTGATTACCACTATTTTCAGAACACCTCCGAATTCTATGGAATTGTATTCATTTGAAAAATTTAAACCTAAAGACTATAATCTGTAGCATCCATTTTTGTTTTCTTTTCTGTTTACTATCAGTTATGCAGTGCATGTGACAATGTATAGATTACACTCTGATGTAGCACGAGAAATCCATACAGAGGTCAATTAGGTAACAAAGTCATTTCGAAATTTATCATTTATACATTCATTAAATACAGAACCAGTGATATTACTGTCAGATAAAGCTATATACTAAGTGCTGTTATGATAAGATACATGCAAAGGTAAAAGGACAGAATCAATCCCCTTCAGGTTTTCCAGTTTTTAATCAGTCATTTATTAAAAAAAAGTAAACCAGAAAATGTTTCAAACATTTTATCACAGAGGTCTGGATGCAACCTGAGCGACTCCATAGCCTTTTCAAGAGCCATATCCAAAAGTTTGTTAGGCTATATAAATATAGAGAATTAATTTTTTCAAGAAGCTCAGAATAACAGATTTCCCACATATTTAGATTAAAAAGTTGACAAGTGCTATCTGGAAACAATAGATAAATCATCACAATGAAGCTACAATGAAGATCCCAATAAACAAATGCGAGAACAGCAGGGATATTAGCCTTTAGTATGTAGTTCAAACTGAGTTAGGGATGATAATTTACTCACATCTGGTATTGTACAGCTCATATAAAGAGCTGAATTCCAAAGGTTAGGTGAGAGTGACTGCCCTTGACATCAATGCCCAATGCGGTGCCAAAGAGCCCTAGTAAAACTAAAGTCAATGGGAATCAGGGGTAAAACTCTCCAGTGGCTGGAGTCATACCTGGCACAATGGAAAATGGTTATGGTTGTTGGAGGTCAATCATCTCAGCCTCAAGACATTGCTGCAGGAGTTCCTCGTGGCAACATCCTACGCCCAACTATCTTCAGCTGCTTCATCAATGACCTTCCCTCCATTATAGAGATGGAACTGTTTGTTGATGATTTCATAGTGTTCAGCTCCATTTGCAATTCCTCAGATAATGAAGCAGTCCATGCCCACATGCAACAAGGCCTGGACAACATCCAGGCTTGGGCTGATAAATGCCAAGTAACACTCGTGGCATAAAAGTGCCAGACAATAACCATCTCCAACAAGAGCCAGAGCTTAACCTCCACCTCTTCACACTCAATGACATTACCATCACCGAAATCCTCACCATCAACATCCTGAGGGACACCATTGACTAGATCTCAACTGAACCAGCCACATAATACCTTGGCTACTAGCGCAGGTTAGAGGCTGAATATTCTGTGGTGAGTGGCACACCCCCTGATTCCCCAAAGCCCCTTCACCACCTACAAGGCACAAGTCAGAAGTGTGATGGAATACTCTCCACTTGCCTGGATCGGTGCAGCTGCACAACATACACCCCCTCCACCATCGGCATACCGTGATGGTATCCGTGACCTCCACCACCTAGAAGATCAAGGGCAGCAGGTGCATTGGAATACCATCACCTCCAAGTAGTCCGCCAAGTCACACATTATCCTGACTTGGACATATATCACGATTCTTTCATTGTCACTGGGTCAAAATTCTGGAACTCCCTATCTTACAGCATTGGTGGGAGTACCTTCACCACAAAGACTGCAGGGGTTCTCGGGGTAACTAGAGATGGGTAATAAATGCTGTCCTTGCCAGTGATGCCCACATCTCACAAATGAATGTTAAAAAAACTGAGCAAGCTGCCAAATCAGAAGAATAATTTATACCCTAGGCTATATTTTCTGATTACATTTAAGATTTTAACAAAACAGTTGGATACTCCATATGTGGCCTTTCTAAATTGCACTACTTATGTAAACTTTCATCACTGTTTATGCCCAATCCTATTGCGGGGAAGTACCTAACTGCACTTTGAACATCTCTCTGACAGTCGAGCTAATACTGAAAAATCTCCCCATAGGTAATCCCAGGCATGAGTCCCTACCTTAATACTGCATTAAATTGAGTGAACAAAAAGGCTGCCAGTGCAAAAGATAATGGGGGAAAAATTTGGTTGCTTTGCGCCTCCCGTTAGCGCCCTAAGAGGGCGCTAATGGGTTGCAAAGCAACTAGCGCCCGGATTCGGAGATGTTTGCGCCACTCGCGAAATTGACCAGACATTTTGCGGCGGCGCTAAACACTACCACCACAATCTCCTGCGCCCGCAGATCGTGACGTCAGTCGAGCATGCAATGCCCCGGTAGCATAGAAACATAGAAACATAGAAGATAGGAGCAGGAGTCGGCCATTCAGCCCCTCAAGCCTGCTCCGCCATTCAATGAGATCATGGCTGATCATCCAAATTCAGTACCCTGTCCCTGCCTTCTCCCCATATCCCTTGATCCCTTTAGCCTTAAGAAATATATCTAACTCCTTCTTGAATATATTTAAAGAATTGGCCTCCACCGTCCTCTGTGGTAGAGAATTCCACAGGTTCACCACTCTCTGGGTGAAGAAATTCCTCCTCATCTCTGTCCTAAATGGCTTACCCCTTATCCTTAGACTGTGACCCCTGGTTCTGGACTCCCTGGCCATCGGGAACATCCTTCCGGCATCTAGTCTGTCTAGTCCTGTTAGAATTTTATACGTTTAAATGAGATCCCCTCTCATTCTTCTAAACTCCAGCGAGTATAAGCCCAATCGACACAATTTCTCCTCATACGTCATTCCTGCCATCCCAGGTATCAGTCTGGTGAATCTTCGCTGCACTCCCTCCATGGCAAGAACATCCTTCCTCAGATAAGGCGACCAAAACTGCACACAATACTCAAGATGTGGTCTCACCAAGGCCCTGTACAACTGCAGCAAGACATCCTTGCTCCTGTACTCGAACCCTCTCGCTACAAAGGCCAACTTACCATTTGCCTTCTTAACCGCCTGCTGCACCTGCATGCTTACCTTCAGCGACTGGTGCACAAGGACACCCAGGTCTCATTGCATTTCCACTTCTCCCAATCTATTGCTGTTCAGATAATAATCTGCCTTCCTGTTTTTGCCACCAAAGTGGATAACCTTGCATTTATCCACATTATACTGCATCTGCCATGCTTCTGCCCAATCACCCAACCTGTCCAAATCATACTGGAGTTTCTCGGCATCCTCCTCACAGCACACACGCCCACCTAGCTTTGTGTCGTCTGCAAACTTGGAGATATTACATCTAGTTCCCTCATCTAGATCATTTATATATATCGTGAATAGCTGGGGTCCTAGGACCGATCCCTGCAGTACCCCACTAGTCACTGCCTGCCACTCGGAAAAAGAGCCATTTATTCCAACTCTTTGCTTCCTGTCTGCCAACCAGTTCTCTATCCAAGTCAGAACCTTGCCCCCAATCCCATGTGCCTTAATTTTACACGCTAATCTCTTAAGCGGAACCTTATCGAAAGCCTTCTGAAAGTCCAAATACACCACATCCACTGGTTCTCCCTTATCTATTCTAGCAGTTACATCCACAAAAAATTCCAGTAGTTTAGTCAAGCACAATTTACCTTTTGTAAATCCATGTTGACTTTGTTCGATCCTGTCACTGCTTTCCAAGTGCTCTGCTATTACATCTTTTATAATGGACTCTAGCATTTTCCCCACTACCGATGTCAGGCTTACCGGTCTATAATTCCCCGTTTTCTCTCTACCAACTTTTTTTAATAGTGGGGTAACATTAGCTACCCTCCAATCCATGGGAACTGTTCCAGAATCTTTCGAATTTTGGAAGATAACCAGCAATGCATCTACTATTTCTAGGGCCACTTCCTTAAGTACGCTAGGATGTAGATTATCAGGCCCTGGGGATTTATCGGCCTTCAATCCCATCAATTTTCATAACACCATTTCCCTACAAATACTGATTTCTTTCAGTTCCTCCCTCTCATATGTTCCCCGACATCTCTGGGAGGTTATTTGTGTCCTCCTTTGTGAAGACAGAACCAAAGTATGTATTTAATTGGTCTGCCATTTCTTTGTTCCCCATTATAAATTCCCCTGATTCTGACTGCAAGGGACCTATGCTTGACTTCACCAATCTTTTTCTCTTCATATATCTATAAAAGCTTTTACAGTCAGTTTTTATGTTCCCTGAAAGCTTACTCTCATGATCTATTTTCCCCGTCTTAATTAATCCCTTTGTCCTCTTTTGCTGAATCCTAAACTGCTCCCAATCCTCAGGTTTACTGCTTTTTCTGGCCAATTTATACGTCCTCTCCTTGGATCTTATGCTATCCCTAATTTCCCTTGTTAGCCACGGTTAAGTCACCTTTTTTGTTTTATTTCTTTGCCAAACAGGGATGAACAAATTCTGTAGTTCATCCATGCGATCTTTGAATGTTCGCCATTGCCTATCCACCGTCAACCCTTTGAGTAACATTCCCCAATCAATCCTACCCAACTCGCACCTCATACCATCATAGTTTCCTTTATTTAAATTCAGGACCCTAGTCTCTGAGTCAACTACTTCACTCTCCATCTTAATGAAGAATTTTATCATATTATGATCGCTCCGACCCAAGGGGCCTCGCACAAGATTGCTAATTAATCCTTTCTCATTACATAATACCCAGTCTAAGATGGCCTGATCTCTAGTTGGTTCCTCGACATATTGGTCCAGAAAACCATCCTGTATACACTCCAGGAATTCCTCCTCCACAGTATTGTTACTAATTTGGTTAGCCCAATCTATATGTAGATTAAAGTCACCCATGATAACTGCTGTGCCCTTATTGCACGCATCTCTAATTTCCCATTTAATGCCATCCCCAACCTCCGCATTACTGTTTGGAGGTCTTTATACCACTCCCACTAACGTTTTCTGCCCCTTGGTATTTCTCAGTTCTACCCATACAGATTCCACATCATCAGAGCTAATATCCTTCCTTTCAATTGTGTTAATCCCCTCTTTAACCAGCAATGCTACCCCACCTCCTTTTCCTTTTTGCCTATATTTCCTGAATATTGAATACCCCTGGATGTTGAGTTCCCAGCCTTGGTCACCTTGGAGCCATGTTTCCGTAATCCCAATCATATCATATCCATTTACCTCTATTTGCGCAGCTAATTCATCCACCTTATTACGAATGCTCCTCACGTTAAGACACAAGGCCTTCAGGCTTGTTTTTTTAACACTCTTACACCCTGGACTAGATATTGAGTGGCGCCCCCTGCCTTACCGCCTGCCGCTAGCAATGACAGCTTGAGGGGAGCGTTTTGCAGTCGGGAAGGGACTGGGGGAGCGCAATTTAAAGGCAACCGCTTCCTGCCTTTTTTTGTCGGCGACATTTTTGCACCACGCATTCTGAGAGAGAGAGACTTCTGGAGAGATTCAACGCTGTGTGAAGGAAGTTTGGGTAATGAGCAGCACTTTGCAGGTTCTTTTTGATTTGACCTTCCTTGCATCGATTTAGAAGAAACAATGGGGGCTGCACTCTGAGCTCTTTCCCTGGGCCTCTCCATTGTTCTTTCCAGCAGATTTGATGTACAGGTCTCTGCAGGCCGAGATTCAAGGCTGCAATGAGCAGGGTGTGGATGGAGAGCAAGATCGATCCTCCCCTTAAGAACTGGCCAGCACCAGTGTGTCTGTGTTCCATTGCTGACTGACATCACATGAGCTTCACCTGCGCTCTGAGTTAACGCCTTGTTCCTCGGCCTTTGCGCCTTAAGACAGGTGTGTAGCACCTGATTTAGCGTTCCAATCACCTCCAGGGGCTATAAAAGCCAAGTTTGCAGTCGGAGGCGATAATTAGCGTCAGGCGCTAAACTTTGCGCCCGGACGATAATTGTGCCCCAAACAGGGCGATACTGAATTTCTCCTCAAATGAATCTATTATGGAAAAATCAATTTGGCTAAGTGGCACCATTTTATTTCCAGATTCCCAGCATTAGTCTGGTTTAGCAGAAAGTCAAGATGATGGGTTATTACTGCCAGTAAAAGTAACAGTTTTGGCAGCTTAAATTATTTGCATTAATACATCCTGTGATTTCATATGATGCAACATGTTGAGCCTTTTTTACAACATGCTGTGTGGTTTCTTATCAGCCACAAATGTTAGATCCTCAATTGAATGGATGGCAGTATAATTATTCCATCATTCTTCAGCTACTCTGAGGTGTTGGACTGAAAAGAGGGAACCAAGGAAAGGAGATGTAATTCAGATTAATTGGATGGAAAATTTGACTTATAAAAAGCAGGCTACCAGTGAGAAATGTTTAAGTATAGGATGGGCAGGGATTGGATGAAAAATATCCTGACCAAAGCTAAAGGAGTTGTGGCAAAGGTTAATGTTCCATGGACAAATAAAGAGATTGGATCACAAATAAATTCTAAGATGGAGGCTAATAATAATGAAGAAAGTTAGCAGAAATTCCAAAAGTAAAAGACAGAAGCAAAAATGAAGATTTGAAGAGTTAAGAGACAGTATAACGCCAGGCTGACAATTAATATAGAGTAATAGAAAATGGTTTTCACAATTAAAAGGAAAGTGAAAGAAGCAATGGGACTACTAAGGGATAATAAATGAGGCATTCTTACTGTAGAGAGCAAAAGAATGGCAGAGATACTTAACCAGTATTTTGCCTTGAGGAAGGCAAAGGAAGTGATGAAAGAGTACCAATGGAAGATGTGAAGGAACCACTAATTGATATAAATATTAAAAAGAAAATGTATTAAAATGGTTAAGAGGATTTAAACTTAAGTTACCAGATCAATATTGTCTATCCTCCAGAATACTGAAAGAGATTAGTGGTGTATTAGCTGAAGTTCTAACCATTATTTTCTAAAATTTGTTGGAAATGGGAATTGTGCCAAAGAACTGGAGGACAGCGAGTGTTATACCCCTGCTCAAAAAGGGAAAAGTCAGGTAATTATAGACAGTCAGTTAGCCTCACATCAGTAATAGAAAAACTGAATACCATAAATAAAATTAGTGAACACCCAGAAAGATATGAATTAATCCGTGACTGTCACCACCCTCCCATCATTTGGTACAATACCTGTTTCCAAAAAACTAAAACTTGAAAGGGAGGCATATGACAAAACTAGGTCTAACAATACAAAGGAAAATTATGAAGGATATAGATTTCAAAAGAGGAGGTCATAGTTGACTAATTTAATCAAATTCTTTGAGGAAATTACCAAGTGTATAGATGAAAAGAAGTTAGTGGTTGTGGCATATTTGGACTCTATAAAAGAATGTTATTAATTGCCACATAAAACATTTGTTGCAAAAATTAAGGCCTATGGCAATAAAGGTAGAATATAAGAATGATCAAGATGGTTGCAATGAAACAGAATCCATATGGATGAAGTTAAGTAATAGTACAATTCTTGGTGATCAATACAGGCCACCAAACAAGCTATTGAAGGATGTTAGACAGGAGATCGCAGAGGCTCGGACCAAAATTTTTTAGCCCTCTGTGGCAGAGCCATCAAGAGACATTGAATAAACTGTAATAATTCCTTTAGACACCCAGTGGTGCAGTTGTGAACTGCACCTTTAAGCTGTGTGCAGCTTCTTGTATTTTCACGTGATGACGTCATGATGCCGATCACGTGACCCCCAGTTGGCATGGAAAACGTGATGACGTCATGACGTCAGTTGGCAGTTGGAAATGGCAGTTGGAAATGGCAGTCGAAAAGTTTTTTCTGAGAAAGGCTGTGAGGAGACACAGACCTGCTGACCTCTGTTCCTGTAAGTTAAAAGTTAAAGTGTTGAGTTCATTAAAGTTTGATTAATTCTTTTCACTGCGTTGGACTTCATTTTTGGATAGGAACTCCCGTTCCTACATTGGTGACCCCGAGCTCGTTGGACAACTTTCTTCGAGATATTCATGATGAATACGAACGCCGTTGCCCTTAAATTGCCGCAGTTCTGGGAACAGCAACCAGAAGCATGGTTTTTCCAAGCAGAAGCCCAATTTGGTATCCGGGACATTACAGCAGATTCAACCCGTTATTATTACGTGGTTTCAGCTCTGGACAGCGCCACGGCTTCACGCGTCGTCAGCATCCTGGGGAATCCACCGGCAGAGGGGAAGTACTCAGCTTTAAAAGAACGTTTACTACAAGTGTATGCTTTAACTAAGTCGGAACGGGCACGCAAGCTTATCGCAATGCCGGGTCTTGGGGACTCAAAACCATCAGAATTGATGAGCCAAATGCTCACGCTTTTGGGTTTGGAGCCCCAATGTTTTTTATTTCGAGAGCTCTTCCTCTGTCAGCTACCCGAGCCAGTTCAGGCAGTCTTGGCCAGTTCTACGATTACGGACTGTGCCGAACTGGCTGCGGAGGCAGATAAGTCTTTTATGGTCATACAGCAAAGTTGCGCAGCTACGAGGCCTCTTTCTCCTACGCGAGCAAAATCCAGCCCTCCTTCGTCAGGCTTATGTATGTACCACGCCCGTTTTGGCGTCAGGGCTCGACGCTGCCGTCCACCCTGCAGTTGGGTTGAAAAAAAGGCTCCAGCAGACTCACAAGCCTCGAAGAAGACAGGGGGTGATAAACACACCCAGTTCACCATGGCAGTCGGTTCAGCAGGAAAACTCCTCTATGTTACTGATTCCGGAACCGGGCGACGATTCTTGTGTGATACTGGTTCTCAGTGCAGTATTTTGCCAGTTTCAAAGCTGGACCTACAATCCGGCAGTCACGGCCCTTCCCTTGAGGCAGCCAATGGTGCGGCCATTCGCACATTCGGTAAACGGACAGTCAATTTAACTCTTGGAGGTCAACGTTTTGTATGGGAATTTATAACGGCTAAAGTATCACAGGCCATTCTGGGGGCTGATTTTTTTTGTGCCTATGGTTTTCTGGTCGACGTCCAACATTGTCGACTCATTAATGCGTCTACCTTCCATGCAGTGCCTTGTCACCGCAGTACTGCTGTCTCCTGGTCGGTTGCCTGTGCGGTTCCATCGCAAGACGTGTTTAAGCGCATACTTGGCAAATTCCCAGAGCTCACCAGGCCTACATTCTCGGCAGCAGTTGCGAAGCATGGGGTGGTGCATTATATTACCACAATGGGATCGCCCGTTTACGCTCGTGCACGAAGATTGGAACCCGGAAAGCTTGTGGCCGCAAAGGCAGAGTTTCGTATTATGGAGCACCTTGGGATTGTCCGACGCTCCGACAGTCCTTGGTCTTCCCCATTACACATTGTACCCAAACCGGGTGGCGGATGGAGACCTTGTGGGGATTACAGACGCCTTAACGAAGCCACTAGGCCGGATAGGTATCCAATACCGCATATACGAGGTTTTTCGGCTCATTTGGCCGGCAATTCGATATTTTCCAAAGTGGATCTCGTCCGTGGATACCATCAAGTTCCTGTACACCCTCAAGACATCCCCAAGACGGCGGTTATCACACCGTTTGGCCTTTTTGAGTTCCTTCGCATGCCGTTTGGATTGAAAAATGCAGCTCAGGCTTTTCAGCGGCTGATGGACTCCGTGTTACGGGACCTTTCTTTCATTTTTATTTACTTGGATGATATACTCATTGCTAGTAAAAATAAGGATGAGCACATGGCTCATTTACGTGCACTCTTTGCCCGTCTCAGCCAACATGGCCTTATTATAAATCTAGCCAAATGCCAGTTTGGGTTAACCACCATTGACTTTCTAGGGCACAGGATCACCTCAGAAGGCGCTGTACCACTGGCCACTAAGGTTGAGGCAGTTACGGCTTTCCCGCGGCCTCATATAATTAAATCTCTTCAGGAGTTCCTGGGGATGGTGAATTTTTATCACCGTTTTGTCCCCAAGGCAGCTCAATTAATGCAGCCGCTGTACGAAGCACTTAAAGGGAAGTCGGGTAAAGCGGTTATCATTTGGACACCACAGATGGACCAAGCATTCCTGGACACCAAGGCGGCATTGGCAGCTGCAACTATGCTTGCACACCCACTTCCGGGCGCAACCATCGCCCTTACTACAGACGCCTCCGATTACGCCATCGGGGCAGTGCAGGAACAATGGGTTGACGGTACGTGGCAACCATTGGCCTTTTTTAGCCGCCAATTGCGTAAAAATGAACGAAAATATAGCACCTTTGATAGGGAGTTGCTGGCCTTGTTTTTGGCCATCCGGCATTTTCGTTTTCTTTTAGAAGGACGGCCTTTTACGGCATTTGTGGACCATAAACCACTTACTTTTGCAATGGCAAAAACGGCGGAGCCGTGGTCAGCCCGACAACAGCGCCACCTTACATTCATATCTGAATTTACAACGGATTTGCGACATGTGTCTGGCAAAGATAATCTGGTGGCTGATTGCCTGTCACGTGCCCCAGTCCAGACAATTCACCTGGGAATCGACTACGTCGGGTTGGCGAAAGAACAGCAGGCGGATCCTGAAGTTCAGGCATATCGGACCATGCCTTCTAGCTTGCAGGTAGCCGATGTTATGTTCCAATCAGCAGGAACCACGCTGTTGTGTGACATATCCATGGGAGTGCCCCGACCAATTGTGCCAGTCGAATGGCGCAAGAAGATATTTCATATTATACATGGCTTATCACACCCAGGGATGCGAGCTTCACAACGACTTATGACCCGTAAGTTTGTGTGGAAAGGGATGCATTTAGACGTTCGTGACTGGACAAACAATTGCGTGGACTGTCAAAAGTCGAAGGTTCATCGTCATGTGAAGGCTCCAAGGGCCATCTTTCCAGTGCCTGAACGCCGTTTCGACCATATACATGTGGACTTGGTGGGCCCCCTCCCCATGTCTTGGGGTTTTATGCATCTCCTGACAATAGTAGACCGTACTACCAGGTGGCCAGAGGCGATTCCCTTGGTTGCTACTACCACAGCAGACGTATCCAGGGCATTTATTTCATCGTGGGTGGCCCGTTTTGGTGTGCCATCTGATATCTCCTCTGACCGTGGTCCTCAATTTACGTCAGAATTATGGAATGCAGTTGCACAGGGCTTGGGTACCAAACTGCATCGTACCACCGCTTACCATCCACAAGCAAATGGCTTATGTGAAAGATTTCATCATTCTTTAAAGGCGTCCCTCCATGCCAGTTTGCGTGGTTCCAACTGGGTGGACAGACTCCCTTGGGTGATGCTAGGCCTCCGTACAGCCCCCAAAGATGACCTCCAGGCTTCATCAGCTGAATTAGTATACGGTCAGGTGCTTCGAGTACCAGGGGATTTCCTCCCTTCACATACAGAATCATGGTCACCTGCTCAGCAGCTTCTTCTGCATCAAGAGGCGGCAAAGAATTTTCTGTCTATTCCAACTTCACATCACGATCTACAGAGGCCTCATGTTCCGGCAGAACTTATGAGTTCCGATTATGTTTTTATTCGGCGGGATGCTCATGGAGATACACTCAGACCACCTTATGATGGACCGTTTCGGGTTATTGCACCGGGGGAGAAATATTTTACGATCAAAATAGGAGAAAAATCGGATACCATCTCCATCGATCGACTTAAACCAGCCCATCTGGATCGGAGTGAACCGGTGGTTGTCGCTCAGCCGCCTCGCCATGGACGACCGCCATTGGCTGCTAGACCAATCCTGAAGCGGCCTACTATTAAATTGCCTGCTTCGACGTCATCCTCATCTACACCTTCTGCTACGGTTTCCTCCACCCCAGATGTACCGCTTCAGACACAGCCAAATGTGGGCCCAGCTGATAACGATCCAGCGTCCGAAATTCGCAGTCGTTCGGGCAGAATAATTAAACCTCCTACACGTTTGATGCTGTCTGTTAAAGAGAATTCTGGGGGGGCGCCTGTGGCAGAGCCATCAAGAGACATAGGCCTAGAAATTGGGTTTTGGCGCAGCCAGGGCTTTAGCGCCGGAAGTTAGTGCCGGCGCTAAGTCCCCCTGCGCGCGCCAAAAATTCAGTAGCGCCGCGCCCAAACAGCTGCCGGCGCTACTGGAGGGTTTCAGCGCCTCCCAATGGGCGCTACCTGCCCCATTGCGGCGCTGTTCCGGCGCTGCGGCGCCCGATGCGGTGCGGCAGGCTGGGGAAGTGCAGGCCTCCTCCTTCCGTTAAGGAGGAGCTGCCTGCACCCGACCGCTGGCCGTTGACGGCTGAATAAAAATGAGCCCGGCACCTCGGAGAAGTGCCGGGCTCGCGGCCCACACGCATCTGTGCCGCGGGGGGGTCTTGGAGGAGTCCGGGGAGGGAGGTGCGGGCAGGCGGCCGCCGGGGAAGCGGCCGGCCGCCGCGCGACCTTAATGCGCCGGCGCTAACTTCAGCAAGGCACCTTTTACAGAACGTTGCTTGCGGCTGCCACGGGCGAGGCGGCCGCAACTCAATTTCGGAGTTCGGGCGGGTTACCACGGCAACCGGGACGCTGCGCACACCGATGACGTCATCGGTGCCGGCGCAGCGCTACCGGTGCAACGCCGCTTTAGGGCCCCACTCAATTTTTCAAATGGCCATAACTCTGGCGCTAGTCCCTCTAGCGCCTCAAAAGCGGCGCTAAGGCTAGTGAATTTCTAGGCCATTGAATAAACTGTAATAATTCCTTTAGACACCCAGTGGTGCAGTTGTGAACTGCACCTTTAAGCTGTGTGCAGCTTCTTGTATTTTCACGTGATGACGTCATGACGCCGATCACGTGACCCCCAGTTGGCACGGAAAACGTGATGACGTCATGACGTCAGTTGGCAGTTGGAAATGGCAGTTGGAAATGGCAGTTGAAAAGTTTTTTCTGAGAAAGGCTGTGAGGAGACACAGACCTGCTGACCTCTGTTCCTGTAAGTTAAAAGTTAAAGTATTGAGTTCATTAAAGTTTGATTAATTCTTTTCACTGCATTGGACTTCGTTTTTGGATAGGAACTCCCGTTCCTACACCTCCTTAAATATACAAATGTTAGGAGACTGGTGGGTAGCCAATGTAAAACCTTTGTTCAAGAAGAGACAGCAGGATAGACTTGGCAACTATCGACAAGTTAGTCTAATATCAGTCGTGAGCAAGTTTCTAGGGCCTGAACTCCCACCAGCTCTCAGCTGGCAAAAGCGCTGTTGTGCCTTAGAGGAGAATAGGCAGAATTCCTGGGGTCTCGAGAAACTCCCCCAGCTACTTCCCCTTGATGTAGGGGTTGGACAGAAGACTCACCCAGTTATCTCCCCATCTGGAATTTATGGCGCTTGTTACACAGAACCCAGGAGAATATTCCAGCTCCACCACCTCAAGCAGATGGTGTGTCTGCTCTCCTCTGTTTATGCACCCCCAGAATTTTGGAGCCATGGAATCCATAATTTGAGATCAAATTAATGAATATTTAGAAATGCACGGGAAAATCAAGGATCTGTTAAAGGCAAGTCATGTTTGAAAAATTTAATGGAGTATTTTTGAAGAAGTGGCTCATTATATAAATAAAGGAAATGCAGCAGATGGAGCATATGTGAATTTTCAGTTGCTGTTCAATAAGGTGTCTCAGGAGGTTTGTTACATAAATTCAGACGGATTTTGCCAGCCCTGGGGAGGCGGGATTGGAGGCAGGACTGCCGGGAAAATGGCAGAATTTGGGGACGGGTGCCCAACCTGCCCCCAATCCGCCTCCATGCCATCTTGCCAGGAGGCGGGTAGCCGTCCCGCGCCGGGTCCCGTCTCCTTAGAGATGGGAAGGGATTACAGCCACATAACTGCCTGTTAACAGGTAGTTAACAGGCAGATAAGAGGATTATCCCCATTTTGCCCTCACAAGTGCAGGCTTCCCAAAGGCTCCGAAACCCGCCAGGGTCGCCGAGGCGAGTAGTGGGTCTGCGGGGGTCTGCGGGGTCCAAAAGTGTGCTGTGGAGGTGAGCGATGGGTGCAAGAGGTGAGTATCTGAGGTAAGTGCAAAGTGTTAGAAAAAGTGTACTTACCTTTGTTTCTTCCTGCAGACTTCAATCAGTGGGTATGCGGAGAGTCTCGCACCTCCGCGGCGGAGATGACAGGTGGCCGTTGCATTCTCCAATGCAGCAACCATCTAATTTCTACAAAAGAGGTTTGATGAGGTCTTGAATTCAAGAACTCATCAAACTACAGAGAATGTCCGTGTTTGACAGCTTCACAGAGCTGTCAAGCGATGACAATTCAGCAGTCAAAAATTTTTGACAGATGAAACGTCATACATTGACGTTCTCTGTGACCGGCTTTCCCTTAATTGGCCTGCTAAACCCGCTGGGCGGACTTAACAAGGTCAATCAAGGGAAAATAGCGTGGGTTGGCCAGAAGTTGATGGAGGCTGGACTAAAACCCGACAAGTGGGAGTCCCGCCTCCAAAAGCTCCCCATTGGCAAAATCCAGCCCATGGTAGCAGCATTGGTAGAAAGTATTCACTTGAACAGAACAAGGTAGTATGATTAGGGCTGAATTATAGAACCATAGAATGATACAGCACAGAAGGAGGTCATTTGGCCCATCATGCCAGCTCATTGAAAGAGCTATCCAATTAGTCCCACTCCCCTGCAAAATTTTCCACTTCAAGTAGTTACCCAATTCCCTTTTGAAAGTTATTATTGAATCAGCTTCCACCACCCTTTCAGCAGAGCATTCCAGATCATAACTTGCTGCATAATTTTTTCCCCTCATGTCACCTCTGGTTGTTTAGCCAATTACCTTAAATCTGTTTCCTCTGGTTACTGACCCTTCTGCCACTGGAAACTGTTTCTCTTTATTTATTTTATCAAAACTATTCATGATTTTAAATACCTCTATCAAATCTCCCCTTAACCTTCTCTGCTCTAAGGGGAACAACCCCAATTATTCAGTCTCTCCACATAACTGAAATCTTTCATTCTAGTAAATTTCCTTTGCAGCCTCTCTAAGGCCTTGACATCCTTCCTAAAGTGTGGTGCCCAGAATTAGCCACAATATTCCAGCTGGGTCTAACCAGTGTTTTATAAAAGTTTAGCATAACTTTCTTGCTTTTGTACTTTATGCCTCTATTTATAAAGCCAATGCCCATATGTATTTTTAACAGGCTTCTCAACTTGTCCTGCCACCTTCGAAGACTTGTGTACATACATAACTTGTCCTGCACCCCTTTTAAAATTGTACCAATTAGTTTATTTTGCCTCCCCTCATTCTTCCTACTACAATGAGTCACTTCACACTTCTCTGTGTTAAGTTTCATCTGCCAAATATCTGCCCATTTCGCCAGTCTGTCTATGTCCTCCTGAAGTCTGTTATTATCCTGCTCACTGTTTACTACACTTCCACATTTCGTGTCATCTGCAAACTTTGAAATTATGCCCTGTATACACAAGTTCAGCTCATTATTATCTATATATATAAAAGGATAGTGGTGTCTGTCTGTCTGTCTGGGCATCACTCAAAAGTTATAGAGCATACCTACACATATGTTATATCAAAAGAAAGGTTATGATTAGGAGGGTGTCCTAGGCATATTTAATTTTTGGTCAGACAAAAATTGTTCGGACAGTAGACAAAAAAACGTTCAAAATTCCGCTCATTAGCCGTTGGCCAATCATACGGGGGAAATCTGCTCATTAGCATTGAGTGACGTGAAGGTTGACCAATCCTACGGGGGGAGCGCGCTGCATCACGGGGGGCGTTTCATGGCGTGTGTGGGCGGGGCCTAATCCTTCAAACTGAAAAGCAAGCGGCGGCCATTGTTTGTGATGGAGCAACTCTGCGTCTGTCCAACCATGGGCCCCAGTCCCACCTTCACCCTCCTCCTTCTCTCCGCTTTCTCCCCTCTCTCCTGTCACCCCAGCCTCTCCGCTCGCGGGTTGTTTGCATCCACGGTGGATGAGCTGCCTGCAGGCCTCAGGCCTCGAACCCTCGGCCTCTCCTCACCAGCCACGCCCGAGCTAGGCACCGCCCGTCCCACTGGGCCCGATTCCAAACCAGCGGCCCGCCATCACCGCCATCTTGGTAAAGGCTGGCCTCCTCCTTCTCTCCGCTTTCTCCCCGCTATCCCACCCGGGCCTCTCCGCTCTGCAGGATGTCACTGCCGAGCTCTTTGGGTCGGAGGGAGAGGGAGCTCAGCTCGGGTTACTCGGGCCGGGCCTCAGGCACTATGCCGCCCACGGGGTCTCCGCCGCTTTCTCCCCTCTCTCCTGTCACCCCGGCCTTGCGGAAGTAGGAGCAGCGATGATGGGCCGGCGGGGAAGGAGCTGCTGCTCGGGGCCGCGGTCGCTGCCATTCACCCGGAGGCTCGCCTACTTTGACGGCCATTTCGAGCGGCTGTGCCAACGCCGGCTGCCCGCCTCCGAGCCCGAGTGGTGCCGGGTGCTGGAGCCTCTGCTCCACTGCGGGACTGCACCGACCGGGCTCGCTCTCGTTCGGGCCGCCGCACCATGGCGCTGGCCACCGCCGTCCTGCTCTCGCTCGGCTGCTGCTTCCTTCTCTGCAGCCGCCCCGGCGCTCGCTTCCTGAGCTTCTGTGGCCGGGCTCTGCTCATCCAGGTCGGTATCCGCCTTGACCTCTGCGAGAGGTTGCACTGCCAATGCTTTCAAAATATCTCTCTTTATTGTAGTGGATGTCAGAGGGATTCTAAGAAACGCCATTAACCCAGCTTGCATTTATCTAGCGCCTTCAAATTCTAACTTCCCCCCACCACCTTCCCCCCACCCTTTCCCCCCACCCCCTTCCCCCCACACCCCCTTCCCCCACCCCATTCCCCCCACCCCCCCTTTCCTCCCCCCACCCCCTTTCCCCCAACACCCCTTCCCACCCCTTTCCCCCCACCCCTTTCCCCATCCCTTTCCCCCACCCACCCTTTTCCCCCACCCCTTTCCCCCCACCCCTTTCCCCCCCACCCCTTTCCCCCACCCCTCTCTCCTTCCCCTCTCTCTCTCTCTCTCTCTCCTTCCCCCTCTCTCTCTCTCCTTCCCCCTCTCTCTCTCTCTCTCTCCTTCCCCCTTTCTCTCTCTCTCCTTCCCCCTCTCTCTTTCCCTCTCTCTCTCTCTTTCCCTCTCTCTCTCCCTCCTTCCCACACAGACAGACAAACTCATTTATATATATAAAAATTATTTGTACTTTTTTCATAGCAACATGCCCTCAAATAACCCTCGGCACCGCCGAGCACTCCAGCTAGTATATTACAAAGAGCAGTGGTCCCAATACTGAACCCTGGGGGACACCACTGTACACATCCATCCAGTCTGAAAATGTTGTATCCATGCAGCCACTGTCCCTTTAATCCCATGGGCTTAAATTTTGCTAGCAAGTCTATTATGTGGTACTTTATCAAATGCCTTTTCAAAGTCCATATACACATCAACTGCACTACCCTCATCAATACACTCTGTTACTTCATCAAAGAACTCAATCAAGTCAGCCAAACATGATTTGCCTTCAACAAATCCATGCTGGCATTCATTTATTAACCCATATTTTTCCAAACGGCAATTAATTTTGTCCCAGATTAATGTCTCTAAAGGTTTCACCACCACTGACGTTAGGCTGACTGGCCTGTAGTTGCCAGGTTTATCCCTCTCCCCTTTTTTGAACAGGGGTGTAACATTTGCAATCCTCCAGTCCTCTGGCACCATGCCTATATCTAAGGAGGATTGGAAGATTGTGGCCAGAGCCTCCGCAATTTCCACCTGCACTTCGCTCAGCAACCTATGATGCATCCCATCCGACCGGGTGGCTTTTCGACTTTGAGCACTGCTAATCTTTTAAGTGCCTCCTCTTTATCTATTTTTATCCTATCCAATTTTTCTACTACCTCCGCCTTGCCAGCATGAAGACAAAGGGCGTGAAATTCGGTACGCCCCGTTTGGCTGGACATTTAGCACCCGGTGCGGAATACCGCCCCGGCCGCTAAATTCGACTTACCGCCCCGCACAGGAAGTGGTGCGCAATGTCGGGCGCTCCACTTCCTGGTGGGGTGGTAACCGAGGCGATGTCGGGGCACAATCGGCAGCACCTGGCAGAGGTTCTGCGGAGCGCTGCCGCGCTTCAACGAAAGGGGAGGGCCGCTGCACACTTTGCAGGGCCTCCGATGGCCCACACTAGGTTACCATGGCAGCGTGGTGCTGCGGCCACAGCCCGGCACCGAGATGCAGTAGTGGGCTGCGTGATGGCGGCCGTGACCACGCCACGGCCCACCACAGAGGGCTGACCTGGAGGTCGGCCCAAAAAAGTAAATGGCGGCACGGGTCACAGCTGCACCTCCCCTTTAAATACTGCCCCACAGGAGGAGGTTGGCCCGGCTCGCAACCCGCGAGGCTGGTGCTGACATTGCCTATGGCAGCCTCACAGGGCGCAGCCAAATTTCAGCCACGGGGCGGTAAGGGGCCACATCACCAGCAGTGCTGCAGCCCGGGGAGCTACTGGCCGAATTTCTCAGGAGGCGCATTTACTTCACTTGATGCTGTACACCCTGGCTGCCACATGATATGCCAGGTTGGCACCACCTCACACCAACACCATAAAGCATCCCTACAATGCCCAAGCCATTCCTTTCACACTCCAGCACTATTGCGGGGGGTACCATTATACATAGATACATAGATACATAGAAGATAGGAGCAGGAGTAGGCCATTCGGCCCTTCGTGCCTGCTCCGCCATTCGATGAGATCATGGCTGATCCTTTAATTCAGTATCCCGTCCCCGCCTTCTCTCCGTAACCCTTAACCCCTTTTGCCCGTAGAAATATATCTAATTCCCTCTTAAATATATTTAATGAGCTGGCATACACTGCCCTCTGTGGCAATGAGTTCCACAGGTTCACCACTCTCTGAGTGAAGAAATTCCCCCTCATCTCTGTCCTAAATGGTTTAGCCCTTATCCTTAAATTATGTCCTCTAGTTCTGTTCTCACCCGCCAAGGGAAACATTCCTTCTGCATCCAGTCTGTCTAGACCTGTCAGAATTTTATACACTTCTATGAGGTCCCCTCTCAATCTTCTAAACTCCAGTGTGTACATCCCTAAACTACATAGTCTCTCCTCATAGGTCATTCCCGCCATTCCTGGTATCAGCCTGGTGAATCGCCGCTGCACCCCCTCCATGGCAAGAACATCCTTCCTCAGATGAGGCGACCAAAACTGTACACAGTACTCGAGGTGTGGTCTCACCAGTGCCCTGTACAGCTGCAGCAAGGTATCCCTGTTCCTGTATTCTAACCCTTTTGCTATGAAGGCCAGCATACCGTTTGCCTTCTTGACCGCCTGTTGCACCTGCATGCTCGCCTTCAGTGACTGGTGTACAAGAACACCCAGGTCTCTCTGTACTTCCCCCTCTCCCAATCTATTGCCATTTAAATAATAATTTGCCCTCCCGTTCCTGCACCCAAGGTGGATAACTTCGCACTTGTCCACATTATAGTGCATCTGCCATTTATCCGCCCAATCGCCCAGTCTGTCCAAATCGCTCTGGAGCTTCCTGGTCTCTTCCTCTGAGCCCACCCCCCCTCCTAGTTTAGTGTCGTCTGCAAATTTGGAAATGCTGCATCCGACTCCCTGATCCAGGTCATTAATGTAAATTGTGAACAGCTGGGGGCCCAGGACAGATCCCTGTGGTACCCCACTAATTATGTCTCACCATTCACTGCAAATCTGTCCAAGAATGTAAAGCGTTGAAAATAAAGGTTTCAATGTTTAACACCACATTAACAGAAACTTTACATGAACATTGCATAAAACACCCAAGTGCCTACCCTGTGTGTTGTTAGTTGGTATGATTGCACTAGGATGAGGGTGAGTGTGAGGGGTGGCTAGTGAGATGGGGAAGTGATAATGTAGATAGAGAGGGATGGGTGGAGGTGCAAGTTAAGTTGGTTTGAGTAAGAATGTGCAGGAGTTGGGTAGAGAAGGCAGAGTGATGGGGATGTGATGAGTGGCACAGCAGGATGAGGTTGAGTGTGGCTTTGTACTAACGTTTCTTGATCTACTGAAATCATTGAAAGGTTTGCGCCACTGCAGCCTGGTCCTCCTGATCACATCCCTGCTTGTGTCCTCCTATGCAATGTGCAACCAGGCTGTGTTGGTCTCCCAAGGGAGGTCTCTTCCACCCACTGGAAGGGAATAGAACCTCCCTGTGTGCATATGCATATGGAGGGAGTCATGGGAGAGCCTGGGTGCAGCCATGCACCTCTGTGCAGTGCTTGTCAGTGTTTTTTTTTTATTCGTTTATGGGATCAGGACGTCGTTGGCAAGGCCAGCATTTATTGCCCATCCCTAGTTGCCCTTGAGAAGGCCGTGGTGAGCCACCTTCTTGAACTGCTGCAGTCCGTGTGGTGATGGTACTCCCACAGTGCGATATACATCTAAGTCAGGATGGTGTGTGACTTGGAGGGGAACTTTGAGGTGGTGGTGTTCCCATGCGCCTGCTGCCCTTGTCCTTCTAGGTGGAAGAGGTCGCGGGTTTGGGAAGTGCTGCCGAAGAAGCCTTGGTGAGTTGCTGCAGTGCATCTTGTAGATGGTACACACTGCATCCATGGTACAACGGTGGTGGAGGGAGTGAATGTTTAAGGTGGTGCATGGGGTGCCTATCAAGCGAGCTGCTTTGTCCTGGATGGTGTCAAGCTTCTTGAGTGTTGTTAGAGCTGCACTCATCCAGGCAAGTGGAGAGTATTCCATCACACTCCTTACTTGTGCCTTGTAGATGGTGGAAAGGCTTTGGAGAGTCAGGAGGTGAGACACTCGCCGCAGAATACCAAGCCTCTGACCTGCTCTTGTTGCCACTGTATTTATGTGGCTGGTCCAGTTAAGTTTCTGGTTAATGGTGACCCCCAGGACGTTGATAGTGGGGGATTTGGTGATGGTAATGCCATTGAATGTCAAGGGGAGGTGGTTAGATTCTCGCTTGTTGGAGATGGCACTTCTGTGGCGCAAATGTTACCTGCCACTTTGCAGCACCTCATTGCTGTAGAACACTGACAGCACAAATGTCAAAATCAATTGCCCATGGTCCCTTTACGGAAATGTATCATCAGACCCGTTTCCTTCAATTGGCCCAAACAGGGGAAAATCATTTTGGACAATGCGCTGGAGCCGGCAGCAAGGCTGGGACCTGCCAACAATGTCACCCGCCATGGACATGCCGAGGTTGGTAAAATCCAGCCTAATGTTTCTACTTGTGGGGGAGACCAAAACTAGGGGCCATAAATATAAGACAGTCACCAACAAATCCAATAGGGAATTCAGGAGAAACTTCACTGTACGAATGTGGAACTTGCTACCACAAGGAGTACTTGAGGCAAATAGCATAGATGCATTTAAGGGGAAGCTAGATAAGCACATGAGAAAGGAATAGAAGGATATGCTGATAGGGTTAGATGAAGAGGGGTGGGAAGAGGTTTGTGTGGAGCATAAATGCCAGCATAGACCATTTGGGCTGAATGGCATGTTTCTGTGCTGCAATCTATGTAATTCTTTGTCAACTTCTATGGTTATATGGTTCTATAGGCTGAAGGACAGAGAGTAGAGCTTAGGAGTAAAATAGACCTTTCTCGGCATGGCATGACATTATCTGGTGGCATACCCCAGGGATCTCTGTTGGTACCTCTGTGTCTGTCTCTCTCTTTCTGCATATATATTGTGGGCATGGGAATAGTGGGATTAATAGAAAGAAAGAACTTGTATTTATAAAATGCTTTATCACATCCTCAAGACATACCAAAGAATTCCTTTTTAAGTTTAGTCATTGTTGCTATGTAGACAAACATGGCAGCCAATATGTTCATAGCAACGTCCCACAAACAGCAAATAAGATGAATCATGAGTTAGTCTGTATTCTGGTGTTAGTTCAGAGAGAAAAGTTGACCAAGATACCAGGAGAACTCTTTAAATAGTATCACATCCATTCAGTATCAAAATTTACTGACAACACCAAATCAGAGGGCAGGACAAATGTGAGGAAGAATGCTGAAGATTGCAGAAAGGCATAAGTAGACTATGTGGTTGGATAGAATTGTGGCAAATGCAGTTTAAGATAGATAAATACAAAGTAATACATTTTGGGAAAAAGAGAGAAAGTTAAATTCTCAGTGGTATGCAAGAAGAGAGCGATCATAGTGCATCTACACACATTTTTAAAACCAAAACTACAGGTGGAAAAAGCCAGAAAAAGGAAAATGGGATTCTGAGGCCACCACAAATGAAAACTATACTTAATGGCTGCAATCTTTACCTTGGAGTCGGGGCAGAGTTAGCTATTACCCATTCTTATCACAACACTTCTAATTGATCTCTTTACTCTCCCACAGGTCCATCAAGTGCCCTTCCTCCACCCCCACTTGTCCAGCCGGAGGAGGAAGATGACTCCTCAGAGGAAGCTCCATTCTCTGAGGGTGCATCATCACCAGACCCATGCGCACCCAGCACCAGAGCAGATACGCGCACTTCAGTGGGTCCAGTGAGACATAGAGTAGTGTTGTCACCTTGTGTCTCACACATCACAAATGAGCAAGAGCAGATGGTGGAAACAGGGACAGCAGTGGAGAGTCCTCGCCAGAGGGTGCAGGATGCTCCAAGCTCTGCTCAGCTGGATGCAGATGCTGAATCTCGGGGACCATCGAGAAAGAGGTTGATCTTGGAGGGGCAACAACAATTGCACAAGGCTCTGGCAGCCTTTTGCAGCTGTAATGTGTGCAACTTTACAGAAACTGGAGGAGTCCATCAACAACATGAGCACCACCATCTTGCAGGTGATGATGATGATGTGCTGTTCCAAGGAAAGGATGGCCACCTGCAGGGAGCAGCAAATGCGTCAGTCCAATGAGAACATGCTTGCTGTGAACAACAGATTGCAGACGCGCATTGACCTCATCTCGAGGAGGGATACTAAGACTTGGGCTTTCATCACCCCACTGATGTGCAGCAAGGTGATCTGCAGATCTTTGCTAGCAGGGAAGTGCAGGTGGCTCATGGCGGGGATGATGGTGAGAGGAGACATGGAAGTGGGGGGCTCCTCTCAAGGCGCTCCCACTTCTCCCCCGTTGCCTCCCCTCAGTCAGAGCCTCACATGCTGCCTCGGATCCCGATGGTCAAGCTTGCCCCTGCACTGTTGCAGGAGGAGCAGTCTTTGGCAGGGCCCTGACAGGCTTCAAAACCCAGAGGATTGCCAAAAGTGTCTAAGCAGTCGCAGCAGGGAAGTGAACAGCCTGCCTCTACCTCTGCTGAAGCCACGGGGGTTGCACCTTGCAGAAGCATGCGTAAACAAAAAAGACACAATCCTAGATGCACATGGATGTATGAAAAAATGTTAATGCTATATTTATGACGCACATAAATTTATTTCTTTGCATAACTTTCCCATCTTGTCCATTTTTGCCTGCTACCTGGGAAGTGGCTTTGTCACTTGAAGTGAATGGTGAGACATTACTTAACCTCGAGCAATGGGGGTTTGGGTGACAAGAATGGCTTGGTCATTGTAGGACTGCTTTGTGGTGTTGTTGGGTGGGTGGGTGGGGTTGGGGGTGGGGAAGTGAGTACAGCATCTGGCAGCCATAATGGTGCAAGTTAAGTAAATCTGGCCATTATGAGGCCATCCCAGGCCACCCAGGCAGCAATGTGCACTGCTGCTGGTGTCATCTCTACGTCAGATTCCTCCTCCTCATGTACCACCTGTTCCTCCTCCTCCTCTTCCCCCGAAGAGGCTGTGCATTCTGCATCTTGCTCCTCCTGCAGCTCCAATCCTCGCTGCTGCACTATGTTGTGTAGCACGCAACATACGATGATGATTCTGGAAACACTGGCTGGTGCATATTGAAGGGCTCCTCCAGATCTGTCAAGGCATCTGAAGCGTATCTTCATCATGCCGATTGCTTGCTCTATGACACATCTGGTGGACATGTGGCTGTCATTATAACGCTCCTTGGCCTCATTACTTGGCCTCCTCAAGGGTGTCATCAGCCACATCTTCAGTGGATAGCCCTTGTCTCCAAGCAGCCAGCCGGTATGTCTGTTTGGAGGTGCGAAGAGCTGAGGGAAGCTGGACTGGCGCAGTACAAAAGCATCATGACAGCTGCCAGGGAATTTGGTGCACACATGCATGATAATCTTTTTATGGTTGCAGATGAGCTGCACATTGAGGGAGTGGAAACCCTTGTGGTTCATAAACACTCCTGGGTGATGTGGGGGTGCTTTGACGGCCACATGTGTGCAGTCGATGATGCCCTGCACCTGTTGAAAGCCAGCCAGAGCCACAAAGCCGAACGCCCACTCAGTAACACTGGCTTCATCAGTGGCAAACTTCATACTTTTGAAAAATGGCATCGGTCACCTGGGTGATGCATCTATGGGCGGCCGACAGTGAGATCCTGCAAATGTGTGCTGCAGATCCCTGGAAGGAGCCTGAGGTGAAGAAGTTGAGGGTGGTGGTGACTTTAATAGCCACTGGTAACGCGTGTCCACCAGGTCCTCGGGTAGCAGGTCTCGTTCCAGCAAGCTACAAATGCCTGCGATGACCTGGCGCAATAGCCTGAGCCTCCTGAAGCACTGCTGTTCAGTCATGTCCAGGAAGCTCATCCTCTGCCTGTAAATCCTGTGTTGGGGGTATCGCCACCGGCATGGTGCAGCCCTGTACTGACCCCCTCTTTCCTGTGGAGCATCAGGTCATTGAGGCTGCTGTTGTGGTTGCTGCTGCTGGTGTTGTGACTGCTGCTGGTGTTGTGGCTGATGCTGCTGGTGTGACAGGTGTTGGTGGTGCTGGGGCTCATCTTGGTCTAATTCTGAGGTCCAAGGTGAGACAGCATAAGCAGCACCCATGCAGATCCTATAGATGACAGGTAAAGTGGAGATCAGAGGCACAATTCTTCAATCTTCTGATAGTGACCAGCAATGTGGTGAGAGTGGCTCCTGAGTTTGCAGAAAGGACCTGCAAATTCCTGACATTTAAATCTCTGCACAAAATGGTGTCAGCAAGAACCTTTCCACTTGGCAAGGAAGCAGGTATAAAGTGTGAGTATTTATGTGTTTTTTCCAGCTGTCACTTAATGGAGAGTAATGCGACAGCTGTCGCACACAGGCAAGGTGTGTGAATCCCGTGCGCAACAAGTTAAAGCCAAAATTTGAGGTTAGAAAGGCAGTTAAGGGTCTGTAAACGAGCAGTTAACTACCTCAATGAGGTTGCCCACCTCTCCCGAGTGGGTCAATGGCGCGCCTCAAAACGCGCCCGAGTTAAATGCAGATGTCGGCAGGATGACGATGGGTTCCCAACACACTGTCAATTTCTGCGCTTTTAACTGCCGACCCACCTCCAAACCCGTACACTCAGAAATAGGAAAATTCCAGCCAGTGTAACTGGGCGGCAACTGGTAAATAGATATGGCTTCACGTTTATCAAAGTTTTACAACTACAGGAGCATCCAAGTTCATCAATCACTAACAGCTGGTTTAGTAGGCTCAGCAATGGCTGGAATCATGCTAATGACATTCTGATTTACAATTCTTGTTTTGCTCAGAACTGCTTATATTTACTCAGTGTATATTGGGATTGCCATGAAATGCCATAGCTAAAGACCCTATCATTAATGCAAAATACAGAGTGACTGGGAGAGCATCTTGCCTGGTATAATGAAAATCCTTGAAGCGTTTCCTCTGCCCACCTGGGGCTCTCTTGCCGTGCCGGAGCTCCAAGTAGAGCGCTTGTCTTGGGAGTCTCATATCGAGCATGCAGACAATGTGACCCGTCCATCGGAGCTGACTGAGCGTGGTCAAAGCTTCCTTGAAAAAGTGTAACATCCCCACTGACACCTGGGAATCCTTGGCCCAAGACCGCACAAAGTGGAGGAGAAGCATCCGGGAAGGCGCCGAACACCTCGAGTCTCTTCGCCAGGAGCAAGCGGAAGCCAAGCGCAGGCAGCGCAAGCAGCGCACGTCAACCCAAGCACCCCACCCACCCACCCCTTCAAACACCGTCTGCCCCACCTGTGACAGAGACTGTAGGTCCCGCATTGGACTCATCAGTCACTTGCGAACTCATTTTTAATGTGGAAGCAAGTCATCCTCGGTTCCGAGGGACTGCCTAAGAAGAAGAAGATAATGAAAATGCTGAGCAGTTAGGTTCATTACTTCGGACCATTGCATGAATGAACAAATTCTGTGCACTCAAAAACCATTATTGTATTTATTTTTAGTTTCTGGAGGCGAAGTGGCGAGATTATATTTCAGTAACTGCTTCTTGCAAAAATGTTCACAATCTATCATTGCAATCAAGTAGGAGATGAAATTCCTCCTGTTGATAATTCAGTGAAAAAGTCGCTCCTACTTTACACTCCCACTGACTTTTTCAGCAAAATTATCAACAGGAGAATTTCACCTCAAAGGTAGGATAGTTTAGACAAAATATCTGGTTCTAGAAAATAAAGTACATTTACTGCACCTCCTTTAAAATTGTATCCTTTATTTTGCCTCTTCTCATTCTTCCTATCAAAATGAATTACTTTACACTTCTCTGTGTTTAATTTCATCTGCCAACTGTCTGCCCATTTCACCAATTTGTGTATGTCCTCCTGAAGTCTGCTACTGTCCTCCTCACTGTTTACTACATTTCCAAGTTTCGTGTCATCTGCAAACTTTGAAATTATGCCTTGTACACCCAAGTCCAGATCATTAATATATATCAAGAAGAGCAGTGGTCCTAATACCAATCCCTGGGGGACAACATTGCACACTTCCCTCCAGTCTGAAAAACAAATGTTCACCACTACTCTCTGCTTTCTGTCCCTTAGCCAATTTCGTATCTATACATCCATTGCCCCTTTAATCCCATGGGCTTCAATTTTGCTAACATGTCTATTCTTCTTTCTTGTCGGAGAAGGTTGCACATAACTCAATGCAGCAGGCTTGCACCAGAGAAGAAAGAGTCCATCTGCACATCCTCGCCCCTCCCAAAGAAAGCGTGCTGGCTATCATGGGCAGGGGCAGAGACGAGACCGTGTCGACTGGCAGCACTGGATGAGATGTTACGCAGGGTTTCTTCGTATCTAATCTTCAAACTCATAAGCAGGCACTAAGGGCTTGCACAAGGGTAATTTTTGTTTGTCAGTGCTGACATGCTATGAATATTTGTTTGATAAATATAGTTTTTGTTCTGGATTTGGTATTTATCTTTGTAGCGAAGTGAGGGCAAGACCCATAAGTCTGGAGTGAAGGAAAGCATTTAGATGGTGGTTGTAAGGAAAGTGGTAAGGATTGTGGCATATTTGATAAAGATGCCAGTCTGGTGATAGGGAGCACGCAAGGCATTGGGCAAAAAAATTGTAGTCGACAGCATAGCTCCGGAGTACGCTGCTGACCTGTGAAAAGAATACACACTTACCTTGAGCGAGGCCCGGAACGGAGACTTCCTCTTCAGCGCTGCAGAGTTCTGTGCAAAACTAAGCCATGCCCACATAAATTTCTCTTTTTTACATTGTAATTATATTTTAAAACCTTCTAAAAACTTTTAATTAAACTTGGAGTTATCTCATACATCAGCATTTTGGGTTCTTTTCATCCAAACTCACAATTTATTAGTCCTTTGTATACAACTTCCTGTTTAGAGGCATACATGTAGTTCATTGAATGTAACAACTGATAATTTGACACTTTACTATTAAAATATATAGTGGCATACAGGTTTTAAATATAAGGCTGAGTACTTAAATACTGTGTATAAATGTCAATTCTGACGGTTATACCGAGGCTTGTGAATCTACAATATGGGTGTGTAATAGTTTTCCCTTGCCAGTGAAGTCCCATTCCAGTTCCCTGTTCATTTATATCAGTAGTATTGCAGTCTTTATGAAGTACAGATAACGTTGAACATTCGCTAATAGTGTTATTACTACAGACCGAGAGTAACTCTAATGCCATTTCTTCCTCCTTTGGTTTACTTTTACTCCATGCTCTCTCTCTCCCCCCTCTCCCTCTATCTCTGCTAGCGCATTTGTCTGTCACTCAAGAACACATAATTGTAACAAAGGACAATATATAAACATAGTATGGTATGTTTGTTTGTGTGTGAATGTATGTACTAATAACATCTGTGAGGCATGTTAGATGTATTCACATTCTGATATTCAGTAAAGACAAATATATTCTTTCTGTAAAAAAAAGGCCTGTGTTCTTTTTTTAATTCATTTATGGGATCAGGGCGTCACTGGCAATGCCAGCATTTATTGCCCATCCCTAATTGCCCTTGATAAGATGGTGGTGAGCCGCCTTCTTGAACCGCTGCAGTCCATGTGGTGAAGGTACTCCCACAGTGCTGTTAGGTAGGGAGTTCCAGGATTTTGACCCAGCGACGATGAAGGAATGGTGATATACTTCTAAGTCAGGATGGTGTATGACTTGGAGGTGGTGGTGTTCCCATGCGCCTGCTGCCCTTGTCCTTCTAGGTGGAAGAGGTCGCGGGTTTGGAAGGTGCTGCCGAAGAAGCCTTGGCGAGTTGCTGCAGTGCATCTTGTAGATGGTGCACACTGCAGCCACGGTACACTGGTGGTGGAGGGAGTGAATGTTTAAGGTGGTGGATGGGGTGCCAATCAAGCGGGCTGCTTTGTCCTGGATGGTGTCGAGCTTCTTGAGTGTTGTTGGAGCTGCACTCATCCAGGCAAGTGGAGAGTATTCCATCACACTCCTCACTTGTGCCTTGTAGATGGTAGAAAGGCTTTAGGGAGGTGAGACACTCACCACAGAATACCTAGCCTCTGACCTGCTCTTGTTGCCACAGTATTTATGTGGCTGGTCCAGTTAAGTTTCTGGTCAATGGTGGGGAATTCGGCGATGGTATTACCGTTGAATGTCAAGGGGAGGTGGTTAGACTCTCGCTTGTTCGAGATAGTCATTGCCTGGCACTTCTGTGGCGCGACTGTTACCTGCTACTTATCAGCCCAAACCTGAACGTCGTCCAAGTCTTGTTGCATGCGGGCATGGACTGCTTCATTATCTGTGGAGTTGCGAATGGCGCTGAATACTGTGTAGTCATCAGCAAACAACCCCATTTCTGACCTTATGTTGGAGGGAAGGTCCATTTAAACCATATCCAGCATGTAAACACATCATTTGTTATCAAGCAGTCACCTTGCCCAGCTTGTCAGGTAGAGATGAACTGAAAGTTAACAGGAAATCAGGCTCCCACGCTTGCTTTCAGCAACCATAAGAGTTTCATATGTAATTGCTGGGCAGTTGTTGGGTAAATAGCCCAACTCTGTGCCAGCAATTGAGAGTTTCCCGGCGGTTCAGATGATCTGTTAAGGCATACCTTGACAGATCGCAAGTTTAGGATTCAGCGCATGCGTAAGTGCAAGCGTATGCAGAAATCCCATACTTGCAGTGTATTTCAAAGGCGGTATGATGGCGTACTCTCAGAATACCCACCGTAGAATTCGGGCCAATGTGTGTTCAATCTATGGCACCTTGCACCCTTGAGAAACCGGCCATGCGGGCGAAACCTAGTGCTCTCTCATCCTGCTTCACTCTGTCCATAGGGAAGGAGATGTAGGGAGGTATAGGGAGCCTCGATAACATCCCTTGAACATCTGGGTACTGCGAACTGTGAGATGTGTCTGTTGTCACCCATTGCAGACTGAAAGGGGACTGTGTCATGTAAGTTGAGGGCAGTGGTGACCTTGAAAGCCACAGGCAGTGCTATCCATGCCCTGGTGTAAGGCTCGAGTCGCGCCAGCAGCAGGTGACATAGCTCGGTGACAGTCCCCTTGGTGAAGCAAAGGCACCTCATACATTGCTCCTGAGTAAAGTTAATATAGGAGAAATACTTCCTGAATACACTCTGTGGACATGGCCTCCTGTGCAGTGCCCTCCTCCTCCTCCCTCTTCTGGCAGCTGCTCCTGCTTGAGGTGTCTTCCTTGATGCTCCCCCTTGTCCTCTTGCCCTGAAGGAAGCCCTATGAGACCACCCATGTCTGCAGCCAAACTATTCTTGAGGCAAACAACAACAAAAAAAACTTGTATTTATATAGCACCTTTAATGTCGTAAAACGTCCCAAGGCATTATCAAACAAAATTTGACATGATCCACATAAGGAGGAATTAGGTCAGATGACCAAAAGCTTAGTCAAAGAGGTAGGTTTTAAGGAGCATCTTAAAGGAGGAAAGAGAGGTAGAGAGGCAGAGAGGTTTATGAAGGGAATTCCAGAGCTTAGGGCCTTGGCAGCCGAAGGCTAATCTGTTTCTGTTTAGGCAGAGTGAACTTTCCAGAGTGAGAAAGCACACCAAAAAGTACTTCATGATCCTTTAAATAGTGCTGGTGAAGGGGACCTTTCTATCCATTAGCATCACGTTGGGTTGTGAAAGTTCAGCACGTGGCGAGTGAAGCACTGGGGCATTCAGAAATGGAGAACGGGTCCTGCAAGATGTGCAGGACCCTAATTTGAGTGAATTATCCTGGGTCTTAAATGTTCCCAACGTGCACTCCTGCCACCAGTGCATCTACTGTTACCAATATGGCGGGTGGCGCACTCCAGCCAGAAATGTGTGTGCATCCGGCCCGCCATATTGGGAGTTTAGTAAGCCGGTTAGCACCCAAAATGTTCATTCATGGGAAATTGTATAACTTACTTATAACTTCATTAATTGTGAATTTGCAGCGTCCTTCACTCACAGCATAAACAATAGTATTCAACAGCTTCATACCAATTACACACTATTGGTTCGGGGGCTGTGATCAATTCATCTATCGTATCATAGTACATAAAATGAACAAGGTCAGAACAAATCCATTTTCCTTGAAGGTACATGGTATTGCATACTTGATTAGTACAGGGTTACCTCTGCATTTATGCAAATATTGCTCTTGTGTAAATCTAAGGAAGAAGTTGATCATTAACATGTCACAGGACCAGTTGTATCTGTATTCAAATAGAATGATATGAGATTACAGATATTAATAAATGTGGTAAAGTACTGAACATTTTAATGGTGAAATATGACTCTCTTTATACACTCTGAGACTTAGAGACCTAGATTGGAAATAAAAATTTATAACCTTTAAAATTTTTCTCATTAAAAATTATCAAAAATTATTACAGATTATATTGTGAGGAACTGCAATTTATATTCACTGTGAAAACCCTATCTGGTATGGGGAATGTGGAGGTGCAAAATACTGCTCTAGGGTCAGTGTAAAGGAAGATTTGTATTTATAAAGCATCTTATCACGTCACTCAGAGCACTTCATATACAATAAATTACTGTTGCCGGTGCTTCAGTTTAATGGTTCATCCAAAATATAGTATTCCCACAATGCAGCACTCCCTCAGTGCTACATTGCAGTGTCAGTCTAAATTATGTGCTCACATTCTGGACTGAAGCTTCAACCCACAACCTTCTCAGAGCCAAGAGAATGTACATTCCCATAGATTTGTACTTGTCAAATTATGTTTCATTTTTCCTAAAGAAAAGAGGAATAATATATAAATACATGCTATGGATATAGTACAAAAAGGTTTTACATGATTATGCATCAAGTTTCACCTGGGAGATTTTTAAGGAACTCGTGTTAAATTACACACACTGGTTTAGTAGAGGAATAAAGAAAATCTGTGAATAATGAAATTTGGAAATAAATACAAAATAGAAAATGTTGGAAATGTATCAATCAGCATCTGGATGAGAAAGACGGGTTAGTATTTCAGGTACTACAGAAGTATTAGCATATCTTTGACTTTCAGATGCTGACTGTCTGGCTGCTCATTTATAATATTTCTGTTTTCATTTACATTGGTTTGGTAACCTCGGACTGGGATCCCTTATCATAAGCGGCTAACAGGTTGTGAATGCTCCCTGCTGGCTGGCAATAGATCTGCATCATTTGGATACTGTTGCCCAGATTGCAGCATTTTGATGATTTGCAGCTATAAATGGAAGACAATATCTGAAGTGCATTTGAGAAACAGATCTTGAAATCTGAAGATGAAAATGCTGAAAACTTTTGTGCTGGATTAAGTAAAATTTTCAAATTTTAAAATATGATTAGAATAAAGTAGTTAGAATGTAATTCATTGCTCCAACAGCAGGAATCACTAAATTAATGCCAAAACGTGAAAAGTGGAGCTTGGCTCCAAAATAAAGCATTTAGGAAGGTTGTACAACAGTCTTAGGCATTCCATGAAATGCCTTCGGGACATTCATTGGCATTTAAAAAATAATTTAGATGCAATTTTACTCATTATAATAATTTTAACCATAAATTTAATGTAGTTGCTGTATTTCCTTGAACAAGTGCCCAAGTGCTGTGTTAAATGCTGGAATTATTTCTTTGCACAGCTTAATGTATTGTTTCTAACCATGTCCTAGAGAACATAGCAGGACAGACTGCATAGTGTAAATAAGAAGGAAGTGGCTATTTTACCTTTCATTTATCAGCACTGGGAATCAGTGCAGCATTATTCATAATTAGCTGTGCAGTTACAAATGGATCTCAAAGGAAAGGGTTTATACATTAATCAAACCAATCAGGAAATTAAAAATGATTGTGTTATTTACCAAAAGGAAATTATTGCAATACACTTTATATGAGTCTGTTATAATGATAATTACAGATTTAATCAACTTTAAAATAATCTTGTTAATTTCTTATAAAAGAAAGTGACATCTTCAAAAAATGTTCAGCTTACTCTTTTATGCCTTTATGCAAGTTTGAGTTGAGACACAGAGTGCATCTAGATTTATCAATGGAGACTATGCAATTGATATTTCTCATTGATTTTAAAAGTCAAGACCCTAAGGATTCATTATTATATATTTATTGATAAGTGCATGATAAAATATGGCTTTCATACTTCTATATAGGAATGAAAGTCCTTCACATGTTCCTTTTACTGAACATTTCTGTGTTCTTGCAATATCTGATAGCTTAATATAGAGCATTGTACTACAATATGTAGCACTGTGACCTTGTACCTATAAATTCTATATTTTGAATTAACTTCTCAGCTGAAATGTGTCTTTGATTTTCTAGGTCAAAACCTCAAATTGCCTCATGCTTCCTGATATACGGTTACAGAGTGAGTACTGGGCACGGTTCCAGATTTTTTTTTAGAACACATCTCAGTCATTGTACTGAGGGCAGAAAACGTAAATAACTGCATCACGTTTTAATGTGAAATAGCCAATAGATAGAATTTGGTGGTACTGGAGGGCTCCTCATGGCCACTTATAGAATGCAAAGTACTCAATGAGCAGTTCTTTCCCCATTTGGATTCAATTGGTAAAATATGAATGGAAGTGATCACATGGTAATTTCTCCAAGGTCATTGACATCATTACAGCACAAAGCACAAAAATAAACCATGGCTGTGACTTATTTTAGACGAGTTCAAGATATTTATAAGCATGATGTTCGCATGTGACTAAAAGTCTTACTCTGATCTGCTACTGAGACTGCAAATTCCAGGACGCTTTGAAATTTGATATTCAATTGGCAAGACATTGCGTTCATTTGCAACCAAAGCCGATGTAGCATCTTTAGATCTTCCTGTTTATTGCCCAGACTACCTAGAACTATACATGTTAGAATGTCATTACAAGCAATCTATCCAAATTTTTCCTCACAATGAACACAATAAAGTCAAGTTGTTTTAAACCCTATGTAGCAGCTAAGTGAATACTTAAAAATAAAAATTTACAAACTAAAAAGAATGACAATCAATGCAACTGAAAATAAGTGATTCTTAACTTTTAAATAAAACAGTAACTCTGTAATTTAGTATAATTTATTAGTATGCATAAACTCTGTTTATATTACGCTACAATATCATACTTCACCTTCAAAAGACAGCTGAGGATTGTCTTCTGTCCATTTATGCTCAAGACTTATTTTTTGATTGACATTTATTTCTGAGTCCATGATATCGTGCTCTGTATTACATGATATAATTGCAGTGAAATGCAACTACCATGATATAATAAACTCCCCTACAGCAATCATGATCCTGTACATCACATCCTCGGGAATTACTCATAAATCACTTTTACTGAAATACCTATTTCTTAGTCCAATAGCTGTTCAAAAATTATAGCAATAATGAAAAATCCTAAAACTACTAAATAAAAACACAAAGACAGCTCATATTTATTTACTAACATTTGAACTGATCATTTTCAAATATATATTTTTTTAAAAGGTAATTTGCAATTCCAGAAGTACATTTTTAAAGCGTTACGCCTGCTGTATAAAATTAGTTTTTTCCACAAGCAATTGGTGGGAATGGGTAATGCTGGAAATGGTGTGAATATCTGAATATAAATATCAAATCTCCAATGTAAATATTCACGAGTATTGTCTTCATTTTAATCTCCACATGCAAATGAGTAGGTCCTTATGCAAACAAAGTCCGGTCCCTTTAAAAGTTTACAGCTTTACGGTGGTCATGGGGTGCATCTGATTCCCTCCCACCCCCCCACCTCCCCACCCCCACCCCCCACCATCCCCATGTTGTGCTATTCTGGAATTGTGCCTGTCATTTTGGTGGAGCAGACAACAAAGTGGATGACTTCATACAAGAAGACAAATCAATATACAACGATGATAAGTCTAAGCACTCCAGATCAGAGAGAAAAACTGATAATTAAAGGATGGAGCTTATATTTGGGACTGAACTACTCATTAAAGAATGAGAAAGACTATACTGAAAGTATGTGATCCAATATTTTCCTCATTTTTTTTAATATGCATGTACAAATGAATTACTATACAGTACTACCGAAAATAGAGATGGGCTGGCATGGAGCTCATAAGTGGCGACATGCTGTGTCTTGTTCTGCCAGAAGAAGCCAACAATGCTTCACAATGACCTTGACATTACTACATTTAGCTGCATTGATGACAGAGTTGTAAACAACTTTGGCATATTGGACCAAGAAAAGACCATAGAACAATTAGAATAAACACTTGCCTTTCCTAAGAGGTTCATAACTATCTAAATAAAAGGGATATTTTTTACTACCATTTAGTCATTTGTGGCTTAATAGTGAGTTTGAATAAAGTTTTGTTACCAAACAAAAGAATTGCCCAGATTGGGAGATATCTATGGATCTGTATATTTAGAAAGCCAAGATTTTACAAACATCACTTCCAAAAGGAGCTTTGTAGTAATTGGTACTGTAATTTCCTGAGACAAATGAAACTCAGAAAACACTGGCAAAAATACCAGATGTAGTCCAACAACTAACATATCGGAGTAGATCAATCTCTATAGCATGAAGCGTAAAGAGTCTACGGGTGTACGTAAGAGGAAGGGGTGTAATTTTCAAAGTAAGGCACTTCAAATTCAGATCACAGAGAATCATAGGTTCTAATGGGTCGGATATGAGCTTATGAAGAAAAAGGTTGAGATCCCTGGTAAATGTGATCCCAAAAGCTGTAAGATTCCAGGCACTTAAACGTTACTGGTTGTTCTCCAATTGAATTTCCCATCCAGACTGGTTGATAAGGTGCAATAGCTGCTAACTGAACCGTCAACGAGTACTAAAACTCTCACAGCTACTGTAATTCTGTAAGCATTTCAAAGGGTGAATTATGACTATTGTATGTATAGGTTGAACAAATAAAGAAGAATTCATTTCTCTTGATGTGCAGAACCCTACTGTTTTATTTGTCTTTCCAATGGTACTCATTGTGAAAATATATACGATTTTCAACAAATATCAAATTCAAGAACACGTAGTTTGTTCACTCATGCAAATCAATTGTGTTTTTTCCCCCAGATTTTCAACTCGGTAGAAATCAATGGGTAAACACCAAAAGTCACCAATTGCTGAAATTGACCTCTTACACAAAATTTTCAATATCTTCATAATAAAAAGTATGAGAAAGAAAATAATTAACGGGTAACCTTCTTAGACTCCTCCTTAAATGACAGGGACAATACCTTATGGTCCCTGTATTAATTTTCCAAAATACATAACAGACACTATTATTTTGCTCAAAATATTGTTTTAATATCAATGCAATTTTAGGTCAGAACTACTTTTAGTATTCACATTTTATGGTTTAAATGAAAGCTGGAAAAATATAGCTGTTCCTAGTCGTGTCTTCATTCTCCATTGCTCACCAGCTTGTTTTGTTCCTGCATTATATCCCTTTAACTGGCAAGTGTATCTAATACCAAGAATGCTCAGTGGTCACCTCCTATCTCTCCAGCTACCTACTTAATCGAAGCTAGACTTTTTTATGGGGATACTCATTTTGTATTTAGTAAGATGAGATAAGTCAACGGTGAAAAATTAAACATTTCCCCTAGTAGAAGCCAATACTAGGGTCAAGAGAGGATGTGGTGAAATTGGTCTGCTGCAAAATCGCAAAGTGGACAATAGCAAATCGGTAATCCACTCTACAGCATGCTCAATTTTCGGTCATGGTGTAAAACGGGCTGCTGATCCATTTTTGGTTGTTTTGTGCTTTTGCCGAAGACCAATTTCACCCCCAAGTACTTTCAAGTCAAGTACAGCACTGATCAGATTCACATTAAGGCACCCTCTGCATTGTTCTAACTATGTGCTATATCCCTAATTTCAGACTAGCATCCCCATTGTACAAAGATGATATTTTTATTTCTCACATCAGCTATCTGCATGATCTTTCTGAGTAAGGCTGCCAATGTAGTATCAATTAGTGTTGAATTACGGACAATTTTGTGCTGTGGGCTCGTGCCCTTTAGATATTTGGTTGAAATTGCCAAAACTGATTTCATGCAGAATTTTTACAGTTGGCAAAGAGATTAGATCCCATTAGTCTGGGCTAGATATGAACCCAGATCCAATGTATGCGTACAATGCATAACCCACCCAATTTCCTAACTGATAATTATTTTACTTCTGTATAAAATAGTGAAATATGTATATAATTTTAAATAGAGTCCAATATTTTATAGGGAATAATTAAACTTTAGTTAATATAGCTTTAATAAGCAGCACAGCATAATCAAAGGTTTAGTGTGAAGAATTATATCTTAATATGTCATACTGTTTAACATTACTCTCATACTGAGTACTGATAGTGTTCATTTATTTGCTAACTACTACCAAAGTAAAATATACAAAACATTAAAAAACAAATTGTCATATTGACAATAATAAAGTTCTTATTATGATAGCTTCATTTTCTTACATTACTGTTTGAACTCATTGTGAATGAGAACAGAAACATTCCTGCATAATATAAGTTACCTTTTATATTCAGTGTCAGTAATAAGCAGGCAATTGACAGTTGGGGCATAGAGCAGTGGCAACCTACTTTGTGTAGCAATCCACACCTCTGAAAGGGATATAGTACGATGTTATCACTGCATCATAGCTTTGTCGCCATCTTTGTGGCATGCTATTATCCGCAGGTGCAGTAAGTATTTTTTTCTTATTCTGTAACTTGAATTTAAAAATTGAAGACAAGATGCGTTATTTAACATAAACTTGCAATGTTTATCTAGAGTCAGGGTCCGACTGACTCCAAATCAAAGCAGCACGAGACTCTCTGGAGCCAGTAATCCCACCCTGCTTTGGTTTGTGTATAAATCCAGTGCAGTGTCAAACCTGGTTTACAAAGCATTTGTTGGATCTCCTGAGCACTTTTTAAGCAACCTGACCTCAATTTAAATGGCTAGTGAGAAGGGATTTTACCATCCCCTCTGTCTAAACATTTTAATTACTATCTCTTGAGAGTGAGACCTACACATGCACATATCCAGTCATGCACAGAGCTTTCTCACTCTCCTAAGCAGGACAGTCAAAGATCCAATCAGGCAAGAGCCAAGCAATGTAAACTGTGTTCACTATAAGCCTACTGACTCCCACAGCTACCTGGGCTACACGTCCTCCCACCCCGCTTCCTGTAAGGACTCTATTCCATTCTCCCAGTTTCTCCATCTCTGCTGCATCTGCTCTGACGATGCCACCTTCCATTCTAATGCTTCCGACATGTCTTCCTTTTTCCTCAACTGAGGATACCCCTCTACTGTGGTTGATATGGCCCTTGACCGTGTCCATTCTATTTCCCGCACTTCTGCTCTCACCACTGCCCCTCCCTCCCGGAACCACGATAAGGTGCCCCTTTCCTCACCTTTCACCCCACCAGCCTCCACATTCAACGGATCATCCTCCGCCAATTCCGCCACCTCCAGCGTGATCCCACCACCAAACACATCTTCCCCTCACCTCCCCTTTCAGCATTCTGAAGGGACCACTCCCTCCATGACACCCTGGTCCACCCCTCTATCACCCCGAACACCTCTTCGCCCGGCACCTTCAGCAGAGGCTGGTGTCGGGAGCAGTGAGACCAGAGACCCAGTGAGTATTTAAACTCATTTTCGCAGGCTTTCTTTGCAGAGGCTGGTCTCGGGAGCAGTGAGACCGGAGACCCAGTGAGTATTTAAACTCACTTTCGCGGGCTTTCTTTGCATAGGCTGGTGTCAGGAGCAGTGAGACTGGAGACCCAGTGAGTATTTAAACTGACTTTTCCGGGCTTTTTTTGCAGAGGCTGGTGTCGGGAGCAGTGAGACCGGAGACCCAGTGAGTATTTAAACTCACTTTTGCGGGCTTTCTTTGCAGAGGCTGGTGTCGGGAGCAGTGAGACCGGAGACCCAGTGAGTATTTAAACTCACTTTTGCGGGCTTTCTTACCAATCTCAGACCGGCGGCAGCATTCCAGAGCCAGGTCATGATTCAAAACGTGACGCGGGTAGGAGGGAGCAGCTGATTGGGTGAGTAAGGCCAGGGAGTATTTAAACTACTCTATAGTTTGACAGTTAAGGTTCATAGTTTATAAAGTTTAGATTTTTTTGTGGTTATAGTTTCTAGTGCAAGTAACCAAGGGCCCTTGAGTATATCATTTAATTGTAGTGTAATTGGTGGTATTGATTTGAATTAAGTTAATTTAAATTAATTGAAGGGTAAGTCATGGCAGGACAGCTCGGTGCCATGGTATGCTCCTCCTGCACTATGTGGGAAATCAGGGACACTTCCTGTGTCTCTGATGACCATGTGTGCAGGAAGTGTATCCAGCTGCAGCTACTGGCAGATCGCATTGCTGCGCTGGAGCTGCGAATGGATACATACTGGAGCATTTGTGATGCTGAGGATGTCGTGGATAGCATGTTTAGGGAGTTGGTCACACCACAGGTAAAGGCTGCACAGGCAGGAAGGGAATTGGTGACCGCCAGGCAGAGTAGTAGGCGCAGGCAGGTAGTGCAGGGGTCCCCTGTGGCCATCCCCCTCTCAAACAGGTACACCACTTTGGATATTGTTGGGGGGGATGGCTTATCGGGGGAAGACAGCAGCAGCCAACTTCCTGGCACCGTGGGTGGTTCTGCTGCACAGGACAGGAGGAAAAAGAGTGGGAGAGCTATAGTAATAGGGGATTCTATTGTAAGGGGAATAGATAGGCGTTTCTACGGCCGCAAACGAGACTCCAGGATGGTATGTTGCCTCCCTGGTACAAGGGTCAAGGATGTCTCCAAGCGGCTGCAGAGCATTCTGGAGGGGGAGGGTGAGCAGCCAGTTGTCGTGGTGCATATAGGTACCAACGATATAGGTAAAAACCGGAACGAGGTCCTAAAAGCTGAATATAGGGAGTTAGGAGGTAAATTAAAAAACAGGACCTCAAAGGTAGTAATCTCAGGATTGCTACCAGTCCCACGTGCTAGTCAGAGTAGAAATAGAAGATTTCAGATGAATACATGGCTAGAAGAATTGTGCAAGGGGGAGGGATTCAAATTCCTGGGACATTGGAACCGGTTCTGGGGGAGGTGGGACCAGTACAAACTGGACGGTTCGCGCCTGGGCAGGACTCGGACCGATGTCCTAGGGGAGTGTTTGCTAGTGCTGTTGGGGAGGGTTTAAACTAAAATGGCAGGGGGTTGGGAACCTGTGCAGGGAGACAGAGGAATGGGAAACAAGGATAGAAGCAAAAGACAGGAAGGAGAAAAGCAAAAGTGGCAGGCAGAAAAGTCAAGGGTTTAAATCAAACATGGCCACAGTAAATAATAGTTCTAAAAGGTCTAAGAGTGTTAAAAAAAAAAGCCTGAAGGCTTTGTGTCTTAATGCGAGGAGCATTCGTAATAAGGTGGATGAATTAGCTGCACAAATAGATGTAAATGAATATGATATGACTGGGATTATGGAAACATGGCTCCAGGGTGACCAAGGCTGGGAACTCAATATCCAGGGGTATTCAATATTCAGGAAAGACAAGCAAAAAGGAAAAGGAGGTGGGGTAGCATTGCTGGTTAAAGAGGGGATTAACACAATAGTAAGGAAGGATATTAGCTCTGATGATGTGGAATCTGTATGGGTAGAGCTGAGAAATACCAAGGGGCAGAAAACATGAGGTTGGGGATGGCATTAAACGGGAAATCAGAGACGCATGCAATAAGCGCACAGCAGTTATCATGGGTGACTTTAATCTACATATAGATTGGGCTAACAAAATTAGTAACAATACTGTGGAGGAGGAATTCCTGGAGTGTATACGGGATGGTTTCCTGGACCAATATGTCGAGGAATCAACTAGAGATCAGGCCATCTTAGACTGGGTATTATGTAATGAGAAGGGATCAATTAGCAATCTTGTTGTGCGAGGCCCTTTGCAGCAGAGCGATCATAATATGATAGAATTCTTCATTAAGATGGAGAGTGAAGTAGTTGACTCAGAGACTAGGGTCCTGAATTTAAATAAAGGAAACATAGAAACATAGAAACATAGAAGATAGGAGCAGGAGTAGGCCATTCGGCCCCTCGAGCCTGCTCCGCCATTCAATAAGATCATGGCTGATCATCCAAATTCAGTACCCTGTTCCTGCCTTCTCTCCATATCCCTTGATCCCTTTAGCCTTAAGAAACATATCCAACTCCTTCTTGAATATATTTAATGAATTGGCCTCTACTGTCTTCTTTGGCAGAGAATTCCACAGGTTCACCACTCTCTGGGTGAAGAAATTCCTGCTCATCTCTGTCCCAAATGGCTTACCCCTTATCCTTAGACTGTGACCCCTGGTTCTGGACTCCCCGACCATCGGGAACATCCTTCCAACATCTAGTCTGTCTAGTCCTGTTAGAATGTTATAAGTTTCAATGAGATCCCCTCTCATTCTTCTAAACTCCAGCGAGTACAAGTCCAATCGACCCAATCTCTCCTCATACATCATTCCTGCCATTCCAGGTATCAGCCTGGTGAATCTTCGCTGCACTCCCTCCATGGCAAGTACATCCTTCCTCAGATAAGGTGACCAAAACTGCACACAATACTCAAGATGTGGTCTCACCAAGGCCCTGTACAACTGCAGCAAGACATCCTTGTTCCTGTACTCAAACCCTCTCGCTACGAAGGCCAACATACCATTTGCCTTCTTAACCGCCTGCTGCACCTGCATGCTTACTTTCAGCGACTGGTGCACAAGGACGCCCAGGTCTCGTTGCACTTTCCCTTCTCCCAATCTATTGCCATTCAGATAATAATCTGCCTTCCTGTTTTTGACACTGTGATATCCGAGTTGTAAGGTCAGAAACTGAGAGAAGCGAGATATTAGGAACAAAACCCAACTGTTTATTTACAAGGTGTAGCAGAGAAACATATCTCTTACAAGCTGGAGGCAAGGCACATTCTTATTGCACGAGCACAAGATGGAGGATCAACCTCTGTGTCATACCCATAATGCAATGCCACATTACCGTGTTAACTGGTGTACCAGGACATTGAATACATGACCCATTACCTTAAATACTGGTGAATGTGAACCCTTAATATTTGGCTCCATCTGGTGGATAACTTAAACATTACATCCCAGATTACTATAGACACCAAAGTGGATAACCTCGCATTTATCCACGTTATATTGCATCTGCCATGCTTCTGCCCAATCACCCAACCTGTCCAAATCATACTGGAGTTTCTCGGCATCCTCCTCACAGCACACACGCCCACCCAGCTTTGTGTCGTCTGCAAACTTGGAGATATTACATCTAGTTCCCTCGTCCAGATCATTAATATATATTGTGAATAGCTGGGGTCCAAGGACCGATCCCTGCGGCACCCCACTAGTCACTGCCTGCCACTCGGAAAAAGAGCCGTTTATTCCAACTCTTTGCTTTCTGTCTGCCAACCAGTTCTCTATCCAAGTCAATACCTTGCCCCCAATCCCATGTGCTTAATTTTACACGCTAATCTCTTATGCGGGACCTTATCGAAAGCCTTCTGAAAATCCAAATACACCACATCCACTGGTTCTCCCTTATCTATTTTACCAGTTACATCCTAAAAAAATTCCAGTAGATTAGTCAAGCACAATTTACCTTTTGTAAATTCATGCTGACTTTGTCCGATCCAGTCACTTTATTCCAAGTGCTCTGCTATTACATCCTTTATAATGGACTCTAGCATTTTCCCCATTACCAATGTCAGGCTTACCGGTCTGTAATTCCCCGTTTTCTCTCTACCATGCTTTTTGAACAGTGGGGTAACATTAGCTACCTGCCAACCCATGGGTACTGTTCCAGAGTCTATCGAATTTTGGAAGATGACCAGCAATGCATCTACTATTTCTAGGGCCACTTCCTTATGTACCCTAGGATGTAGATTATCAGGCCCTGGGGATTTATTGGCCCTCAATCCCATCAATTTCCCTAACAACATTTCCCTACAAATACTGATTTCATTCAGTTCCTCCCTCTCATTAGACCCTATGTTCCCCAACATCGATGGGAGGTTATTTGTGTCCTCCTTTGTGAAGACAGAACCAAAGTATGTATTTAATTGGTCTGCTATTTCTTTGTTCCCCGTTATAAATTCTCCTGATTCTGACTGCAAGGGACCTACGTTTGACTTCACCAATCTTTTTCTCTTCACATATCTATAAAAGCTTTGATATTCAGTTTTTTATGTTCCCTGCAAGCTTACTCTCATACTCTATATTCCCCCTCTTAATTAATCCCTTTGTCCTCCTTTGTTGGAGCCTAAACTGCTCCCAATCCTCAGGTTTACTGCTTTTTCTGGCTAATTTATATGTCCTCTCCTTGGATCTTATGCTATCCCTAATTTCCCTTGTTAGCCACGGTTGAGTCACCTTTTTTGTTTTATTTTTATGCCAAACAGGGATGAACAAATTCTGTAGTTCATCCATGCGATCTATGAATGTTTGCCATTGCCCATCCACCGTCAACCCTTTGAGTGACATTCCCCAATCAATCCTACCCAACTCGCACCTCATACCATCGTAGTCTCCTTTATTTAAATTCAGGACCCTAGTCTCTGAGTCAACTACTTCATTCTCCATCTTAATGAAGAATTCTATCATATTATGATCGCTCCGACCCAAGGGGCCTCGCACAACAAGATTGCTAATTAGTCCTTTCTCATTACATAATACCCAGTCTAAGATGGCCTGATCTCCAGCTGGTTCCTCGACATATTGGTCCAGGAAACCATCCCGTATACACTCCAGGAATTCCTCCTCCACAGTATTGTTACTAATTTTGTTAGCCCAATCTATATGTAGATTAAAGTCACCCATGATAACTGCTGTGCCTTTATTGTACGCTTCTCTAATTTCCCATTTAATGCCATCCCTGACCTCCGCATTACTGTTTGGAGGTCTATAGACCACTCCCACTAACGTTTTCTGCCCCTTGGTATTTCTCAGTTCTCCCCATACAGATTCCACGTCATCAGAGCTAATATCTATCCTTTCAATTGTGTTAATCCCCTCTTTAACCAGCAATGCTACCCCACCCCCTTTTCCTTTTTGCCTATCTTTCCTGAATATTGAATACCCCTGGATGTTGAGTTCCCAGCCTTGGCCACCCTGGAGCCATGTTTCCGTAATCCCAATCATATCATATTCGTTTACCTCTATTTGCACAGCTAATTCATCCACCTTATTACGAATGCTCCTCGCATTAAGACACAAAGGCCTAGAAATTCACTTGCGTTTGCGCCCAATTAGGGGCGAAAGAGTGGGTTGCGCCGGAAGTTGCGTCGCGCCCAAAATTAGGTGGGCCCTAACATCGGCGTTAGCCGGTAGCGCTGCGCCGGCACCGATGACGTCATCGGTGTGCGCAGTGCCCCGGTACCGCCCGAAACCACGCCGATCCCCATCTTCAGTAGCGGCCGCCTCATCCGTGGCGGCCGCTAACAACATCGGGAGACCGGGTCCTTACAGCAGCCTTAGCGGGGCGCTTTAAGGTGGAGGTGCGGTCGGCCGCTTTTTCGGCGGCCGCCTGCCCGCACCTCCTTCCCCGGCCTCCTCCACCCCCCCCCCCGCGGCATTGCCGGCTGGTTTCCGTGGAGCCCGGCACTTCTCCGTTGTGCCGGGCTCTTTTGCCGGCACTTGCAATCGGGGCTCCGGCCGTTGCAGGCACCTCCCCCTTAAGAGAAGGGGGAGGCCTGCAGTACAGCAGCCTGCCGCACCGCATCGGGTGGCGCAGCGGGACCGGCAGCGCTGAAATTCACTTTCAGCGCCCCAAGCGGGGCGGCCAAACCCTGGAACAGCGCCCGGTTCCGCTTTGGGGCGCTGAAAGTGAATATGGGGCGGGCACAACTGGCTCCGCGGCGGGCGCAAAATTTACGGCGCAAACGAGCTGGCGGGGCTATACCCAATTTCTAGGCCAAAGCCTTCAGGCTTGTTTTTTTAATGCTCTTAGATCTTTTAGAATTATTATTTAATGTGACCATGTTTGATTTAAACCCTTGATTTCTCTGCCTGTCACTTTTGTTTTTTTCCTTCCTATCTTTTGCTTTTATCCTTGTTTCCCTTTCCTCTGTCCCCCTGCTCAGCTTCCCAACCCCCTGCCATTTTAGTTTAAACCCTCCCCCAGAGCACTAGCAAACATTCCCCCTAGGACATCGGTCCCGGCCCTGCCCAGGTGCAAACCATCCGGTTTGAACTGGTCCCAGCTCCCCCACAAGCAGTTCCAATGTCCCAGGAATTTGAACCCCTCCCCCTTGCACCCTTCCTCTAGCCACGTATTCATCTGAAATATCCTTCTATTTCTACTCTGACTAGCATGTGGCACTGGTAGCAATCCTGAGATTACTACCATTGAGGTCTTATTTTTTAATTTACCTCTTAACTCCCTTTTAGGACCTCATCCCGGTTTTTACCTATATCGTTGGTACCTATATGCACTACGACAACTGGCTGTTCACCCTCCCCTTCCAAAATGTTCTGCAGCCGCTCTGAGACATCCTTGCCCCTTGCACCAGGGAGGCAACACACCATCCTGGAGTCTCGTTTGCGGCCGCAGAAATGCCTATCTATTCCCCTTACAATAGAATCCCCTATTGCTATAGCTCTCCCCCTCTTTTTCCTCCCGTCCTGTGCAGCAGAGCCACGCCTGGTGCCAGGAAGTTGGCTGCTGCTGCATTCCCCTGGTAAGCCATCCCCCCCATCAGTATCCAAAGCGGTATATCTGTTTGAGAGGGGGATGTCCACAGGGGACCCCTGCACTACCTGCCTGTGCAGACTACTCTGCCTGTTGGTCACCCATTCCCTTTCTGCCTGTGCCACCTTTATCTGCGGTGTGACCAACTGATTAAATGTGCTATTCACGACGTCCTCAGCATCGCGAATGGTCCAGTATGCATCCAATCGCTGCTCCAGCACTGCAATGCGGTCTGCCAGTAGCTGCAGCTGGACACACTTCCTGCACACATAGTTGTCAGGGACACAGGAAGTGTCCCTGAGTTCCCACATAGCGCAGGAGGAGCATACCACGGTACCAGGCTGTCCTGCCCTGACTTTCCCTTTAATTAATTGAAATTAAATTAAACAAATCAATCCCGCTAATTACACTACAGATAAATTGTATATTTAAGGGCCCTGGTTTATAAACAGTCCCCGCTACACCACAGAGACCTTACAAACTATAAACCACAGAGTTAAAGTTAAAAAAGAGAGAAATACTCACCAACCAATCACTTACCTGCTTTCTGGTGATGTCACGCTTCGATTACTTTTTACTTCTCTCCCTCTCTGAGATCCACAGAATCCACAGAAATCCCACAGTGCAGATAGAGGCCATTTCGGCCCATCGAGCCTGCACCGACACATATCCCACCCGATCTCCGTAACCCCTACACCAACACATATCCCACCCTATCCCCGTAACCCCACGTATTTAATCCCCGTAACACTAAGGGTCAATTTATCATAGCCAATCAACCTACCCCACACATCTTTGTGTGGAGATTAGAACGCCTACCTGAGTCTCTGGGGCCTTTTATAGCCTTGCCGCTCGCATTCCCCGCCGCCACTGCCGCTGTGAGGCCTACCTGAATCTCTGGGGCCTTTTATAGCCTCACCGCTCGCGTTTCCCGCCGCCGCCGCTGCCGCTGTGAGGCCTACCTGAGTCTACGATGGTATGGGGTGCAGGATGGGTAGGATAGATTGGGGAATGTTACTTAAAGGGTTGACAGTGGCTAGGCAATGGCAAACATTTAAAAATCGCATGGATGAACTACAGAATTTGTTCATCCCTGTTTGGCATAATAATAAAACAAAAAAGGTGACTCAACCGTGGCTAACAAGGGAAATTAGGGATAGCATAGGATCCAAGGAGAGGACATATAAATTGGCCAGAAAAAGCAGCAAACACGAGGATTAGGAGCAGTTTAGGATTCAGCAAAGGAGGACAAAGGGATTAATTAAGAGGGGGAAAATAGAATATGAGAGTAAGCTTTCAGGGAACATAAAAACTGACTGTAAAAGCTTCTATAGATATGTGAAGAGAAAAAGATTGGTGAAGTCAAGCGTAGGTCCCTTGCAGTCAGAATCAGGGGAATTTATAATGGGGAACAAAGAAATGGTTGACCAATTAAATACATACTTTGGTTCTGTCTTCACAAAGGAGGACACAAATAACCTCCCAGGGATGTCAGGGAATATAGGGTCTAATGAGAGGGAGGAACTGAATGAAATCAGTATTTGTAGGGAAATGGTGTTAAGGAAATTGACGGGATTGAAGGCCGATAAATCCCCAGGGCCTGATAATCTACATCCTAGGGTACTTAAGGAAGTGGCCCTAGAAATAGTAGATGCATTGCTGATTATCTTCCAAAATTATATAGATTCTGGAACAGTTCCCATGGATTGGAGGGTAGCTAATGTTACCCCACTATTCAAAAAAGGTGGTAGAGAGAAAACGGGGAATTATAGACCGGTAAGCCTGACATCAGGTCCCGCATAAGAGATTAGCGTGTAAAGTTAAAGCACATGGGATTGGGGGCAAGGTACTGACTTGGATAGAGAACTGGCTGGCAGACAGGGAGCAAAGAGTTGGAATGAACGGGTCTTTTTCCGAGTGGCAAGCAGTGACTAGTGGGGTACCGCAGGGATCGGTGCTAGGACCCCAGCTATTCACAGTATATATTAATGATCTAGATGAGGGAACTAGATGTAATATCTCCAAGTTTGCAGACGACACAAAGCTGGGTGGGCGTGTGTGCTGTGAGGAGGATGCCGAGAAACTCCAGTATAATTTGGACAGGTTGGGTGATTGGGCAGATGTATGGCAGATGCAGTATAATGTGGATAAATGCGAGTTTATCCACTTTGGTGGCAAAAACAGGAAGGCAGATTATTATCTGAATGGCAAGAGATTGTAAGATGGGGAAGTGCAACGAGACCTGGGTGTCCTTGTGCACCAGTCGCTGAAGGTAAGCATGCAGGTGCAGCAGGCGGTTAAGAAGGCAAATGGTATGTTGGCCTTCGTAGCGAGAGGATTCGAGTACTGGAGCAAGGATGTCTTGCTGCAGTTGTACAGGGCCTTGGTGAGACCACACCTTGAGTATTGTGTGCAGTTTTGGTCGCCTTATCTGAGGAAGGATGTTCTTGCCATGGAGGGAGTGCAGCAAAGATTCGCCAGACTGATACCTGGGATGGCAGGAATGATGTATGAGGAGTGATTGGGTCGATTGGGCTTATACTCGCTGGAGTTTAGAAGAATGAGAGGGGATCTCATTGAAACATATAAAATTCTAACAGGACTAGACAGACTAGATGCAGGAAGGATGTTCCCGATGGCGGGGGAGTCCAGAACCAGGGGTCACAGTCTAAAGATAAGGGGTAAGCCATTTAGGACAGAGATGAGGAGGAATTTCTTCACCCAGAGAGTAGTGAACCTGTGGAATTCTCTACCACAGAAGGCAGTTGAGGGCAATTCATTAAATATATTCAAGAAGGAGTTAGATATATTTCTTAAGGCTAAAGGGATCAAGGGATATGGGGAGAAGGCAGGGACAGGGTACTGAGTTTGGATGATCAGCCATGATCTCATTAAATGGCGGAGCAGGCTTGAGGGGCCGAAGGGCCTACTCCTGCTCCTATCGTCTATGTTTCTATGTTTCACATGCAAGCGCAGGAGATGCAACACCTGCCCTTTTACCTCCTCCCTTCCCACTGTCCAGGGCCACAAACACTCCTTCCAGGTGAAACAGCGATTTACTTGTACTTCTTGCAATTTAGTATACTGTATTCGCTGCTCATGAAGCGGTCTTCTCTACATTGGGGAGACCAAACGCAGATTAGGTGACCACTTTGCGGAACACCTCCGTACAGTCCGTAAGGGTGACCCTGAGCTTCCAGTCGCCTGTCACTTTAATTCTCCGCTCCACTCCCATTCTGACCTCTCCGTCCTCGGCCTCTTACACTGTTCCAATGAAGCTCAACGTAACCACGAGAAACAGCACCTGATCTTTCGATTCGGCACTTTACAGCCTTCTGGACTGAACATTGAGTTCAACAATTTCAGACCTTAACCTCTGCCCCTATCATTTTTCCCATTTTTTTCTCTCTATCACATGGCAGCTGTCGATCATTCTGCCATTGCCATTTACACTTCATCTAGAGTCATCTTTTGTTTTGTAACTTGTCCCATTGTTCTGGACCAATGGACTTTTTACATGCAGTGAACATTTTATGTGTGCAGATAGCACCCTCTGGTGGTGGTTATTGTGTTAACAGTTTGTATGCTGGAAAGGTCATCTGATCTTTCTTCCTGTGTGAGGTCATTTGACCTTTGTTCCTTTCTTCCTGTGTAACACAGGAAGTAGAATTCCAGGAAGAACCTGGCAGTAATGGAGGATTCCATAAGGGTTTTACAATCCAATGTAATCTGATTTCATATGTTAGGCCAAGCGCAATATCTGTGAGTATCTTTGTTCCTTAGCATAATAGCAACGTTGTCAGAGTAATATTTTGATAACACTATGTTTATAAAAGGTTAATATTTGATACTTATAGAAGTTAGTCCAAATGTTAGTTAGTTATACAATTAGTCTATTCTACTGTTGTAAATATGTTTATATCTTATGTAATATCGAATGTATAGTGCTCAGTTATGTACAAAACATACTTTGTCTTTGTTTACAGTTTCACAAATTTGTTCAACTAAAGCTTCAAAACAGCAACCGGCTTCACGAAGAATTATTTTTGAATAAGTGTTTAACTTGCTGGATAACTAGATAGGAGCACGTCTAGCGTGGCCAGTACACCCATTACCATCTCCTTATGCCTTGCACCATCATCCCTTTTGTCTCTTAATCTCTCCTGCCTTCCATCCTATCACAGACCTTCCCTTTAGTTCTTTCTTCCCCTCCCCCCTTTCCCTGCCCCTACACTTGCATAAAAATCTGTTCCATCTCCAGCTTTTTCCCGTTCTGACGAAGGGTCATTGACTTGAAACGTTAACTCTGTTTCTCTCTCCACAGATGCTGCCTGACATGCTGAGTATTTCCAGCATTTTCTGTTTTTATTTCAGATTTCCAGCATCCGCAGTATTTTGCTTTTGTAAACTGTGTTTTGCCTGGCTGGAACCTGAATTGCAGCTACCAGTGTAAATACATCATAGGGTTCCATTTTGGAGATGGGAAGGGGGAAAAAGAGGAATACATTTTCACAAGAATGAAGTGAAAAGACACCTAGGAGTCTTAATAGACTCAATACTCAACATGTCCAACCAATGTAGAGCAGCTATTAACAAAGCCAATTGAATGTTGAATTACATAGCCAAAACAATTGAATACAAGTCATCATGATCAAACTTGTGCCCTGGTCTAACCACACCTTGAATACTGCATTCACTTCTGGATGCCGAGGCAATATAGAGAAGTCGCAACTAAGGCTGATCCCGTTTAACAGAGGTTTGAGTTATGAAAAAAGACAGGAGACACTCAGACTTTTCAGCTAGTTAAGGGTATGGAACAAATAAATCCAGAATATTACTTTAATTTGTGGGAGTAGGACAAGGAGACACTGGTTCAAACTACTAAAAGAAAAGAAGCAGTTGCATTTATATGGCGCCTTTCACGACCTCAGGACGTCCCAAAACGCTTTACAGCCAATGCAGAACTTTTGAAGTGTAGTCACTGTTGTAATGTAGGGAAATGCGGCAGCAAATTTACAAACAGCAAGCTACCACAAACAGCAATGAAATAAATGAGCCGATCATTTGTTTTAGATGTTGGTTGAGGGATAATTGTTGGACAGGACACCGGGATAACTCCTCTGCTCTTCTTTAAATAGTGCCATGGGATCTTTTATGTCCACCTGAGAGGGCAGATTTACAGTTTAATACTGTTTACGGTTTAATGTCTCATCTGATAGACAATACCACTAAAAAATACTACTGAATGATACTAAAAGTTATCTTTTGGATTTATATCAGGAAGTCCCTCTTCATGCAGAGAGTGATCAACACTTTAAATGCACTTCCCAATAGAGTGGTCGATGCATTGAAAGAAACAAAGAAAGAATGAATTTGCATGGATATAGTGCAGGACATCCCAAAGTGCTTCAGAGTCAATTAAGTATTTTTAATGTGTAGTCACTGTTGTAATCTAGGGAATCGCAGCAGCCAATTCGTGCATAGCAAGATCTCGCCAACAGAAATTAGATTTTAAAAAGATAAGCTTCTTTAATTATAGTATTAGAGGGATAAATATTTGCCAGGACACCAGTAGAACTCTCTTGCTCTACATCAAATAGTCCCTAAGGATCTTTTACACCCACCTGAGAGGTAAGACAGTGCCTTGGTTTACTGTCTCATCCAAAAAACTTTACCCGACAATGCAGCAATCCCTCAGTACAATTAGAGGCTGCAACAGGAAATTCTAGGATGCTTCTGGATGGAAATATGCGCCGAATGATCTTCCTCATCTTTAATTATCTTGTGATCTTGAACCAATTTCATGCTGCACAAGAACAGTGGCTGGTGAGGTGGAAGAGAAATAATACCAGCTGTAAAAAACAACTGCTTCCCCATCACAGCTGAATGAGGATGTGCAGCTGGCAAGGGAATCGGCGGGGTCCGGGGATCGGTGGGGGGGGGTGGTGTAAAGAGGAGGGGGGGGGGTCTAATATAATAAAATTCAGGGAGAGGAGAATATAAATAAAATAGAAGAATCATTAAATAGTTCCGCAATAATTATACACCACATTCAAATATATACAAACTTTCAAATTACAGCATATATTATCCTTTTTTGACATTGTCAGTCGAAGTTAATGTTCCAAGCTAAGCAATTGCTGTGTTTAAGTAACAGTGATCATGTGCTATAAAGTACATAGATAAATACCTTATTGTAACTTTAACAGTTTATGAACAAATTTAGTATAATGCAATTAACTGATACAAATGTTTTAATTTTTTCAGCAACTACTACTCATTTTTCCCATATCCAAAAAATGAGTAACTACAGTACATATTCTACTTTCAGAGCCAAGACTCTTAAACTATCTATTTTTGTTGTAGCTTTTGCAAAAAGAAAAGAAAATGACTCACTTCTCCTTTCCACTGGATGAGTTCATGGGAAATGATTTTGTTATTTCTGGATAAACCTGATGCACCTAAAATATTTCAATGTTATCACATCTGAAGTGGTTTAATGGCCACTTAACCATTAAAGGTAATGGCCTGAGCAGTACACCCAGATGCAGAGTGCACAATTCCGCAGGAATATAGCCCAGCAAAGTAGTCGCAAAGTGCATCTTACTGGCAGAACCATTAATCAGCTGACTGATGCCATGGTGGACAGAAAGAATGTTCTTTTTGGCACAGCAAGGGTCAGTAACACTTCAGCCATTACAAGACAGCTTGATAATAGTTTCTTAACCTGATGAACTCTGTTTTGACTACTAGCTGAAGTATGTAAAAGCCAACAGAAATACACTAACAAAGGTTTCAGGGTCAGAGATGATGAGGTTGCCCTTATGTGGCAAGCTGATGGAAATGTCTGTGATTAATTATAATAACATGAGACCTAAATGTTTTTACTATTCAAATGCTGTAGCTGGGAGTTCTAAGAATGGTGATGGTGACTACATGAGGAGAGACAATATAAGCTAAATGGTACAATTTTACAGTGGGTGAAAGAACAGAGAGACCTGGGGGTGTTTGTGCACAAATCTTTGAAGGTGGCAGGACAGGTTAATAAAGCAGTTAATAAAGCATATGGGACCATGGGCTTTGCAAATAGAGGTATTGAGTACAAAAGCCAGGAGGTTATGCTAAACCTATATAAAACATTAGTTCAGCCCTAGCTGGAGTATTGTGTCCAATTCTGGGCACCACACTTTTGGAAGGACATGAAGGCTTTGGAGTGGGTACAGAACAGATTTACCAGAATGGTTCTAGGGATGAGGGATTACAGTTATGTGGATACACTGGAGAAGCTGGGCTTTTTCTCCTTAGAGCAGAGAAGGCTAAGAGGAGATTTGATAGAGGTGTTTACAATCATGAAGGGTTTAGATAGAGTAAATAAAGAGAAACTGTCTCCAATGGCTGAAGGGTTAATAACCAGAGGGCACAGATTGAAGATGATTGGCAAAAGAAGCAGAGGTGACATGAGGATAACCTTTTTTATGTGATGAGCGGTTAGAATTTGGAATGCACTGCCTGATGGGGCGGTGGATACAGGTTCAATAGTAGCCTTCAAAAGGGAATTGGATAAATACTTGAAGGAGAAAAAATTGTAGGGATATGGGCAAAGAGCAGGGAGTGGGACTAACTGGATTGAAAGAAAAAAGAAAATAATTGCTCTTCGAAAGAGCCGGTGCTGTGCTATTCTATGATTCTATGATACATATAGAGCTTGACAGTACCTTGTTTTCATTTGCAATGCTGCATACCCCAAGATAATGCTAGCAGAAACAGGGTTTCCTGTACATCAGAACAGTAAGTACATTTATGGTTTGTAGAACCAAATTACTACCTTTCCATAGAGAATGGGAGAAATATCACAAAGAGTGGTCTTCTTAATTAAACTTTGTTCTGAAATATGGGATGAATGGCACAATCAAGTAAATGCTGCCACCTGTTACTTATTCATAGAGCTATGGTAGAAATCCCAGCAAAGCAAGCATCGTCTCATCAGTAATCTTCTATGTAGGTTAAGATGTGCTACAATTCATGAGGCAGGAGCATATCGGGAGAAGGAGCTTTCCAAAAGAAGACTGCTTCTGCTGAAAACAGCCTATTCGAATGATAGAATCCCATATTAGTATGACAGTATAGAAATGTAACCATGGCATACAGATCACAAAATAGTTTGGGATAAAAAAAGTCTTTGGCCCATTTCAGTGTTGTCCTTCCGGAATAGCAACCCCACCATCTCTCCACTGCAGCATTTACTTTCTTCTTAAATGAGTTCAGGCTTCAACCACCCTTCCTGGCAATCATTTCCAGCTGTTGATCACCCTCTGTATAAATAAACATTCCCTGGCATCTGTCCTAAACTTTACCCTCTTATCCTGCTTCCCACCTCCACCCTATTAACAATCTTATGTACTACTATAAAGTCCTTTCTGTGTTATATCTTTTTGATGTCCTAGCTATATAATTGTTCTGCAAGCTTATCCTTCTCACTTCATGGAGTAGCCTTGTTGCTGTCTTTAATCATAGCATCCCATCTGGTTTTTCCACAAGTAAAGAGGAGGCAACCATAAGCCAATTTTTTAATTTATTCATTCCTGTGATGTGGACATTACTAGTAAGGCCAGCAGTTATTGCCCATCCCTAATTGGCCTTGAGGAGATGGTGGTGAGCTGCCTTCTTGAACCACTGCAGTCCGTGAGGTGAAGGTACTCCCACAGTGCTGTTAGGGAGGGAGTTCCAGGATTTTGATCCAGTGACGATGAAGGAACGGCAATATATTTCCAAGTCAGGATGGAGTGTGACTTGAAGGGGAACTTGTGGGTGGTGGTGTTCCCATGCACCTGCTGCCCTTATCCTTCTAGGTGGTAGAGGTCGCGGATTTAGGAGGTACTGTCGTAGAAGCCTTGCCGAGTTGCTGCAGTGCATCTTGCAGATGGTACACACTGCAGCCACGTTGCACCAGTGGTGGAGGGAGTGAATGTTTATGGTACTGGTTGGGTACTGTTCAACCAGGCTGCTTTGTCCTGGATGTTAAGCCAGTCACTCTCACCTCACCTCTGGAATTCAACTCTTTTGTCCATGTTTGGACTAAGGCTGTAATGAGGTCCGGAGCTAAGTGGTTCTGGTGGAACCAAAACTGAGCAATGGTGAGCAGGTGAGTAAGAGCCACTTAATAACACTGTCAACAGCACCTTCCATCACTTTGCTGATGATTGAGAGTAGATTGATGGGGCGGTAATTGGCTGGTAAGATCAATGGTCCTGCACATTTAAATGAGGGAGAGGTGACGTCAGTCACCGTGCAACACCAACTTAACGTCACCTCGGTGAACTTGGACCTCAGCGCTGGGTCCTAAGCTCGCCATGAAAACACAGCTTTTAGCAGCCTCACAGAGGCGAAGTCAGCACCTCTTAAAGGGACACACACATCTTTCAGGTAAGTGTGCATTTAAGCTTTTGTACTGGATTTTTAAAAATTTTATTTAAGTAGTGGCTTGCTGCAATACATGTTAAAAGCTTTTTAAGTGTGTAGGGAGTGCTGATGGGTGCTTGCAAGGCCTCAGATAGTAAAGGAACTGAGAAGGCAGAAAATGCTGCAAATACTCAGCAGGTCAGGCAACATCCGTGCAGAGAAAAAGAGAGTTCACGTCTCAGGTCGAGATGCTGCCTGACCCGTTGAGTATTTCCAGTATTTTATGCTGTCATTTCAGATTTACAGCAACCGCTTGCAATGGGAAGAGAAAGATGCAGAAGAGGAAGAAACATAGGAGGAAAATGCCAAAGAAAAGAAGCAGAAGAAAGAATGCAAACCAGACAGCCCCTTTCTGGCCGGGATATCCGGATGGAATCATCTGCCTGCAGTACTAGTGACCACAACCCCAATTCCCCTTTCAACATTTGTCCCCCACCTCACCTTCCCTCTGTTACTGACCATCACAGCATCTTCTTGGCCACGATGCTGAAATATAAGTCACCACAAAGCAAGCTTTCCAATTCAACTTTATACATCTATCCATCCAATATGACACCAAGAAATCAACTCATCCTCCTTATGCATTCCCTTGGTGACTGTCTTGAGTGTGCCTTTGCCTATCCTACTGATGCCATGCAGTGCTACCCCAGTGGCTGCAGCACGGCTGGTGGAAGGCTGCTGCCTTTCAGTGGGGGACACTGCAAATAGCCTTGCTGGTCGACCTTGAGGAGCTGGTGGCTGGGAGTGTCAAATCGAGTGACGGTGTTTCTTCTTCTTCATTCTCCTCTCCCCCTTCTTGGCCAACCACAGGCTGGGCAGGCGGCATTTCTTGCGTGTGTGAAATGAGGAAGGCACAAGGTGCAGTTGTGGTGAGGAGAGGGCAGGAAAGCAAGAGGTGCATGGAAGAAGGAGGATAACGTATGAGGATACAAGCATCTTGTTTCTTTTCTGCCCCACCGCTAACCGAGGGCTCAGCCATGCCCCTGCCAAGAATGGCCTGCACCGTCTCTTCCAAGGGGGTGAGGAGAGGCTAGGAATAGGAGGTGTGCCTTGTGATTGGTACAAATTGCTGATAGGTGAGTGATTGAGAAGGCAGAGGGGGGGAAGTCATGCATTGAGAACTGTGTGAGGCTAGTGATTCAGTTGGTAAGATGCATTCACTGACCTTGACCACTGGTCTGAGGTCATGAAGCTTCTTTGGGCACTGGAGCCAGGTGGTGGAGGGGGAGGGGGGAACACTGTTGGTAGTGATGGCCTCGGTGATGTGGTCCCACGTCATTCTTTCTGGAGGGCACTCCTGGCCCCTGTGGGTAAGGACGTCTCTTGCAGTGTTGACCCCCTGCACAAAGCTGGAGTGCTGTGTGCGAGACGCTGGATGCCCCTTCCCTGACTTGCCGAGCCATTTGTGTTAGTGCTGAAGCACTTTTCCCATTTTTTGATGTGCAGAAGGGAATTCAGCTTTCAGAGTTGAAGACTCCCATTTGGGACTTCTTTTTAATGTTAATTTTTTTTAAAGGCAATAGGGGCTGAAAACTGCTTTTTTACCTCATTTTTTTAATATCAGTTCAGAAGGCATTGCCCTTTAATGTTCCACAATGTCTAGTGAACTCATTCCTCGCTTCCAGAGGGTGTTGGAAGATGGAACGCCGCTTCTGGATGCCAACTTCGCCTCCGATGCCTGCACTAATGCCACCAGGAGGCCATTACATAGTGAGTTAGCGCTGGGCTAAAACATTTTAATCCCCAGTGTGAATTTTTCTCTCTTACCGCCGTAACCATTTTCAGCAGCCATTAACCCGAGGCTGCGGTGACAGCGGCAACTCTCATGACAGCCATGAATTTCCAGGCCATTATGCCTAGAACCAGGATGTGCACATCTTTCCTTCTGGCTGATCTCTTCTGATAATTACTTTCCCTCTCTCTTTGGTTAATCCCTTTTGTTAATCTCTCTGTTTGGCTGATCTCTTTTGTTAATCTCTCATTTCCTTTCTCTGCTTCACTTTGATATAATTTGTCTCTGGTGATCTCTGTCTCTGTCTGATATCCCTCTGATCTCCCAGTCATTGATCATCTCCCTGATTCCTTATTCTTCTCTGTTTGGTGTGTATGCCAGCAGCCAGCTTTTGTTCAAGAAACATTATTCACATCGCTCTGTGGCACAGTCGAACCAGAACCCACTCCCAGATGTTTGGCATTGGCCCAGTAATTCCGGTCCCAACGCGTGAGTACGGACGGGGTACTCATGCGTGGGCCCGTTGGAAGTGCCGGATTTCAGCATGCACAGCGCATGCGCGGAAAACCGGCATTTCCTCTCCTCTGAACCAAGGGGTTAAGAGGCGGTTCCCGTGCGACGTTTCAGGCAGCGCGTACGCGTTGAACTTCGTTTTTTTTGACAGGTTTGTCCGTGCGTGAAGGCCTCCACTTTTTACGAATGTAAAAAGCAGACATAAGGACTTAGTTTTAAAAGGTAAGTGGTCTAATAATTAAAGTTAGAAAATGTTTTCCACAGGTTTATTATTTTTAAAGAATTTACAGTAAGGTAAGTGTATTTTTGGACCCGATTTGAAAAAAAAATTTTGGCAGAAATTTGAATAATTGTTTAAAATAGTTTTTTAAAGTTATTAATAGTTAATTTAATTAGTGGAATGTTTTTTTAACTTTTATTTAAAGTTTAAGTACTGTTTTGGGCGCCCGGAGTTTTCATGAGTTTGACAGGTCTTATGTCTAACTCATGAATGGACTTTTGTAAACTCCCATTGGTTGCCCAGTGCTCACGTGATCCCAGCCGGTTCATCGCACTAAGTACGCTGCTGGATCACGCACGCACAGCGCGCCGGGAGCTGAACCGGGCCACAGACCGGAAATCCACGCAGGCCCAGTCTTCAAATGTCAGCGCGATATGTAAGTGTCGGTCGGGGGCTTGCACCCGCGGGAAGCCCCCGACCCGAATTTCTGGGCCATTATGTTTTCTTGCTGCATTTTATGTATATGTTTATGTGCAGGATTGCTCCCAATCAGTCTAGCTATTCAGATATATGCATGATGAAATTCTGAAACAAGTAATCTGGTTACCGTGCTAAGTGTATTCAGTAACTCAAGTGCAAGCAAGCATAGTTTCACACGGACACAAAGTATCAAGTCACACTGCCTGCCACTGTCATACAGAAAGTCCCACCTCCACCCTCTCTGATACACTGTCACCATTGAACAATTTGCAAAATGGCCCTGCACATAATGGGGCATTTTATTATCTTCAGAGTCAATCAAATTACATCACTTCAAACAATTGGGGCAAACCCAACAGTGTAGCCTGTAGCCCTACATTGTATATGGCCACCTATTCCAATGAGATGAAACAATATTTTTTCAGTGAAAAGCTGTTTCACATGCCAGATGAAATTCGGACTAGGTGAAATTTGGTCCAGGGACTGGAGACTGGATATCCCCGCATTAGGAGACATAGCTTGGTCACAGCTGCCCCTGAGAGTTTGAGCCTCATCAGACACTGCTGCTCCACAAGGTCAAGATAGTTGCATGTCTCCCAATAGGCTTGCTCACTGAATTTGTGTTGCATGTGATTATTCTTTGATGAAGTCCACATTGCTGGGATGTTGTCCACTTACATCTCTCATGCACTGTCAAGCAGCTTAAAAGAGGCACTTGATCCAATTTCCAAAAGTCCATGGATCACTGAGTTAATACTTGCTGCTGTTGCTGTCCTGTCATTAAATTGATTCCAGATCAGCACATATACTAATTCCTAGCCAGTCATTATCATTCCAGAGTGAAAAAATGCTTAATTTTCTCATCACATGTCATTAACAAGGCATTAATGAGCAAGCATTTCATTTTTTCCCAATTTTTCATTAGTTTGAACTCTGTATTTAAAAAAGTTGGAATATGCTAAATCACATTAATACCACCATCAGATACCATTGCTACATTTACCCAGTTTTCTTCCACTTAATGCTAATGATCATGGATTAATGCTTTAACACCCAATGGGAAAAAACAGACAAGTTAGATGCAAACATTTCTTCTCTTCTCAAGCTCTGCAAACTTATATTAGGGCCGTTAACCAAATTTCTCATTCATCTCTTGTTACTAATAAAATTATCTTCTGCATGGTCCAGTAATTTGATTCCAGGCATGAAACTCTTGAGGTTTAAAAGGAATTAACATTCACTATTTGTAGCAAGTGCAGTACAGAAATAAACATTATGCCAAATATGTACTGAAATGTTTGCAAAAAAATTAATAGGATTAATTTGTTAATTGAAACACAAGGTAACACTGAAATATTAATTCGGAGCATGAAAAGAAATTGGTGTCAGATCTATTCTTCTGTTTCAAAATATCTGTGGTGGAGCCATGAACATTGTCACAATACTCTGGTGTTCTGTAGAAAATTGTACATAGGCGCTGGAAGTGAGCAGGAATTGGTGTCAAGTGTTATACACTTTTATGCTGGATATTTAGAACTGTTGGTATGCATTAACATTTTCACTGTCAAAATACATATAGCAGCATTAATGATGTATGCCAAACAAACATCGATTTATAATTTTGGAGCATAGTGGATAAGAGGGCAATAATTCCTCTGGTCACTATATGTAGTGACAGTGTAAATACAGCAAGATTTCCATTGTTCGTTATTTCTAGCAAAATTATGAACACTTTCTACGATGTCACTGCACATAGTACCCCTACGTCACTTAAAGGGTGACGATGAGGTCCTGCTCCTGGTGCAATACGAACTAACCAGCATCAATCTATTTATTTTAAAGGGGAAAGGATATCTGGGAGGGAGCAATGGTGACATGGAGACCCCCAAGTAAGGTGATATGAAGTCCAACTATTGTTTGTCATGGGCCTGCACTGGGATGATTAGTGACACGCCCAGCTGGTATGGTGACTAGATCAGTGAGTGAGAATTGGCTCAACCATCTCCATGCTGGCAAGAAAATGGACATATTTACTAAAATGTTCTGGTATGTAAGTATAACATTCTCTTTTATAACAAAAACAAGTACTTTGAACAAACATTGCTCCCTGAAAAACTCTTCCTCCTTTAATCTTTGTTGTGAGATCTGTTCATATAAGACACAATAAAAAGAGGAAAAATTTTAATGGATCTTGAAAACTGAAGTATAAATTTATCCTAACTCACACCAAGTCATGCTCATCCATCACCCTGTGCTCGCTAACCTACATTGGCTCCTGGTCCGAAAACACCTCAATTTTAAAATCTGCATCCTTGTTTTCCAAAACCACCGTGGTCTCACCCTTCCCCATCTCTGTAACCTCCTCCAGCCTTACAGCCCTCCGAGATCTCTGCGCTGCTCCAATTCTGGCCTCTTGCACATCCCCAATTTTCTTCATTCCACGTTGGCGGGCATGCCTTCAGCTGCCGAGGCCCTAAGCTCTAGAATTCCTTCCCTAAACCTCTCTGCATCTCTACCTCTCTCCTGCTTTAAGACGCTCCTTAAAACCCACCTCATTGACCAGCTTTTGGTCACCGGTCCTACTATCTCCTTATGTGGCTCGGTATCAAGTATTAGAATCATAGAAAGTTACAGCACGGAAGGAGGCCATTTCAGCCCATCGTGTACGTGCTGGTCAACAAAGAGCTTCCCAGCTCTTGGTCCGTAGCCCTGCAGGTTAGAGCATCCCAAGTGCACATCCAAGTACTTTTTAAATGTGGTTAGGGTTCCTGCCTCTACCACCCTTTCAGGCAGTGAGTTCCAGGCCCCCACAGCCCTCTGTGTGAAGAACTTTGCCCTCAAATCTCCTCCAAACCTTCCACCAATTATTTTAAATCTGTGCCCCCTGGTTTTTGACCCCTCCGCTAAGGGAAATAGGCCCTGTCTATCCACTTTATCTATGCCCCTCATAATTTTATACACCTCAAGAAATCCCCTACTATTACTGCCCTATAGTTTTTGCACTTCTCAGAAATTTGTCTACATGTTTGTTCTTCTATCTCCCTCTCACTGTTTGGGGGTCTGTAGTACACTCCCAGCAATGTGATCGCCCCTTTTTGTTTTTCAATTCGCCCAATATGGCCTTGTTTGATGATCCCTCCTCACAGCTGTAATAGTTTCTTTAATCAATACCGCGAACCCCCCTCCCTTTTTACCTCCCTCTTTATCCCGTCTGAAAATCCTGTAACCATGAATGTTGAGCTGCCATACCTGCCCCTCTTTCAGCCATGTCTCTGTAATAATAGCTATAATTTCATAGTCCCAAGTATCTACCTGTGCCCTCAGCTCATCTGCCTTGTTCGCTATACTCCTTGCATTGAAGTATATACCATTTAGTACAGGCAAACCTCCTTGTTGACTACCATCTAGCCCTTGATTCCTCTGTCCTTCCAATTTACTTTCTACGTTTTTGTTTTCCAATTCCAGTTTTTCTTCCCTCCCTATTGACTCTATACTTAGATTCCCATCCCCCTGCCAAGCTAGTTTAAACCCTCCCCAACAGCACTAGCAAACCCTCCCGCGAGAATATTGGTCCCGTTCCCGTTAAAGAAACATAGACTTGCATTTATAGAATCATAGAATGGTTACAGCGCGGAAGAAGGCCATTTGGCTGGTCGAGCCTGTGCCGGCTCTCTGCAAGTGCACTTCAGCTAGTCCCACTCCCCCGCCCTTTCCCCGTAGCCCTGCAAATTTTTTCCTTCAGGTGCTTATCCAACTCCCTTTTGAAAGCCATGATTGAGTCTGCCTCCACCACCCTTTCAGGCATTGCATTCCAGATCCTAACCACTCGCTGAGTAAAAACGTTTTTCCTCATGTCGCCTTTGGTTTTTCTGCCAATCACCTTAAAATCTGTGCCCTCTGGTTCTCAGCCAATGGGAGCAGTTTCCCTCTATCTACTCTGTCCAGACCCCTCATGATTTTGAACACCTCTATCAAATCTCCTTTCAATCTTCTCTGCTCTAAGGAGAACAACCCCAGCTTCTCCATGTAACTGAAGTCCCTCATCCCTGGAATCATTCTCGTAAAATTTTCTGCACCATCTCTAAGGCCTTCACATCCTTCCTAAAGTGCAGTGCCCAGAATTGGACACAATACTCCAGTTGAGGCAGAACCAGTGTTTTATACAGGTTCATCATAAATTCCACGCTATACCTCTATTCATGAAGCCCAGGATTCCGTAAGCTTTTTTAACTGCTTTCTCAACCTGCCCTGCCACCTTCAACGATTTGTGCACATATACCCCTAGGTCTCTCTGTTCATGCACCCTCTTTAGGATTGTACCATTTAGTTAATATTGCCTCTCTTCATTCTTTCTACCAAAATGTATCACTTTGCACTTTACCGTGTTAAATTTCATCTGCCACATGTCCGCCCATTCCACCAGCCTGTCTATGTCCTCTTGAGGTCTATCACTATCCTCCTCACTGTTTACTACACTTTCAAGTTTTGTGTCATCTGCAAATTTTGAAATTGTGCCCTGTACATACACACCTAAGTCATTAATATATATCAAGAAAAGCATTGGTCCTAGAACTGACCCCTGGGGAACACCACTGTATAAACAACCATTCACCACTACTCTCTGTTTCCTGTCACTTAGCCAATTTCGTATCTATGCTGTCACTGTCCCTTTTATTACATGGGCTTCAACTTTGCTGGCAAGCCTATTATGTGGCACTTTATCAAACGCCTTTGAGAAATTCATGTACACCACGTCAACCGCATTGCCCTCATTAACCCTCTCTGTTACCTCATCAAAAAACTCAATCAAATTGGTTAAACACGAATTTCCTTTAACAAATCCATGCAGGCTTTCCTTAATTAATCCACATATGTCCAAGTGGCTGTTAATTTTGTCCCTGATTATTGTTTCTAAAAGCTTCCCCACTACCGAGGTTAAACTGTCTGGCCTGTAGTTGCTGGGTTTATCCTTACACCCTTTTTTGAACAAGGGTGTAACATTTGCAATTCTCCAGTCGTCTGGCACCATCCCCGCTTCTAAGGAAGATTGGAAGATTATGGCCAGTACCTCCGCGATTTCTTCCTTCACTTCCCTCAGCGTCCTAGGATGCATCCCATCCAGTCCTGGTGACTTATCTACTTTAAGTACAGCTAGCCTTTCTAGTACCTTCTCTTTATCAATTTTTATCCCATCCAGTATCTCCTCTACCTCCTCCTTCACTACGTCTATGGCAGTATCTTCTTCCTTGGTGAAGACAGATGCAAAATACTAATTTAGCCCCTCAGCCATACCCTCTGACTCCATGCATAGGTCTCCTTTTTGGTCCCTAACCGGCCCCACCCCTCCTCTTATTACCCGTTTACTATTTATATGCCTATAGAAGACTTTTGGATTACCTTTTATATTACCTGCCATTCTCAGACCCTCTCTTTGCCCCTCATATTTTCTTTTTCACTTCTCCTCTGAACTTTCTGTATTAAGTCTGATTCTCAGATGTATTCTTGACCCGACATCGGTCATACGTGCTGTTTTTCTGCTTCATCTTACTCTCTATCTCTTTCGTCATCTAGGGAGCTCTGACTTTAGTTGCCCTAAATTTTCCCCCTAGTGGGAATGTACCTCGACTGTACCCAAACTATTTCCTCTTCAAAGGCAGCCCATTGTTCCATTACAGTTTTACCTGCCAATCTTTTATTCCAATTTACCCGGGCCAGACCCATTCTCATCCCACTGAAATTGGCCTTCCTCCAATTAAGTATTTTTACACTAGATTGCTCCCTGTCATTTTCCATAGCTAATCTAAACCTTATGATACTCTGATACACTGTTCCCTAAATGTTCCCCTACTGACACTTGCTCCACTTGACCTACCACATTCCCCAGACCCAGATCCAGCAATGCCTCCTTCCTCGTTGGGCTGGGAACATACTGATCAAAAAAGTTCTCCTGAAAACACTTCAGAAATTATTCCCCCTCTCTGCCCTTTACACTATTACTATCCCAGTCTATATTAGGATAGTTGAAGTCCCCCATTATTACTATTCTATACTGCTTCCTTGCTGCAATACTCCATCTCACCCTCAGTAAGCTCCCCACTGGAGTGGAGCTAATTTACAGAACAAACGGGAAACTGTTCAACCTCCATCGCCTCCAGTCCAGATCCAATGTCATCCCATCCTCTGTCGTCGAATTACAGTATGCAGATGACGCTTGCGTCTGCGCACACTCGGAGGTCGAACTCCAAACCATCATTAACACCTTCACCGAAGCATACGAGAGCATGGGCCTTACACTAAGCATCCGTAAGACAAAGGTCCTCTACCAACCTGCCCCCGCCACACACTACTGCCCCCCGATTAGCAAAATCCACGACAAGGCCTTGGACAACGTGGACCACTTTCCATACCTCGGGAGCCTACTGTCAACAAGGGCAGACGTCGATGACGAAGTCCAACTCCGCCTTCAGTGTGCCAGTGTAGCCTCCGGTCGCCTGAGGAAGAGAGTGTTTGAAGACCAGTACCTCAAACCCAGCACTAAGCTCATGGTCTACAGAGCAGTAGTGATACCCACCCTGCTGTATGCCTCAGAGGCATGGACCATGTACAGCAGGCACCTCAAAGCACTGGAGTGGTACCACCAACGTTGCCGCCGCAAGATCCTGCAAATCCATTGGCAGGATAGGCGCACCAACGTCAGTGTTCTCGCTCAGGCCAACATCCCCAGCATCAAAGTTCTGACCACGCTCGATCAGCTCCAATGGACGGGTCACATCGTCCGCATGCCCAATACGAGACTCCCAAAACAAGCGCTCTACTCAGAGCTCCGACACGGCAAGAGAGCTCCAGGTGTGCAGAGGAAATGCTTCAAGGACACCCTCAAAGCCCCCTGGAAAAAGTGCAACATTCCCACTGACACCTGGGAATCCCTGGCCCCAGACCACACAAAGTGGAGAAGCATCCGGGAAGGTGCCGAATGCCTCGAGTCCCTTCGCCGGGAGCAAGCAGAAGCCAAGCGCAAGCAGCACAAGGAGCGCACGTCAACCCAAGCACTCCACCCACCCGTCCCTTCAACCACCGTCTGCCCCACCTGTGACAGAAACTGCAGGTCCCACATTGGACTCATCAGTCACCTGAGAACTCATTTTTAGTGTAGAAGCAAGTCATCCTCGGTTCCGAGGGACTGCATAAGAAGAGAATATTTATTGCATCTCTCTGTAATTTCTCTGCAAATTTACTCCTCCATATTTTTCCCACTAGTTGGTGGCCTACAGAATACACCTAGTAGTATAATGGCACCTCTATTATTTCTTAACTCTAGCCACATAGATTCTGTCCTTGACCCCTCCAGGACATTCTCTCTCTCCAGCACTGTAACATTCTCCTCAACCAATACCGCTACACCACCTCCTATCTTTCCTTCCCTATCTTTCCTGAACACCCTATATCCAGGAATATTTAATACCCAATCCTTCCCTTTTTTGAGCAAGGTCTCCATTATTCCCACAACATCATATTCCCATGTGGTTTTTTGTGCCTGCAGCTCACCAACCTTGTTTACTATGCTTCATGCGTTCACATACATACACTGTAACCCTATCTTAGACCATCCTATGCTCTCTCTTAGTCTGATCCCACCTAATACCTTACTATTTCTTACTCTAGTTCTATCTGTCTCTCCCAATCCTTTGTGCCCTTTGTTTTTCCTTTCTAATGCTACATCCTGGTGCCCATCCCCCTGCCAACTTAGTTTAAACCCTCCCCAACAGCACTAGCAAGCCTCCCCGTGAGGTTATTGGTACTGGCTCTGTTGAGGTGCAACCTGTCTGGCCTGTACAGGTCCCATCTCACCCAGAACCGGCCCCAATGCCCCAGGAATCTGAAGCCCTCCCTGCTGCAGCATCTCTCCAACCACGCATTCATCTGCTCTGTCCTCCTATTTCTATAATCACTCACGCGTGGAACCGGGAGTCATCCAGAGATTACTACCTTTGAGGTCCTGCTTTTTAATCTCTTTCCTAGCTCCCTGATATCTGTGTATAGGATCTCATCCCTCTTTCTGCCTATGTTGTTGGTACCGACATGGACTACAACCTCTGGCTGTTCCCCCTCCCCCCTCAGTATGTTCTGCAGCTGCTCGGTGACATCCTTAACCCTGGCACCAGGGAGGCAACATACCATCCTGGAGTCATGTCTGCGGTCGCAGAAACGCCTGTCTGCGCCCCTAACTATCGAATCCCCATTACTATAATAACAGTAGTGCATTACTACTGTTATTATAGAGTCTAGTAATATTTTCTGCTACAGAGGAGAGGAGCTAACCTATAATTGTCAAGACCATTTCTCTGATCCTTTTTCAAAGACTGATGTCATCCTTGTGTACATACAGCTTTTCAAAATATCAATGTAGTCATTGTTGTAATGTAGGAAACATGGCAGCCAATTGTCACACAGCAAGCTCCCACAAACAGCAATGTAATAATGACCAGATAATATGTTTTAGTAATGTTGATTGAGTTATAAATATTGGCCAGGGCACCGGAGATAACTCCCCTGCTCTTCTTCGAAATAGTGACATGGGATTTTTACGTCCACCTGAGAGAACAAATGGGGCCACGGTTTAACGTTGTGATGAAATATTCCATTCATCACTCATCAGTATTTCTCTGCCTGTGACTGTGGTTGGTTTCAGTTTCATTTCCATTGTATTGTACTGTGTGTAGGGCTCCGCCCATACCTGGCTCCTATGTAAGCTGGCCCAGCCTGCAGCACATCCAGTACGGCAGACCTCTGGATGGAAGATACATTCTCCTCTGTGTGTTACCTTCTAAGTCAATAAAAGCCTTGTTTTGTTTCGCTAACATCAAGTCTCGGATTTATTGAGGCACATCAATTTTATTGACTTAATTTTCAACACAATGGATCAACTCTTGAAACCCGAACGTTTGGATTTGGACCAGCATGCTTCGGACGCATCGGCACGCTTCGGACACTGGTTTATGTGTATGGAATTCTTCCTGGACAATTCTGCAGCCGTCAAAGACGCTACGGACGCTGCGAGTATGAAACTCGGAATTCTGCGGAATTGGGTAAGCCACCGGGTTTACCCCCTCATCCAAGACGCCGACACGTTCCCGGCCGCCTGCGACATCTTAAAGGCGCATTACCAGCAGCCTACGAATGAGGTGTATGCTAGGCATCTGCTCGCTACTCGCGCACAGCGACCTGGGGAATCGGTGGAGGAGTTCCTAGGCACCCTGAAAACGCTTGGCAAAGACTGCAAGTGCCAAGATGTAAAAGCCGCAGTGTACACTGACGAGCTTGTTCGCGATGCCTTTATCACAGGCCTCAGCTCCACTTACATCCGGCAGAGACTGCTGGAAAAAACGGGATTGGACCTGAAACAGGCTGCGGACACAGCACGATCCCTGGATGTGGCCCAGAGGAACTCGGACGCCTACTCTTCAGCCCGCGCCGTCCACGCCGCCACATGTGCACCAAGGGCGCTGCCATCTTGGAAGGCATCTTCCCCGCCCAGCAGCCCGACACCGTCGGGGCCCCGCTCTCCCCCCAGAAGCCCTACGACAGCCGCGACACGTCGGGGACCCAACTGCTACTTCTGCGGGCAGCCGAAGCACACCAGAAACCTGTGCCCGGCGAAAGGCACCACCTGCTTTAAGTGCGGTAAGAAGGGGCACTTCGGGAAGGTGTGCAGAGGGAACCCCGCCGGAAAACCCGCCACCGCCGCGTGTGCGCCGTGGGAGTGGCCATCTTGGACGCCATCTTGCCCGACCTCGTGGGGTCCGCCATCTTGTGAGCAGACAGCGTGGACGCCATCTTGTCTCGATCAGGGCCCTACAGTGGCATCGGTCACAGTGGACCAGACCAGGCCGCACCCGCTATCCAAATCAATGGTGGACATCGAGGTAAACGGGTGCAGGGTTAAATGTTTAATTGACAGTGGAAGCACGGAGAGTTTTATCCACCCTGAACTGGTACAACAACTCTCCCTAAAGGTGGTCCCTACTCGGGGTACCATCTCTATGGCTGATAAAACCCAGACATCGACCATTATGGGTTACTGCACGGTACAATTGTCCGTTAACGGAACTGTATACGATAATTTTAAAGTATTAATCATGAAGAATCTATGTGCGAGCGTGATCTTGGGCCTGGATTTCCAGTGCTACCACCAAAGCATCACGCTCAATTACGGTGGGTCCCAGCCGCCCCTCACAGTGTGCGGTCTGGCTACCCTGAAGGTAAAGCCGCCTTCGCTATTCGCGAACCTTACCCCTAACTGCCGGCCAATAGCGACCAAAAGCAGGAGGTACAGCTGGGAGGACAGGCGGTTTATCGCGACCGAGGTAGACAGGCTCCTGAAAGAGCGCATTATTGAACGCAGCAATAGCCCGTGGCGCGCCCAAGTGGTGGTGGTAAGGGGTAGCGAGAAGAAACGGATGGTGATCAACTATAGCCAAACGATCAACAGGTACACCCAACTAGACGCCTACCCGCTACCCCGCATATCAGAAATGGTGAACCAAATCGCCCAATACCGGGTGTTCTCCACCATCGACCTCAAGTCAGCGTACCACCAGCTCCCTATCAGACCAGAGGACCGCCCGTACACCGCCTTCGAGGCGAACGGACGCCTCTACCAATTCCTCAGAGTCCCCTTTGGGGTGACGAATGGGGTCTCGGTCTTCCAGAGGGAGATGGACCGCATGGTCGATGACTACCACTTGCAGGCAACCTTCCCCTACCTCGTCAACGTCACCATCTGCGGTCACAACCAGCAGGATCATGACTCGAACCTCGAGAGGTTCCTGAAAACCGCACAAAAACTCAACCTCACCTACAACGAGGACAAGTGTGTTTACAACACCACGCGCCTCTGCATACTAGGCAGCGTGGTGGAGAATGGGGAAATCGGACCAGACCCCGACCGATTGCACCCCCTACGGGAGCTGCCCCTGCCCAACACTCCCAAAGCCCTGAAAAGGTGCCTGGGGTTATTTTCTTATTATTCCCAATGGGTCCCCAACTACTCCGACAAAGCCCGCCCCCTCTTGAAAGCATCCTCTTTTCCGCTCTCTGCTGAGGCCCATGCCGCCTTCAAAAGCATTAAGCAGGATATTGAGCGGGCCACGCTACAGGCAGTGGACGAGAACACTCCCTTTCAAGTGGAAAGTGATGCGTCTGACTTTGCCTTGGCGGCCACCCTCAACCAGGCGGGGCAGCCCGTAGCTTTCTTCTCGAGGACCCTCCAAGGGCCCGAGATCAGACACTCCTCCGTAGAAAAGGAGGCCCAAGCCATCGTGGAGGCAGTGCGCCACTGGCGCCACTACCTAGCCGGCAAACGCTTCACCCTACTTACCGACCAGCGGTTGGTAGCGTTTATGTTCAATAATAAACAGAGGGGGAAGATTAAAAATGATAAGATTCTTAGGTGGCGGATCGAGCTCTCCACCTTCGATTATGACATCATTTACCGGCCAGGGGCCCTTAACGAATCCCCCGACGCCCTCTCACGAGGGATGTGTGCCAGCGCCACCGGGGATCGGCTACAGACCCTCCACAATGACCTCTGCCACCCAGGGGTCACGCGGCTGTTCCACTTCATAAAGTCCCGCAACTTACCCTACTCGATTGAGGAAGTTCGGTCCCTGACCAGGAACTGTCGCACTTGCGCTGAGTGCAAGCCTCGGTTCTACCGCCCAGATAGAGCCCACTTAATCAAAGCTACACGGCCCTTTGAGCGGCTCAGCTTAGATTTCAAGGGCCCCCTCCCGTCCGTCGACCGCAATGTTTACTTCCTGAACATTGTGGACGAATACTCTTGTTTCCCATTCGCCTTCCCCTGCCCAGACATGACCAGCGCCACGGTCATTAAATGCCTCAACAGCCTGTTCTGCCTGTTCGGTATGCCGAGCTACATCCATACGGATAGGGGGGCGTCCTTCATGAGTGAAGAGCTACGCCAGTACATGCTGTCCAGGGGGATCGCCACGAGCCGTACCACCAGCTACAACCCCCGGGGTAACGGTCAAGTGGAGCGAGAGAACGGGACAGTATGGAAAGCAGTCACTCTAGCTCTAAGGACCAAAGGCCTCCCTATCTCCCGCTGGCAGGAAGTCCTCCCAGATGTGCTCCATTCGATACGGTCGCTATTGTGTACTGCCACTAATGCCACGCCTCACGAGTGAATGTTTGTCTTTCCCCGGAAATCCACCTCAGGCGTATCCATGCCGTCATGGCTCTCCACCCCAGGTCCGGTATTCGTGCGAAGGCATGTGAGGGGCCACAAGACGGACCCTCTCGTGGAGTCAGTGCACCTACTCCACGCCAACCCCCAATACGCGTATGTCCGGCACGCCGACGGAAGGGAGGACACCGTGTCCATAAAAGACGTCGCCCCAGCCGGTAACGACAACAACCATGACAACAGCAGCAACAACGACCACAGCAACTCTTACCCACCCACTACTCTTTCATCACCCCCGGAAGAACATCGACCAACGGTACCCCCACCAACTACCCCTTCAACAAACCTGGCGGCACCCCCGGCAGAGACCCAGGAGGCCACCGGGGACACCCAGCCGACACCCGCGGCACCACAACAGCCACGTCGGTCGCAGAGGACTATCAAACCCCCGAACAGACTAAATCTATAGAAGGGGTGAATGTGATGAAATATTCCATTCATCACTCATCAGTATTTCTCTGCCTGTGATTGTGGTTGGTTTCAGTTTCATTTCCATTGTATTGTACTGTGTGTAGGGTTCCGCCCATACCTGGCTCCTATGTAAGCTGGCCCAGCCTGCAGCACATCCAGTACGGCAGACCTCTGGATGGAAGATACATTCTCCTCTGTGTGTTACCTTCTAAGTCAATAAAAGCCTTGTTTTGTTTCACTAACATCGAGTCTCGGATTTATTGAGGCACATCAAATGTCTCATCCGAAAGACGGCACCTCTGTTAGTGCAGCACTCCCTCAGTACTGCACTGGAGTGTCAGACTAGATTATTGTGCTCAAGTCTCTGGAGTGCGACTTGAATCCACAACCTTCTGACTCAAAGATGAGAGTGCTACCAACTGAGTGATAATTGCTCCTGTAAAGTGATTTAGGATGTTTTACGACATTAAAGTCCCTATATAACTGCAAATTGTTGTTGTTGTGTTGTTACTCATTACTCAAAGATCCAGCAATCATGTAAATAGTGGCCTACAAAGCATTTGGTTTTGTAGGACAGTCTTGTAAAACTGTTATGAACCAAATAAAATAATGGATAACTTTATCCATGGTTGTAACTGAAAATAAAAAACACACACACACCAAGATCTTTAGAAAAATTCTAAAAAATCAACTATAAACTCAACGATCTCTATAGCATGGTCAAAAATCTTCAGCCTTTCTGGTACACTCCTGCAATAACTCTGGCTTGAGTCCATCAGAAGGCCTGCAAGATAGGCTGGGATCCAAATATGTCATGTCCCAGCTTGACCCCCACATCAGTTCTGTCAGTGCAGCTAAACCCCACTCCCCATACCCAATACATCAAAGCCTGGAATTTCTGCTCATTTTTGGAGGTGGAAATCGGGTATGCCAGGAGTGGAATGAATGCCCTACCCCCAATCAAAATTGGTTTGGGGGACAATTCTTGGAGGGGTTCCTGGGCTCCCTGGAAATTTCACCAGATATGCCATCAATATGGCCAACAGCACATACGCCACTGAATGTAAGGGGAGGTGCTTAGGCTCTCTCTTGTTGGAGATGGTTGTTCTCAGGCACTTCTGTGGTGCAAATGTTACTTGCCACTTATCAGCCCAAGCCTGGATGTTGTCCAGGTCTTTCTGTATGTGGGGGACATGGACTGCTTCATTATCTGATGGATTGCAAATGGAGCTGAACACTAAACAGCTCCACCTCTGACCTTATGATGGAGTGAAGGTTACTGATGAAACAACTGAAGATAGTTTTGCCTAGGATAGTACCTTGAGAAATTCCTGCAGCGATGTCCTGGGGCTGAAATGATTGGCCTCCAACAACCATAACCATTTTCCTTTGTGCCAGGTATGACTCCAGCCACTGAAGAAATTTCTGCCTGATCCCTATTGACTTCAGTTTTACTAGGGTGCTTGCTGCCACATTAGGTTAAATGGTCCCTTGATGTCAAGGGCAGTCACTCTCACCTCAACTCTAGAATTCATCTCTTCTGTCCATGTTTAGACCAAGGTATTAATGAGGTCTGGAGCCAAGTCGTCCTGGCAGAAACCAAACTGAGCATCAGTGAACAGGTTATCGGTAAGTGACACCTTCCATCACTTTGCTGATGATTGAGAGTAGGCTGATAGGGCTGTAACTAGCTGGGTTGGATTTGTCCTGCATTTTCAGGACAGAACAAACCTGGGTAATTTTCCACTTCGTCAGGTAGGTGCCAGTGTTGTTGCTTTATTGGAACAGCTTAGCTAGGGGTGCGACTAGTTCTGGAGCACAGGTCTTCAGCACTACACCCAGGATGTTCTCGGGGCCTATAGCCTTTGCTGTGTTCAGTGCACTTAGCCTTTTGTTCATGTCATGTGGAATGAATCAAATTGGCTGAAGACTGGTACCTGTGATGGTGAGGACCTCAGGAGAAGGCCGAGAAGGATCGTCTATTCGGCACTCCTCATTGAAGATGAAATAAAACACTTACGAGGTGGCTGCCTAATTAATAGCAAAGTCAGGGGATTGGCCCAGCATAGAGCTAATGTGAAAGTCCTAGCTCCCTTTGTGCTGGCCACCCATATTGGGGCATACTTATTGACCCAGAACATTGCAAGTCTCACCCCCATTTTCCTTGGTAGAAGAGACCTGATGTTCTCCAATGCATCAGGCACCTACCATCATGGTATCAGCCCTGTTGAGTCTCCACATATCTGCAATGTATATAATAATTCCTCTAAGTTGTATATTGGTACATTATTTAAAGTAGACACTTTGGACATTGATATTAATGCAAAATGTACATGGAGGAATTTATTTTTTTTGAAACTGGATGTGTAAGGACACCAGCCACATGAATATGTTATTGGGACTCACAGGCTAAAAAGTGCTATATATAATATAATAGAAACATAGAAACATAGAAGATAGGAGCAGGAGTAGGCCATTCGGCCCTTCGAGCCTGCTCCGCCATTCAATGGCATCATGGCTGATCATCCAATTTCAGTACCCTGTCCCTGCCTTCTCCCTATATCCCTTGATCCCTTTAGCCTTAAGAAATATATCCAACTCTTTTTTGAATATATTTAATGAACTGGCCTCCACCGCCCTCTGTGGCAGAGAATTCCACAGGTTCACCACTCTCTGGGTGAAGAAATTCCTCCTCATTTCAGTCCTAAATGGCTTACCCCTTATCCTTAGACTATGACCCCTGGTTCTGGACTCCCCGGCCATCATAAACATCCTTCCTGCATCTAGTCTGTCCAGGCCTGACAGAATTTTATAAGTTTCGATGAGATCCCCTCTCAATCTTCTAAACTCCAGTGAGTATAAGCCCAATCGACACAATCTCTCCTCATACGTCATTCCTGCCATCCCAGGTATCAGCCTGGTGAATCTTCGCTGGACTCCTTCCATGGCAAGAACGTCCTTCCTCAGGTAAGGCGACTAAAACTGCACACAGTACTCAAGGTGCGGTCTCACCAAGGCCCTGTACAACTGTAGCAAGACATCCTTGTTCCTGTACTCGAACCCTCTTGCTACGAAGGCCAACATACCATTTGCCTTCTTAACCGCCTGCTGCACCTGCATGCTTACCTTCAGCGACTGGTGCACAAGAACACCCAGGTCACTTTGCACTTCCCCTTCTCCCAATCTATTGCCATTCAAATAATAATCTGCCTTCCTGTTTTTGCCACCAAAGCGGATAACCTCACATTTATCCACGTTATAGTGCATTTGCCATGTTTCTGCCCAATCACCCAATCTGTCCAAATCGTACTGGAGTTTCACGACATCCTCCTCACAGCTTACCCTCCCACCCAGCTTTGTGTCGTCTGCAAATTTGCAGATATTACATCCAATTCCCTCGTCCAGATCATTAATATATATTGTGAACAGCTGGGGTCCTAGGACCGATCCTTGCGGTACCCCACTAGTCACTGCCTGCCACTCGGAAAACGACCCATTTATTCCAACTCTTTGCTTTCTGTCCACCAACCAGTTCTCTATCCAAGTCAATACCTTGCCCCCAATCCCATGTGCCTTAATTTTGCATGCTAATCTCTTATGTGGGACCTTATCGAAAGCCTTCTGAAAGTCCAAATACACCACATCCACTGGTTCTCCCTTATCTATTTTACCAGTTACATCCTCAAAAAATTGCAGTAGATTAGTCAAGCATGATTTACCTTTTGTAAATCCACGTTGACTTTGTCCGATCCTGTCACTGCTTACCAAGTGCTCTGCTATTACATCTTTTATAATAGATTCTAGCATTTTCCCCACTACCGATGTCAGGCTTACCGGTCTATAATTCCCCGCTTTTTCTCGACCATCTTTTTTGAATAGTGGGGTAACATTAGCTACCCTCCAATCCATGGGTACTGTTCCAGAGTCTATCGAGTTCTGGAAGATGACCAGCAATGCATCTACTATTTCCAGGGCCACTTCCTTAAGTACCCTGGGATGTAGATTATCAGGCCCTGGGGATTTATCGGCCTTTAGTCCCATCAATTTTCCTAACACCATTTCCCAACAAATACTGATTTCTTTCAGTTCCACCCTTTCATCAGGCCCTATGTTCCCCGGCATCTCTGGGAGGTTATTTGTGTCCTCCTTTGTGAAGACAGAACCTGTAATGAAATCTGTTTGTCTTGATCCTGTATTCGTTTTGCACTCATGTATATTACCCTCCCCCACTGTGTATAGTTTCACTTCCTCTTTCCCGACTAACCTGGGAGGTTCCAGGTCTTGGCTCTTGGCTCCGCCCCTGACTTCTCTTACATAAAGATCCCAGGATCTGTATGACTCGTTCCTGTGAACCAGTCGGCGTGTTGAGATGTTAGCTCTGATCTTAGTGATTAAAAGCCAACTTGTTTAAGTCTATAACTTCTAGTTTTGTGGTTATTGAAGGCCCATCAATTTTAATCACTAAAGAACACTAGGATGGATCGACTCCTAAAACCAGAGCGTCTGGACTTGGATCCACATTCTGCTGAAGCATCAAATCAATTTGGACGCTGGCTCAAATGCTTCGAACTCTTCCGCTAGCGAGGTAGATAAACTGAGTCTACTGACTACTCGCGTAAGTCATCGGATTTATTCGTTCATCCGGGATGCCACCTCTTACACGGAGGCCATCACTATCCCGAAGGCCCAATACCAGAGGCCGGTAAACGAAGTGTACGCCAGACATCTGCTGGCTACACGCAGGCAGCGACCAGAGGAATCAATGGACGATTTCTTGCAGGGCCTAAAGGACCTAGTCTGGGACTGTAACTGCAAGGCCGTGACGGCCAACGTGTACTCTGACGAATTGGTCCACGATTCCTTCATCACGGGCCTCAAATCGAATTATATCCGGCAGAGACTGCTGGGGAAGGAGGTCCTGGACTTAAAAAAGGCAGTGGCCACTGCGCGATCGCTGGACGTGGCCCAGAAAAACTCTGACTCTTATTCTTCCGGCCATGCGGCCCTCACCGCCTCATGCGCGCCGAGGGGGCCGCCATCTTGGAATCAGCCATCTTCCCCATCCAGGTCTCAGACCAGCTCTACGCCGCCGGAGTCCCCACACAGAAGTTCACCCAGGAGTCCTACTACAGCGGCAATGTCTCGAGGCCCGAAATGCTACTTCTGCGGCCAGGCCAAGCACCCCAGACATCGATGCCCAGCGAAGGACGCTACATGCTTCAAATGTAAGAAAAAGGGGCATTTTAGCAAAGTCTGCAGGGGGAATCCGATTTCCAACTCCGTCACCGCCTCGTGCGTGCCGTGCGGGCCGTCATCTTGGGGTCTGCCATCTTTTCCCGACTCAACGGCCGCCCAGGGCCCAACAGTGGCTTCGATCACAGTGGATCAATCCAGGCCACACCCTTTGACAAAATCCATGATGGACATACAGGTAAACGGGAATTTAACGAAATGTTTAATTGACTGTGGGAGTACCGAGAGTTTTATCCACCCTAGCCTGGTACGGCGGCACTCATTAACGGTAACCCCTACACGGAGCAGAATTGCTATGGCTGCTAAGCCCCACACTTCGGACATTTTGGGCTACTGTGTGGTAACACTGACTGTAAAAGGCACGGACTACAAGGATTTTAAACTCCTCGTGATGCCAGAACTCTGTGTTAATGTAATCTTGGGCCTGGACTTCCAGTGCCACCACGAAAGTGTCACGCTAGCATATGGCGGGTCCCAGCCGCCACTCACAGTCTATGGCCTATCAACCTTAAAAATCAGCCCGCCCTCTTTATTCGCTAATCTTGCTCCGAACTGTAGGCCCATAGCGACCAAAAGTAGATGGTACAGTCTGGAAGACAGACACTTTATCAAGGCGGAAGTGGACAGACTCCTGCGGGAAGGCATTATTGAATGCAGTACCAGCCCGTGGCGTGCCCAAGTAGTCATAGTTAAAAATAGCGAAAAGAAACGGATGGTAATTGACTACAGCCAGACTGTTAATATTTATACCCAGCTGGACGCCTACCCTTTACCCCGCATATCAGAAATGGTCAACCAGATTGCGCAATACCGAGTCTTCTCGACTATCGACCTCAAATCCGTGTATCACCAGCTCCCCATTAGAACGGAGGACCACCCATACACCGCCTTCGAGGCGAACGGGCGCCTCTACCATTTTCTCAGAGTGCCCTTCGGAGTAACAAATGGGGTCTCGGTCTTCCAACGTGAGATGGACCGCATGGTTGACGAGAATAAACTACAAGCTACCTACCCCTATCTGGACAATGTCACTATCTGCGGGCACAACCAGCAAGACCACGATCTAAATCTTGCGAGATTTTTAAAAACTGCCCTAAAGCTGAATCTAACCTACAACGAAGACAAATGTGTCTTCAACACAACCCGTCTCTGTATCCTCGGCTGTGTGGTGGAAGATGGGGTAATTGGACCGGACCCTGACCGATTACGCCCCCTAAAGGAACTGCCCCTGCCACACAATCCCAAAGCCTTAAAAAGGTGCCTGGGATTTTTTTCGTATTATGCCCAATGGGTGCCCAATTACTCTGATAAGGCCCGACCCCTCATTAAATCGACGTCCTTCCCACTATCAGCTGAAGCTCGGGAGGCTTTCACCAGTATTAAACAGGACATTGAAAGGGCTGCACTGTGTGCAGTGGACGAATGCATTCCCTTTCAAGTCGAAAGCGATGCGTCAGACTTTGCCTTAGCTGCGACCCTCAATCAGGCTGGGAGACCTGTGGCCTTCTTCACCCGAACCCTTCAGGGACCTGAAATCAGGCACTCTTCTGTCGAGAAGGAGGCACAGGCTATAGTGGAGGCAGTGCGGCACTGGAGACACTACCTAGCCGGCAAACGTTTCACCCTGCTCACCGACCAGCGGTCGGTGGCTTTCATGTTTAATAACAAAGGGGGAAAATCAAGAATGACAAAATACTCAGGTGGAGGATCGAACTATCCACGTTCGACTATGATATTATGTACAGGCCGGGAGCCCTTAATGAACCCCCAGACGCCCTATCGCGGGGAATGTGTGCCAGCATTCATACGGACAAATTACAGGGTCTCCACAACGACCTCTGTCACCCAGGGGTCACCCGACTATACCATTTTATAAAGTCCCGCAATCTGCCCCACTCCATCGAGGAGGTCAGGGCAATGACCAGAGCCTGCCGCATCTGTGCGGAATGCAAGCCTCGTTTCTACAGGTCTGACCGTGCACACCTTATCAAAGCCACACGGCCATTCAAGCGCCTAAGTCTGGACGTCAAGGGACCCCTTCCCTCTGCCGACCGTAACGTATACTTCCTCAATATCATTGATGAATATTCCCGCTTCCCCTTCGCCATTCCCTGCCCAGACATGACCAGTGCCACGGTCATCAAGTGTCTCTGTAATCTATTCTGCATGTTTGGCATGCCGAACTACATACACAGCGATAGGGGGACGTCATTCATGAGTGACGAGCTGCGCCAGTTCTTGCTCTCGAACCACTAGCTACAACCCCCGGGGTAATGGGCAAGTGGAAAGGGAGAATGCTACTGTTTGGAAGGCTGTCACGTTAGCCTTAAAGTCAAAAGGCCTTCCGACCTCCCGCTGGCAGGAAGTCCTCCCAGACATGCTCCACTCCATAAGGTCTCTGTTATGTACTGCCACTAACGCTACCCCTCACGAAAAGATGTTCGTTTTCCCCCGGAAATCCACCTCGGGCATATCTCTACCCGCGTGGCTGACGTCTCCGGGGACAGTACTACTGCGGAAGCACGTGAGAGGCCATAAAACGGACCCCCTTGTGGAAAAGGTACAGCTCCTCCATGCAAACCCTCAGTACGCCTATATCGAATACTCTGACGGGCGAGAGGACACTGTTTCCATAAAAGACCTCACTCCCTCGGGGAGCGGAGAGAACGATGGGAGACTGCCCGATGAAGACCTACACTACAAAGAGACAGGACGCCCAGAGGTATCAATACCCAACTTTAACCTGGAGGACACTGCAGATAACCTGGAAGACACTGCGGAGGCCCGGACAGTGGAGGAACCAGAATCCACTCCCCTAGAGGCACCCCAACCGGCTTTGCGCCGATCACTGAGAACTGCACAACCTCCTGACAGACTCACTTATACCAACTTTTAAGAAACATCACCCCGATGGACTAAATCTATAGAAGGGGTGAATGTAATGAAATCTGTTTGTCTTGATCCTGTATTCGTTTTGCACTCATGTATATTACCCTCCCCCACTGTGTATAGTTTCACTTCCCCTTTCCCGACTAACCTGGGAGGTTCCAGGTCTTCGCTCTTGGCTCCACCCCTGACTTCTCTTACATAAAGATCCCAGGATCTGTATGACTCATTCCTGTGAACCAGTCGGTGTGTTGAGATGTTAGCTCTGATCTTAGTGATTAAAAGCCAACTTGTTTAAGTCTATAACTTCTAGTTTTGTGGTTATTGAAGGCCCATCAGAACCAAAGTATGAATTTAGTTGGTCTGCCATTTCTTTGTTTCCCATTATAAATTCCCCTGATTCTGACTGTAAGGGACCTACTCTTGACTTCACCAGTCTTTTTCTCTTCACATATCTATAAAAGCTATTACAGTCAGTTTTTATGTTCCTTGCTAGCTTACTCTCATATTCTATTTTCCCTTTCTTAATTAATCCCTTTGTCCTCCTTTGTTGAATCCTAAACTGCTCCCAATCCTCAGGATTATTGCTTTTTCTGGCCAATTTATATGTCGTCTCCTTGGATCTTATGCTATCCTTAATTTCCCTTGTTAGCCACGGTTGAGTCACCTTTTTTGTTTTATTTTTATGCCAAACTGGGATGAACAAATTCTGTAGCTCATCCATTCGGTCTTTGAATGTTTGCCATTGCCTATCCACCGTCAACCCTTTGAGTGCCATTCCCCAATCAATCCTACCCAACTCGCTCCTCAGACCATCGTAGTTTCCTTTATTTAAATTGAGGACCCTAGTCTCTGAGTCAACTACTTCATTCTCCATCTTAATGAAGAATTCTATCATATTATGATCGCTCAGACCCAAGGGGCCTCGTACAACAAGATTGCTAATTAATCCTTTGTCATTACATAATACCCAGTCTAAGATGGCCTGATCTCTGGTTGGTTCCTCGACATATTGGTCCAGGAAACCATCCCGTAAACACTCCAGGAATTCCTCCTCCACAGTATTGTTACTAATTTGGTTGGCCCAATCTATATGTAGATTAAAGTCACCCATGATGAATATAAAATATATATATATAATATATATAAAAAAATATATATAAAAAATATATATAATATATATATGTTGCAGCGAAAGTGCAACATTTTTATTTCTTGAAGTAAAAGATGCTTGTTTTTCTCACTTATGACTCCAGTGTCATCTTTCCCATTGACATGCTAGTCTTTCATCCCATTTCACATGTTGATGGGGAGCCTTAAGTTTGTTGTTCATTTATCCTCCTGGGTGTAAATATATATATATATATATAACTGAACATACCAGATACTGCTACAGTTATACCCAAGAGGATAAATGAACAACAAACTTAAGGCTCCCCATCAACATGTGAAATGGGATGAAAGACTAGCATGTCAATGGGAAAGATGACACTGGAGTCATAAGTGAGAAAAACAAGCATCTTTTACTTCAAGAAATAAAAATGTTGCACTTTCGCTGCAACACTAATAAGCATAGTGTAGGAATGGAGGTTCCTATCCGAATAAGGTATTCAACTCGATGAATCAAATCAACAGGTTTTAATGAACAAAGTTAACAGGGAAACTACAGGAGAAACGGTACACAGGTCTATACAGCTTGCTGGGCACTCGACGACTACTGGAAGATTCTGGAAGCTGACGTCATGACGTCATCGCGTTCTTCGCGCCACTGGTGGTCACATGATCGGCGTCATGACGTCATCACATGGAGTGCAGGAAAACACAATACAGTACAGTTAACAGGCAGTTTAAAGGTGCAGTCCGCGGTTGCACTACACTGTAGTTAAAGGGATTATTACCAATTGTTCTGAGACCCTTGGTGGCTCCGCCACAGGCGCCCCCCCAGAATCCACTTTAACGGACATTGTCAACCGAGTAGGAGGCTTAATGATCCTGGCCGAACGGCGACGAAATTCAGGCAGCGGAAACGGGGCATTAGTGGAAGGACCAGTGCCGGATTGCGGCAGAAGCGGCGTCTCGGGCGAGGCAGAAACGGTAGTCAGAGGTGCAGGCGCGTCAGAGGCCGAATCGGGCTGTTCGACGGTGGGCTGGTGCACGGCTGGTCTGGCAGCTAACGGCAGTCGGCCGCGGCAAGGCGGTTGGGCAGCCACGACAGGCTCACTCCGATCCAGGTGGGCTGTTTTGAGCCGGTCGATAGAGACGGTATCAGACTTTCCACCGACTTCGACTGTGAAAAACTTTTCCCCTGATGCGATGACACGAAAAAGTCCGGTATACGGTGGCTTGAGTGGGTCTTTGTGACCGTCTTGTCGAATAAAGACATAGTCCGAACTCATGAGCTCTGTCGGGACGTGAGGCCTCTGCAGGTCATGGTGCGAGGTTGGGATGGGCAGGAAATTCCTAGCCGCCTCCTGATGAAGTAGGAGCTGTTGAGCTGCAGACCATGGTTCGGTGTGTGGAGGGAGAAAGTCACCTGGTACTCTTGAGTGTCTGGCCATAAACCAGCTCAGCCGATGAAGACTGAAGATCCTCCTTTGGTGCTGTCCGGAGGCCTAGCATCACCCATGGGAGCCTGTCCACCCAGTTGGGTCCCCTCAAGCTGGCACGGAGGGACGCTTTGAGAGACCGATGGAACCTTTTGCACAGGCCATTCGCCTGCAGATGGTACGCAGTGGTACGGTGCAGCTTGGTACCCAGGCCTTGTGCCACTGCGTTCCACAGCTCTGATGTGAATTGCGGACCACGGTCCGAGGAGATGTCCGATGGCACCCCGAACCGAGCCACCCACGACGACATCTGCTGCGGTGGTAGCGGCCAAGGGAATCGCCTCTGGCCACCTGGTGGTCCGGTCTACCACCGTCAGGAGGTGTGTGAATCCACGCGACCCGGGAAGGGGACCTACTAAATCCACGTGAACGTGGTCGAAACGGCGCTCAGGCACCGGGAAGTTGGCCACCGGAGCCTTGACGTGACGGTTGACTTTGGATTTTTGACAATCGACGCAATTGTTTGTCCAGTCCCGGACGTCCAGATGCATGCCTTTCCAAACGAATTTGCGGGACAGTAGCCATTGAGAAGCCCGCATCCCCGGGTGAGATAACCCGTGGATTGCCTGGAATACCTTCTTGCGCCATTCGACCAGCACAATGAGCCGGGGCACTCCCATGGATGTGTCGCACAAGAGCGTGGTTCCTGCCGCTTGAAACGGCACGTCTGCAACCTGCCAACTGGAAGGCGTGGTCCTAAACGCTTGTACCTCTGGGTCTGCCAGTTGATCCTCTGCCAGTCCGACGAAATCGATGCCCAGGTGGACTGCCTGGACTGGAACCCGGGAAAGGCAATCTGCCACGAGATTATCCTTGCCTGACACGTGCCTCAAATCCGTTGTGAATTAGGATATAAACGTGAGGTGGCGCTGCTGCCGAGCTGACCAAGGTTCTGCCATTTTGGCCATGGCAAAGGTGAGCGGCTTGTGGTCCACGAATGCAGGGAACGGACGGCCTTCTAGCAGGAAACGGAAATGCCGGATGGCCAAAAACAGGGCTAGCAACTCTCTATCAAAAGTGCTATACTTTTGCTCGTTCTTGCGCAGTTGGCGGCTGAAAAAGGCTAACGGCTGCCAACCCCCGTCGACTCACTGCTCTTGAACCGCTCCGATGGCGTAGTCGGAGGCATCCGCAGTGAGGGCAACAGTCGCGCCCGGGAGTGGGTGTGCTAGCATAGTTGCATCCTCCAACGCCGCCTTGGTATCGCGGAATGCCTGGTCCATTTGCGGCGTCCAAGTGAGAACATCCTTGCCCGACTTCCCTTTTAGTGCTTCGTACAGAGGTTGCATTAACCGGGCCGCCTTGGGGACAAAACGATGATAAAAATTTACCATCCCCAAGAACTCTTGTAGGGGTTTGACCGTGTGAGGCCGCGGGAATGCGGTAACTGCCTCTACCTTGGTGGCTAGCGGGACAGCGCCTTCTGGGGTAATCCTGTGTCCCAGGAAATCAATGCTGGATACTCCAAATGTGCCTTTAGCCGGATTGACAATAAGGCCGTGTTGGCTGAGTAGGGCAAAACGTGTACGTAAATGGGCCATGTGAGCTGTCGTATCCTTGCTGGCTATTAGGATGTCATCCAAATATACAAAAATGAAGGGCAGGTCCCGTAAGACAGAGTCCATCAACCGCTGGAATGCTTGCGCTGTGTTTTTTAGACCGAATGGCATGCGGAGGAACTCGAAAAGGCCGGAGTGATGACTGCCGTTTTGGGGACATCTGGAGGGTGCACCGGAACTTGGTGATATCCACGAACGAGATCCACTTCAGAAAATATAGCGTTGCCAGCCATATGTGCCGAAAAATCTTGGATGTGGGGAATAGAATGCCTGTCCGGTGTCGTGGCATCATTTAAGCGTCTGTAATCCCCGCAAGGTCGCCATCCGCCGCCTGGTTTGGGTACTATATGCAGTGGGGAGGACCAAGGGCTGTCCGAACGCCGGATGATCCCGAGGCACTCCATGGTCTGGAACTCAGCCTTTGTGGCTGCCAGCTTGCCAGCTTCTAATCGTCGCGCCCGAGCGTAAACGGGTGCTCCGGTCGTGGAGATATGGTGCTCCACCCCGTGCCGTGTGCTTGCAGCCGAAAAAGTAGACCTGGTGAGCTCTGGGAATTCGCCGAGCAGGCACGTAAACCCTTCTTGTGACGGAACCGCACAGGCCACCGACCAGGACACGGCGGTGCTGCGGTGGCAGGGCACTGCATGGAAAGTGGACACATTAATGAGTCGGCAGTGTTGGACGTCGACCAGCAGACCGTTTGCACAGAAAAATCAGCACCCAGGATGGCCTGTGAGACCTTAGCTGTAATGAAGTCGCAGACAAAACGCTGACCGGCGAAGGTTAAGTTTACCGTCCGTTTCCTGGACGTACGCATGGCAGCGCCATTTACTGCCATGAGGGAAGGCCCCTGGCCGCCGGATAGTAGGTCCAGCTTTGAAGCAGGGAGGATGCTGCACTGTGAGCCAGTGTCGCACAGGAATCGTCGGCCCGTAACGGAATCCGTAACATAAATGAGTTTGCCCGCTGAGCCCGCCGCCATAGCTAACTTGCTGTGCTTTCTAGACCTTGTCGTCCGTCCGGTAGGACGCGGGCTTGTTGGAGATTTTTTTTCTTGAGGGAAACTGCAAGGAGGCCGGCAGCATTGAGCTTTGGCACCAAAACGGGCGTGGTATGCGCACCATCCTGCTGGGGGAGGGCTGGGCTTTGCTCGCGTGGGGGAAAGGCGCCTCGTGGCTGCACAACATTGCTGAGTAACAGTAAATATCTTGTCTGCCTCTGCAGCGAGTTCAGCACCGCCTGTGATGGCTGTGTTGGCCAATGCCGCCTGAACCGGTTCGGGTAGCTGGCAGAGGAAAAGCTCACGGAATAAAAAGCATTGGGGTTCCGCGCCCAACAGCGTGAGCATTTGACTCATCAGCTCTGACGGTTTTGAGTCCCCGAGGCCGGGCATGGAAATAAGCTTGCGTGCCCGCTCCGACTTATTAAGATCAAATACCTGTAGCAAACGGGCTTTAAGCGCTTCGTACTTGCCCTCCTCCGGTGGGCTTCCAAGGATGCTGATGACCCGCGAGGCCGTGGCACTGTCGAGAGCGGCAACCACGTAATAATAACGGGTCGCTTCCGCTGTGACCTGCCGGAGAGCGAACTGTGCTTCTGCCTGGAAAAACCATGCTGCTGGCTGCTGTTCCCAGAACTGCGGCAGTTTAAGGGCGACGGCGTTCGTGTTCATCCTCGACGAAAGTTGTCCGACGAGATCGGGGTCACCAATGTAGGAACGGAGGTTCCTATCCGAATAAGGTATTCGACTCGATGAATCAAATCAACAGGTTTTAATGAACAACAAAGTTAACAGGGAAACTACAGGAGAAACGGTACACAGGTCTATACAGCTTGCTGGGCACTCGACGACTACTGGAAGATTCTGGAAGCTGACGTCATGACGTCATCGCGTTCTTCACGCCACTGGTAGTCACGTGATCGGCGTCATGACGTCATCACGTGGAGTGCAGGAAAACACAAGACAGTACAGTTAACAGGCAGTTTAAAGGTGCAGTCCGCGGTTGCACTACACTGTAGTTAAAGGGATTATTACCAATTGTTCTGAGACCCTTGGTGGCTCCGCCACAATAGTGCATTTATCATCACTACAATCTGTGATAGCAACTATATATGAATAGAGAAAATAACTTGCATTTATATGTAGAGCTTATCCCATTCTTGTAAATTCCCAAAATACTTTGCAATCTGTAAGCTACTTTTGAAGTGCAGTCAGTGTTGTTTTGTAGACAAACATGGTAGCAATTTTGTGTACAGAAAGGTTCCATTTGAATGAATGACCAGACAACTTCTTTTTGTGGGTGTTGCTTGAAGAGAGGAATATTAACCAGGAGAACTCCCTTCAAATAGTGCCATAGCTCCTAAGCATCTAAAGTAGTCCTGGGTTTAATGTCTCATCTGAAAGATGGCACCTTTGACAATACTGCACTCAAGTGTCAGCCTAGATTACTGGCTCAGGTCCATAGTGCGTGAGCCCACAACCTTATGAGACAAGAGTATGACCAACTGAGCCAAGCTAATGCTTGAATAATAGAAAACAGGGTGGAATTTCGGCAGGGATTTGAGCAATCACCATTGGCTGAAGATCGGTAGAATCCCCAGAGAAACAGCGCAAAAATTACAAATATGTCCAGATAATATTTGAAATAACACAGCAACTCAGTTTACAAGTGGAATAGTGGAGCTACATTTACTTGGCAGTTCCGGCAGACTCCCTATGTAACTCTGGCAGGAGTCTGGCAGAACAGCTGAGACACAAATACGCAAGACCTTAGCCTATACTGGGAGTTACCACTCAGCCTCACCCCCTCCCTTACAAAGGCGGTGATGCAAAGAGAGGTAGAACTGGGGAAAGGACAGTGGCTGAGAACTCCCTACACTTGGAGTTCCCACTTACCTGACTTCAATGGGACCTGTCATAAGGTTGGAGCTAGTACACCCAGCAAGATGAGTTTCTTTATGTTAATATTGGCTGGAGTGGCCAAAGGAAGTGCAGAAATTGCTTCTCTGGTGGAGTGTCCTCTCCCCACCCAGCTCCCCCAGATGGCAGCCAGATATCAAAGTTTCCAGAAGCATGAGGCTGGCTAGCGGGTGTCTAAGACGTACCTGTCATGGCACGAGAGCCCGCTGACCCATGTAAATGAGATTCCCTTGCACTGACCTCGTATACTCTGGCCTAGTTAATGCTGGAAGGCACCAGTAGGTACAATCCTGGCATAACTGCCAAAGCATCTTGTACAGGGTGATGAGTAGATTGATTGGAGAACCAATCTGCTCTAATTGCATAATATGCAATATAACCTTGTGAGTGTGGATCTGGATTTCACCAGACAGTATCTGGCATGGACATTGTTAATGCCTTTATTAAGCAAATCATTCCTCCAACAGTCTTCGGAATGGTAGATGGAGTTGTCAAAAATCTGTTTCATGTGACTGATATGTGTATACAGCCCCTCTGGCTCATATGTTATGCCCTAGAGAAGACCTAGGAAGAACCAGGTGAAGGTACCAGGTGAAGGTTCTTCCTGCTAATTGGCAGCACAGTGTGGATTATGTTTGCTGGCTGGCATGTCTTAGCCAGTTGGTTTTCCCTCAACAAAGATTCCCTTTTACCACTTCACTGACCTCCTCTGAGATGGTAATAGCCTCAGGGCTGAATCTATAAGAGTTGGATGAAGATGATTCAGCTGTGGAAATATGGAGGACATTGTTTCAATCAATCAGTTTGTGGTACATAGATCCCTGAAGGCAGCGGAACAGGTAGATAAGGTGGTTAAAAAGGCATATGGGATACTTGCCTTCATTAGCCGAGGCATAGAATATAAGAGCAGGGAGGTTATGATGGAGCTGTACAAAACGCTGGTGAGGCCACAGCTGGAGTACTGTGTGCAGTTCTGGTCGCCTCACTATAGGAAGGATGTGATTGCTTTGGAGAGGGTGCAGAGAAGATTCACCAGGATGTTACCTGGGATGGAGCGCCTCAGCTATGAAGAAAGACTAAACAGGCTGGGGTTGTTTTCCTTGGAGCAAAGAAGGCTGAGGGGGGACCTGATTGAGGTGTACAAAATGATGAGGGGCATAGATAGGGTAGATAAAGAGGAACTTTTCCCCTTAGTAGGGGGGTCAATAACAAGGGGGCATAGATTCAGGGTAAGGGGCAGGAGATTTAGAGGGGATTTGAGGAGGAACTTTTTCACCCAGAGGGTGGTTGGAATCTGGAACTCAATGCCTGAAAGGGTGGTAGAGGCAGGAACCCTCACAACATTCAAGAAGCATTTGGATGAGCACTTGAAATGCCATTGCATACAAGGCTATGGACCAAATGCTGGAAAATGGGATTAGACTGGACAGGGATGGATGGGCGGCGCAGACACGATGGGCCGAAGGGCCTCTTTCTGTGCTGTAAAACCCTATGACTCTATGAACTGCCACAAATACCAAAGAGGCATGGAATAACTTATGACGTTCAAGCTCAGCTCAGGAATATGGTCACAGGATTTCCTTTATTTATGTAACTGTCATTATAAGCTCATATTAGAAAGTTGATTACGATAAATATTATGCATGGAACTTCCATGCTATTAGTATTGTATAAACAAATTGATTAAAAGATACTTTTTCCACTTACCAGACTGTTAAGACTCTGGGGATATAATTTCTCCCTCATAGGATAGATGAAGCTGCTTAGCAATCATGCGCCTAAGCCAAGTAAGTGTTTTTTTTCAAGCACCTCGGGGCTTCTTTGATGTGCTTTGGACTTATCTTCATTGTACTCCTTTTTTCTTTTACCACCCAATTGCAGTTGGCAATCCATTTCTGACAATCCTGTGGCATTTGTGGAATTTTAAAAATGTCGTTCGTTTTATGAGATGTCATGGTCCATGTGTGTGTTTGCCCTTCAGTGACAGGTAACATTGATTTCAAGCCATAAAAAGCATCTTTGAATTTAATGAATTTGTTTACCAAAATGAACGGCTCTGCCTCAGTAAAATGTGGTTGCCTTTCAAATTAGCATTTATTTTGCATCCTTTACAACCATCATTAACATTCATCAGTATGTATTATTATGGGTAAATGTGACTCATTCTTGCTTGTTGGGTGGTAGATTTGAATAATTCTAATTTAGTTCTAATGGAGTGTCATAAGTTAGGTAGTACATTAAAATGCTGAGTACCAGAATTTACATCATTCCTGCCCTGATGGTATTTGAATGCACTTAACCATCATATAACTGCTTAAAGTATTTTAACACCCACAAATTGAGATGTCATTCCATAGTTACCTCATTACAGTGGTGATGCCATGAGGGCGGTGTTCATAATAATTTTTAATGATTTTGCCATCACAGTGGAACAATTATTTTGGCCCAGAAATTTGGGTCGGGGGCTTCCCGCGGGTGCAAGCCCCCGACCTGCACTTATAGCGCGCCAGCCGTTGAGCTGTGGGCCCGCATGGGATTCCGATCCTGGGCCTCCTCCAACTGCTGGCGTGCAGTGCTTGCATATCCCAGGGGCGCAGTTAGTTCGATGCATCCCCTGGGATCACGTGGGCCATGGAGAGCCAATGGTAGCAGGGAATGCTTCATTCATAAGTTTGACAGGAAGAGCTGTCAAACCTATAAATACTATAAGCCCCAAAACATCACTAAAACTTGAAATAATTTTTTTTTTTAATCACATTTTTAAAATAACTATAAATTACATGAAATAACTATTTTAAACAATAATTTAAATTTTTGAAAAAATTAATTACATTTTCTAACAGGGCTAAAAATAAACTTACCTTTCTTTAAAGTATTTAAAAATAATAAACCTGTGGAAAAAATGTTTTAATTTTAATTAATTCACCACTTACCTTGTTAAATGCAGGCCTTGCGCCTGTTTTTTAAAAGTGTAACTGCTGGAGACTTACCCTCCCGGAGAAACCTGCAAAAAAAATGTAAGTTCGATGTGCACGCACTGCCTCTCCGGCGCACGCTTTCCACCTGTCAACCCCTTCTTTCAAGGGAACGGAATTGCTGGTTTCCCGCGCATGTGCAGTGCATGCACGAAACTGGCACTTTCATTGGGCCGACGCGCGAGTACCCAGTGTGTACTCACGTGTTGGGACCCGAATTTCTGGGCCTATATATTTTGTTTGTGGTTGATACTTATTTAATGTACATTAATAAAATTCAATGAATCAGAGTTCTCAGCAAATGTTCTTGGGATTTTAACTCCCACCACTTGGCAGAAATGTGGCAGTAGCAGAGTTAAAATCGAGGTGATCGACTTACCACACTGTTCCTGCTTCACCACTATATTTCCCAGGGCCTTCCGCTGGGCGGCTCCAGTGCCCACATGCACCAGGCAGGAGCCTCATGAATCCATGCAAATTGGAGTCCTATGGCATACATAGGACACCGATGCAGTTTTAATGGCAGAGCCTGTGCCGTGGACACTCCATTCAGTGAAACCTGGTGGACAAGAGGAAAAGGTCCAAAAAGGAAAGTGTTAAAATAATTTTTGTGGGGCCAGAAGGAGCAAGAGTGCTTCTACAGGCTCCATATGAATAATGTGGGCAGCTGCTGCCCTGGCACCTACCCTCTACAATTCCTCCCACACCACCCCGGACCTAGTTTTCCACTGGCATAAAAGAGGGATCTAGAGTAGTCACGTGAAGAGAATTATGAAAGAAATAGGAGGAAAGCTAAAAATAATACATTTATAAGCATTTGGGAGAGGTAGAGTCTATTATAAAGGATATGATAACAGGACATTTAGAAAATATCAATAGGATTAGACAAAGTCAATATGGATTTATGAAAGGGAAATCATGTTTGACAAACCTACTGGAGTTTTTTGAGGATGTAACTGGTAGAATAAATAAGGGAGAACCAGTGGATGTGGTGTATTTGGATTTTCAGAAGGCCTTTGATAAAGTCCCACATAAGAGGTTAGTGTGCAAAATTAAAGCACATGGGATTGGAGGTAATATACTGGCATGGATTGAAAATTGGTTAACAGACAGGAAACAAAGAGTAGGAATAAATGAATATTTTTCGGGGTGGCAGGCAGTGACTAGTGGGGTACTGCAGGGATCAGTGCTTGGGCCCCAGCTATTCACAATATATATCAATGATTTGGATGAGGGAAATAAATGTAATATTTCCACAACGACACGAAACTAGGTGGGATTGTGAGTTGTCAGGAGGATGCAAAGAGGCTTCAAGGTGATTTAGACAAGTTGAGTGAGTGGGCAAATACATGGCAGATGCAGTATAATGTGGCTAAATGTGAAGTTATCCACTTCAGTAGGAAAAACAGAAAGGCAAAGTATTATTTAAATGGTGATAGATTGGGAAATGTTGATGTACAGAGGGACCTGGGTGTCATTGTACACCAGTCACTGAAAGCAAACATGCAGGTGCAGCAAGCAGTTAGGAAGGCAAATGGTATGTTGGCCTTCATTGCAAGAGGATTTGAGTACAGGAGCATGGATGTCTTACTACAATTGTACAGGGCCTTGGTGAGACCACACCTGGAGTGCAGTTTTGGTCTCCTTACCTAAGAAAAGATATACTTGCCATAGAGGGAGTGCAGCAAAGGGAGACCAAACGCAGATTGGGTGACCGCTTTGCGGAACACCTCCGTTCAGTCCGCAAGGGTGACCCCGAGCTTCCGGTCGCCTGTCATTTTCATTCACCGCCCCATTCCCACTCAGACCTCACCGTCCTTGGCCTCTTGCATTGTTCCATGGAAGCTCAACGTAAACTCAAGGAACACCTCATCTTCCGATTAGGCACTTTACAGCCTTCCGGACTCAATATCGAGTTCAATAATTTCTGATCATAACCTCGGCCCCATTACATTTTTACTTATATTTTTCATCCACACCTTTGTTTTGGTTTCCCCCCCCTTTCCTTTTTTTTCTCTCTCCCACATGGTAGCTGTCTCCCATTCTGCTAGCACATTTCACACCTAATCTAGAGCTGTCTTTTGTCTCCACTAGTCCTATCACCATCTTGTCTCGTTTTGAATACCTCTTAATGTCTCTTCTTCTCTTTTGTTCTCTCCCAGCCCGGCCTCTTAATCTATTTCATTCCCTGTGCCTCTTTAGTCTTGATAAAGGGTTTTGACCCAAAACGTTGACTCTAATTTCTCTCCACGGATGTTGCCTGGCCTGCTGAGTTTTTCCAGCATTTTCTGTTGTTATTTCACCAGACTAATTCCTGGGATGGCAGGACTGTCGTATGAGGAGAGATTGGGTGGACTAGGCCTGTATTCACTAGAGTTTAGAAGAATGAGAGGGGATCTCATTGAAACGTATAAAATTCTGACAGAGCTAGACAGACTGGATGCAGGGAGGATGTTTCCCCTGGCTGGGGAGTCTAGAACGAGGGGTCACAGTCTCAGGATACGGGGTAGGACATTTAGGGCTGAGATGAGGAGAAATTTCTTCACTCATAGGGTGGTGAACCTGTGGGATTATCTACCACAGGAGGCTGTGGAGACCAATTCACTGAATACATTTAAGAAGGAGATAGATAGATTTCTAGACACAAAAGGCATCAAGGGGTATGGGGAGAGAGCGGGAATATGGTATTGAGGTAGAGGATCATATTGAATGGCGGAGTAGGCTCGAAGGGCCGAATGGCCTACTCCTGCTCTTATTTTCCTATGTTTCTATGGAAGGGAATCTTGGGAGGTTTCAGAGATTGTGGCATTTTTTTTTACAAAATAAGCAGAAAACCAGGACCACAACTAAAAGGAAGAGTAGTCATTTAAAAAAAACACCAGTAGTTGTACTGGAAAAGATCAATACAAACTCCAGAAATAAAAACAGAAAATGCTGGAAATACTCAGCATCTGTGGAGAGAGAAGCAGAGTTAACGTTTCAGGTCGATGACCTTTCGTCAGAAATAGAAAAATTAGAGATGTAATAGATTTTAAGCAAGTACAGAGGCAGGAAAAGGTGGAAGGGGAGGAAAGAACAAAAGGGAACATCTGTGATAGGATGGAAGGCAGGAGAGATTAAATGATAAAAGGGATGACGGTGCAAGGTGAAAGGAGATGGTAATGGGATAAGTAAATAAATAAAAGATGGGTCTGGAGGAGATGTAAATGGGAATATCCGAATCATCTCTGGCTACAAGTGTGGTGCCGAAGGACTGGAGGACTGCTAACATTGTACCTTTGTTTAAAAAGGGAGAAAGGGATAGGCCGAGTAATTATAGGTCAGTCAGCCTAACCACGGTGGTGGGAAAATTATTGGAAAACATTCTGAGGGACAGGATAAATCTTCATTTAGAAAGACACGGATTAATCAAGAACAGTCAAAAAGGATTTGTTAAGGGAAGGTCGTGTCTGACTAAATTGATTGCATTTTTTGAGGAGGTAACAAGGAGGGTCGATGAGGGTAGTGCGTTTGATGTAGTGTATATAGATTTTAGCAAGGCCTTTGATAAGGTCCCGCATGGCAGACTGGTCACGAAAGTAAAAGCCCATGGGATCCAGGGCAAAGTGGCAAGTTGGATCCAAAATTGGCTCAGAGGCAGTAAGCAAAGGGTAATGGTCGAAGGGTGTTTTTGTGACTGGAAGGCTGCTTCCAGTGGGGGTCCACAGGGCTCAGTACTGGGTCCCTTGCTTTTTGTGGTATATATCAATGATCTAGACTTGAATGTAGGGGGTATGATAAAGAAGTTTGCAGATGATACTAAAATCGGCTGTGTGGTTGATAATGAAGAAGAAAGCTGTAGACGGCAGGAAGATATCAATGAAGTGCATTTGGGGAGGGCTAACAAGGCAAGGGAATACGCATTAAATGGTAGGACACTGAGAAGTGTAGAGGAACAAAGGGACCTTGGAGTGCAGGTCCACAGATCCCTGAAGGTAGCAGGCCAGTAGTTAAGAAGTCATACGGAATACTTGCCTTTATTAGCCGAGGCATAGAATACAAGAGCAGGGAGGTTATGCTTAAACTATATCAAACACTAGTTAGGCCACAGCTAGAGTACTGTGTGCAGTTCTGGTCACCACATTACAGGAAAGATGTGATTGCACTAGAGATGGTACAGAGGAGATTTACGAAGGTGTTGCCTGAGCTGGTGAATTTTAGCTAGGCTGGGTTTGTTTTCTTTGGAACAGAGGAGGCTGATGAGAGACCTTATTGAGGTGTATAAAATTATGAGGGGCCTAGATAGAGTGGATAGGAAGGACCTATTTCCCTTAGCAGAGGGGTCAACAACCAGGGGGCATAGATTTAAAGTAATTGGTAGGAGGTTTGAGGGGAAATTTCTTCACCAAGAGGGTGGTGGGGGTCTGGAATTCACTTCCTGAAAGGGTGGTAGAGGCAGAAACCCTTACCACATTTAAAAAGTGCTTGGATGTACACCTGAAGTGCCGTAACCTACAGGGCTACGAACCAAAAGCTGGAAAGTGGGATTAGGCTGGATAGCTCTTTGTCGGCCAGCGCGGACACAATGGGCTGAGATGGCCTCCTTCCGTGCTGTAAATTTCTATGATTCTATAGTCTCAGGATAAGGGGCCGGCCTTTTAAGACTGAGATGAGGAGGAAATTCTTCACTCAGAGGGTTGTGAATCTTTGGAATTCTCTGCCCCAAAGTGCTGTGGATGCTCAGTCGTTGAGTATATTCAAGGCTGAGATAGATAGGTTTTTGGACTCCAGAGGAATTAAGGGATATGGGGATCGGGCAGGAAAGTGGAGTTGAGGTCGAAGATCAGCCATGATCTAATTGAATGACGGGGCAGGCTCGAGGGGCCGTATGGCCTACTCCTGTTCCAAATTCTTACGTTCTTATGCCACATCAAACATGATCCCACCTTCAAACATCTTCCCCTCCCTTCCACTGTCAGCATTCGAACACCCTGGTCCATTCCTCTATCACGCCCAACATCCCCTCCTCTTGCCATGGCACCTTTCCTACCAAGCACACGAGTTGCAACACCTGCCCTTTGACCTCCTACCTGTCCAGGACCCCAAACACGCCTTCTAAGTGAAACAGCGATTTACTTGCACTTCTTTCAATTTAGTGTATTATATTCACTGCTTACGATGCGGTCTCCTCTACAGAGGGGAGCAAACAAAGATTGGGTGATCGCTTTGCGGAACACCTCCGTTCAATCCACAAGCATGACCCCAAGCTTCTGGTCGCCTGTCATTTTAATTCTCTGGACCACTCCCACTCTGACCTCTCAGTCCTTAGCCTCCTACACTGTATAAATGAAGCTCAATGTAAGCTGGAGGAATTGCACCTCATATTTCTATTAGGCACTTTACAGCCTTCCGGATTCAGCATTGAGTTCAACAATTTCAGATCATGACCACTGCCCCCATTTTTTAGGATGGCAGCTGTTGCTGATGATTCAGATATTCCCGTTTACACCTCCTCCAGACCCATCTTTAATTTCTTTACTTGTCCCATTACCATCTCCTTTCACCTTACACCATCATCCCTTTTGTCATTTAATCTCTCCTGCCTTCCATCCTATCTCAGACCTTCCCTTATGTTCTTTCCTCCCCTCCCTCCTTTCCCTGCCTCTGTACTTGCTTAAAATCTCTAATTTTTGCCAGTTCTGACAAAAGGTCATTGACCTGAAACGTTAACTCTGCTTCTCTCTGCACAGATGCTGCATTACCTGATGAGTATTTACAGCATTTTATGTTTTTATTTCAGATTTCCAGCATCCGCAGTAATACAAACTCCAGAGTAAGAGCCAGGCTAAAAGAAAAAGCAACACTGGGAATGGTACTGAAAAAAAATAGTAGAGCAGTAGTTAAAAATATAAGAACATAAGAAATAGGAGCAGGAGTAGGCCATTTGGCCCCTCGAGTCTACTCCGCCATTCAATAAGATCATGGCTGATCTTCTATCTCAGCTCCACTTTCCTGCACTATCCCCATATACCTTGATTCCCTTAATAGTCAAAAATCTATCGATCTCTGTCTTGAATATACTCGATGACTGAGCCTCCACAGCCCTCTGGGGTAGAGAATTCCAAAGATTCACCACCCTCTGAGTGAAGAAATTTCTCCTCATCTCAGTCCGAAATGCCGACCCCTTATTCTGAGACTGTGACCTCTGGGTTCTAGACTCCCCAGCCAGGGGAAACATGCTCCCTGCATCTACCCTGTCAAGCCCTGTAAGAATTTTGCATGTTTCAATGAGATCACCTCTCATTCTTCTAAACTCTAGAGAATATAGGCCTAGTCTACTCAATCTCTCCTCATAGGACAATCCCCCCATCCCAGGAACCAGTCTGGTAAACTTTTGCTGCACTCCCTCTATGGCAAGTATATCCTTCCTTAGGTAAGGAGACCAAAACTGTACACAATACTCCAGGTGTGGTCTCACCAGGGCCCTATATAACTGCAGTAAGACATCTTGGCCTAGAAATTCATTGTAGCCACTTTTGGGGTGGTAAAGTGGGGCGGCCGCTAAAGTTAGCGCCCGCCGCCAAATCGAGGCCACTTCTCCGATATTCATTAGCTTCGCCCTAAGAGTTTGCTCGAGCGCTAAAACTGGTGTTGGACGCCTCTGTTTGGGCGCTAAGCCGGAGGTGCTGATCGATAGCGCCGAGGCCGGGCGCAGCGCAGGTGCAGCCATCTCGTGATTGACAGCAGACACCCTGGCGCCGGCCAGCTCTTAAGGGGGAAGGGTCGACTGTGTCTGCTGCCACGCCCTGGATAGTGGAGCCCTGCAGCTAGGCCTGAACACTGCTGCTGGACCCAAATAGCGCCTGAAGCCATGGAGAAGGCCTGTGAACGTGCGCAGCGCTTCTCAGAGCGTGATCTGAGTGTGCTGGTTGGTGCTGTGGAGAAGAGGCGCCATGTTTTGTACCTGCACAATGGCAAGAGGGCGCCGTTCCGCGTCTACAGGAGAGCCTGGAGGCATGTCGCCACCAAGCTGTCAGCCAACAGCGAGGTCCCCAGGAGCGGTGTCCAATGCCGCAAAAAGTTTAATGACCTCACGCGGATTGTCAGGGTGAGTACCCTTTCCAGTGACCTCCTCATCCTTGCATGTGCACCTCACATTATGGGCAAAGGGACCTGAAAGCCCTAATGGCCAGCCCTCATCCAGCAGCGATGGGACAGGCATGAACATCAATTGCACAATCTGCACTTAACACACTGGCCAGGCTATTCCACCATGGGAGGCAGTGCACACAAGATCAGGGCGACACACTGGCCAGGCTATTCCACCATGGGAGGCAGTGCACACAAGATCAGGGCGACACACTGTACTTAGAGGCCGTCCTTTCTCTTGCAGGCCAAGCTGGCAAATAATCGGAAGAGCCGGACTGCGACCGGGGGAGGCCGACCCCAGATCCAGCCGCTCACCGAGCTTCAACATCGCGTGGAGCGCATCATGGGTGCCCGGGTGATTGGCCCTCTTGCATGTGGAGATGCCGACCCTGTTCTGGCCACCAATGGTAAGGACATCCACGTTTGGACCTCTCTCGTCCCGCTTGCGCATCAGATCTACATCCTTTGCCACTGTCCGACCACCACTCATGCATCCCTTGCTGATGCCCTCTCCTCAGTCTAAAGCTACTCTTGTGCCTTCCTGCTTTCAGATGGTGAGGAGGAGGTCCCTGAACTTGCCAGTGACAGCCCCTCAGAAGAGGAGCAGGAGGAGGAGCAAGAGGAAGGCGGCCCATCAGGGGAACCCTCAGCCGCGGCCAACCAGGCCAATGTAGGGGACACGTCTTCCCTGGAGGGGAGCGTGGCGGAAGTTTCGAAGGGGAGGGGAGCTCATGGGACCTGCGGCCTGCAGAAACGCGGGAGGGGGGTGGAAGCTCGGCGGCCTTCTCCCCAGAGGGGGGATGCATCGGAGGGGAGTCCAATTGCTGGGACCAGCGGCGAACAGCAACGCAGGAAGGGTCGGCCAGCTCGGCGGCCTTCTCCCCAGAGGGAGAGTCCAGTCCCCAGTCCGGAGATGGTCTTCGCCGAGGAGATGGAACACCTTGAGGACTTGTCCGCGGACTCGGAGCGCCGGCACACGGAGCTCATGGCGGCAGTGGCACGGTTGCCTGAGGCCATCGAGTCCCTCTCTCGGAGTGTGACCGAGTTCGGGCCCTCAGAGGCCATCAGTCGGGCGGAATTCCGGGCAGATCACGCAGCGAGTCGGGCGGAATTCGGGGCAGATCAGGCAGCGAGTCGGGCGGAATTCGGGGCAGCTCTGGCAGCAACTGGCCAGGTGATCAGTGGTGCCGTCCAGTCACTGGCTGCTCTGATGCGGTCAGTGAACAGGTCAACACGGGCGCTCGCTGCTGCCACAGTCGCTGTGTCAGCCAGGCATCGCCAGGGCACCCGGCGCGCTGCAGCAGCACAGCGGTCTGTCCCTCGGCAGATTGGTGCGCATGCTGCAGTGCTGGCCCGGGCGAGTGCCAGTGTCTCAGGCGACCAGCGAGCGCCTGCCATCCGCCAGCTTGCCCGCATTCCTCCAGCCGCCACTGCCACTCCCCCAGTGGAGCTGGCAGGAGCTACTGCAGCGACTGATGCTGGCCAGCCACAGCTGCAGCATTCAACAGCCGACCGCTTGACGGCCAGACCTCGACTAGGCCGACCCCCAAGGGCATCTGCCGTCACGACATGTGCCCCTCAGGTGCCTGCCCCCAGCCTTGCAGCAGCCAATGGCCTTACTTTGAGGAGGAGCAGCAGGGCGGGCAGGGGCCACACAAAGATGGCCAAGGCATCGCCCTAGCGGGCCAAATAGTCGAATGTGTGGCCAGTTGTGTTTGTTTTTTGAGGCCGAGATTTGGATGTTTGTTTTTTGAAGGCCGATGATGTGATGTTTGTTTTTTACGAAGGCCGAGAATGACGGCCATTTTAGTTGCACTATTTTGTTAATCCTCTCCAGGTTGTGGGAGCGAGTAATTTGTTTGAGTGTTTTTTGGGGGTTTCGTCTGTTTTTTGGTTTTCATGTGGGAAGGGAGCTGAGTTTGAACAATAAAGCATTTTATTTATTAACATTGTCCATGTTTGATCTTTGAAGTGTTTGTTGCCTTAACCGGCTGAGGGCTTGCGGAGCGGCTGCAATCATGTTCTTTCATTGGCACATGCCATTCCCTGACAGGGGGCCTAGAAGTGACGTTCAATAAGCCGCCGACAGGCGGCCCTTGGACCTTGTGCCTCCCTCCTGGGCTGGTACTCCTCGTCCTCCTCCTCATGCTCCTCCTGCTCCTCCTCCTGAGGTGGTGGTCCAACGTGAGGTGGCAGTGCCTGAGTCCTGCGGATAGCCAGGTTGTGCAGCATGCAGCAAACGACGATGAATTGGGAGACTCGATCCTGCGAATACTGGAGGGCTCCCCCGGAGCGATCGAGACAGCGGAACCGTTGCTTGAGGACGCCGATTGTTTGTTCTATGATGTTCCTAGTCGCTTGATGGCTCTCGTTGTATGCCTCTTCAGCAGGGGTCGTGGGCGCGCGGAGCGGGATCATGAGCCAGGTACACAAAGGATAGCCTTTGTCCCCGATAAGCCATCCTCTTGGGGGAGGCTGTGCCTGGAACATGTCAGCCACAGTAGTCTGTCGCAGGATAAAGGCATCGTGGCTGCTGCCTGGAAAGCGGGCATTGACAGCTAGGATGCGCTGCCTGTGGTCACACACCAGCTGTACACTGAGGGAATGGTAGCCCTTCCGGTTGCGGTAATCCTCGGCATGCTCAAGAGGTGCCCGCAAAGCCACATGCGTGCAGTCAATGGCGCCCTGCACCATGGGGAAGCCCGCTATTCTTGCAAATCCCACTGCACGCTGCTGCTGCTTGTCCAGGGTCATGGGGAAGGAGATGAATTGATGTCTCCTTGTGAAAAGGGCTTCTGTCACCTGGCGGATGCAGCAATGCACGGCGAACTGGGAGATGTTAGCGATGTCCCCAGCAGCGGATTGGAAGGAGCTGGTGGCATAGAAGTTGAGAGCCACCGTCACCTTCACTGCCACCGACAGAGACGTCCTGCACATCAGCTGTGGCTGCAGATCTCTGTGAAGCAGCTGGCAGATGTCTGCAACCACCTCCCTTCTGAATCGCAGCCTCCTAACACACATCGCGGCAGACATGGTCAGATAGGAGGACTGCTGGCTGTATACCCTGGGTGGGTAAGGCCTCAGTTGGCGACGCCTGTTGCCCCCTCTGCGTCTGGCCAGGGCTGCCACTCTCTCACGGCGTCTGTAAGCCCTTCTGGCATAAGGCTGAAAGTCAGCGTTGGCACCCAATGCAGCCCCCATTATATGCTGGCAAACACTGAGCTCTCAATGAAGGCAAAGATAATTGCTAAGCTCTGGCCTGAGCCAAAAATACCTGTCCTAGTGTTGGTCCAAACCAGTAAGCTCTCCTCCTTGGTCTCTGTCCAAAAAACCGTGGCACAAGAGTGAATGCAGCAAAATGGCTGGCCTTTATAGTGCAGGGTAAGTGCCCTTTAATTAGCGCTCCCTGTGGCCCGGCACAGCTGTGTACCGTTCCACTTCACAGTCGTTAGGGCCGCCCGGCGCACAATGGGCCGGCGCGAGTGAAGTTCCGGTTTGGGGCGCACAAAGGGCGTTGCACTATTAAATGACGTCATGATCTGCGCGCGCAGCAGGGCGCGCGCTAAGACTTTGCGCCGGCGCTAAATGTGTCCTGAAGTTGGGGAGAGGCGCAGATCGCACTGCGCCTGGGCGATAAGCGCCTAGCGCTCGAGATCTACTCCTCCTAAGGCGCTAACAGCTGGCGCGCCCAACTGAATTTCTAGGCCCTTTACTCTTATACTCAAATCCTCTTGTAATAAAGGCCAACATACCATTTGCTTTCCTAATTGCTTGCTGTACCTGCATGTTAACTTTCAGTGATTCATGTACAAGGACACCTAGGTCCTTCTGAACATCAATATTTCCCAATCTCTCACCATTTAAATATACTCTGCTTTTCTATTTTTCCTACCAAAGTGGATAACTTCACATTCCTCCACATTATATTCCATTTGCCATGTTCTTGCCCACTCACTCAGCCTGTCTATATCCCCTTGAAGCCTCCTTGCATCCTCCTCACAACTTACATTCCCACCCAGCTTTGTATCATCAGCAAACTTGGATTTATTACATTTGGTCCCCTCATCAAAATAATTGATATAGATTGTGAATAGCTGAGGCCCAAGCACTGATCCTTACGGTACCCCACTAGTTACAGCCTGCCAACCCGAAAATGACCCGTTTATTCCTACTCTCTGTTTTCCGTCCGATAACCAATCCTGAATCCATGCTAGCATATTACCCACAATCCCATGGGCCCTAATTTTGTTTAATAACCTCTTATGTGGCAGCTTATCGAATGCCTTCTGAAAATCCAAATACACCACGTCCACTGGTTCCTCTTTATCTATTCTGTTAGTTACAACCTCAAAAAACTCTAACAGATTCGTCAAACACAATTTCCCTTTCATAAATCCATGTTGATTCTGCTCAATCCTATTATTATTTTCTAAGTGCCCTGTTACCTCATCCTTACTAATAGATTCTAGCATTTTCCCTACTACTGATGTCAGGCTACCTGGTCTGTATTTCCCCATTTTCTTTCTCCCTCCTTTCTTAAATAATGGGGTTACATTTGCTACCTTCCAATCCACAGAAACCGTTCTAGAATCTATGGAATTTTGGAAAATGATAATCAATACATCCACTATTTCTATAGCCACCTCTTTCAAACCCCTAGGATGTAGGCCATCAGGTCCAGGGGATTTATCGGCTTTCAGTCTCATTAATTTCTCCAGTACTATTTTTTTACTAATACAAATTTCTTTCAGTTCCTCATTCTCGCTAGACCCTTAGTTCTCCACTATTTCCGGAAAGTTTTTTGCGTCTTCTTCCGTGAAGACAGACACAAAGGCTGGAATTTTGCCAGCGCTCAGGGGGCAGGTTTGGAGGCAGGACATCTGGCAAAATCGCAAAGATTGACAGCGGGTCGGAAACCCACTGTCATTCCGCCTCCAAACAATCTTCCCAGGTGTTGGGTCCCCGATTTGCGCATGGACCCGACACCTAGCAGCGGGAAGAGGATTATAGGCACTTAACTGCTGGTTAACAGGTTGTTAACAGGCAGTTAAGAGGCTTTTTGCAATTTTGACAGGTCTACTGCAGGCTTCCCGACGTCCGGACACCACGCCAGGTAAGTGTGGCATGCTGTGGGTCTACTGTAATGTTTCTGCATTGATGACAGCTGCAGAAGTGGTGTGAAGGATCCAATGGTACACTGGTGAGATTCAGAGTTAAGAAAATATTGGGAAAATCATTTTTAATGTATTTAGACTTTTCTGTAGGTGACCAGTTTTGAATTGTTTGTGTAGTCCCACCTCACTGGGAGAACCTCTCTCACCAGTGACAGATCGCTTCTGTAACCTCACCTGCAGCTGCCATCTGTTCTAGCCTAAGGAGGGAGTCACTGGAGAGCCTGGGTGCAAGGTCTCAGCTTTGTACAGTGATTGTCAGTGTTTGCAGCACCTCAATGCTGTCAAGCACTGAAAAATCAGCTGTCAAAAAAAATTGTGCGTGGCAACTTTAAGAAAACCGGCAGATGATGCGTCATCAACTGACGTCATCTGACATCGGCTTTCTCTTAATTGGCAGGGTGGGCTTAACAAGGCCAATTGACGCAAAATCGCATCTGTGCGTCAGACATCGTTGGGGCGGAATTGGAACCCGGAAGGCAGTTGTCCCACCCCCAAGCCGCATCGAGAGGAAAAATCATGGCCTTAGTATTTGTTTAATTTCTCTACCATTTCCTTATTCCCCATTGTAATTACTCCTGTCTCAGCCTGTAAGGGACCCACATTTACTTTCGCTAATCTTTTCCTTTTTACATACCTATAGAAGCTTTTAAAGTTTGTTTCTATGTCTCTCGCTAGTTTACTTTCATATTCTATTTCCCTTTCTTTATCAATTTATAGGTCCTCCTCTGCTGAATTCTAAAATCATCCCAATTCTCAGGCTTACTGCTCTTTTTGGCAACATTATAAGCTTTTTCCTTTGATCTAAGACAATCATTAACTTCTTTTGTAGCCACGGTTGGACCACTTTTCCTGTGGGGTTTTTATGCCTTAAAGGAATGTATATTTGTTGTAAATTATGTATTAATTCTTTAAATGCTAGCCATTTCTTCTCTACCTTCATACCTTTTAATGTAGTTTCCCAATCTACCTTAGCCAACTCGCCCCTCATACCTACGTAGTTTGTTTTGTTTAGATTTAAGACCCAAATTTCTGATTTAACTAAATCACTTTCAAACTCAATAGAAAATTCTACATATTATGGTCACTCTTCCCTAAAGGCCTCTTTACTACAAGATTATTAATTAACCCTTTCTCATTGCACAACACTAGATCAAAAATAGCCTGTTCCCTAGTTGGTTCCTCAACATACTGATCTAGAAAACTATCTTCCATACATTCCATAAATTCGCCCTCCACACTATTACTGCAAATTTGGTTTGCCCAGTCTATATGTAGATTAAAGTCCCTCATGATTACTGTATTACCCTTGTTACATGCGCCTCTAATTTCCTGACTTATACTCTGCCCTACATTATAGTTACTGTTTGGGGGCCAATAAACAATTCCCACCAATGTTTTCTGCCCCTTGCTGTTTCTTAGCTCCACCCAAACTGATTCTACTTCTTGATTTTCGGAGCTAAGATCCTTTCTCTCTACTGTCTTTATCCCATCCTTTATTATCAGGGCTACCCCTCCTCCTTTTCCATTTTGCCTATCTCTTCTAAAAGTTAAGTATCCTGGAATATTTAGTTCCCAACCTTGGCCACATTGCAACCACGTCTCCGTAATGGCTATTAGATCAAACCTGTTAATTTCTATCTGTGCTATTAATTCATCTATTTTGTTGCGAATGCTTCGCGCATTCAGATATAGTGCCTTTACCTTTGACATATTTCTCTTTTTCCCTGATATCACTTTAGTCACTGATGCCTTATTACCTTTGTTACTCTCTCCCTTCCTGACCCACTCTGCTTATTTTTACCCAAAACTCTACTCTGCTCTAGAGCCTTGACATTTCTCTCGCTGCTTTTAAATTTACTCTTTCCTGAATCCTCACACCCCCATCCCCCTTCATTAGTTTAAAGCCCTGTCTACTGCCCTAGTTATTCAGTTCGCCAGGACACTGGTCCCAGCCCAGTTTAAGTGGAGCCCGTCCCAACGGAACAGCTCCCTCTTTCCCCAGTACTGGAGCCAGTGCCCCATGAACTGAAATCCCTTCCTCCCACACCACTCTTGAGCCACACATTTAAACTTCTAATCTGTTTGTCCCTATGCCAATTTGCACGTGGCTCAGGTAACAATCCAGAGATTAATACCTTTGAGGTTTCGCTTTTTAATTTGGATCTTAGCTCCTCAAACTCCCTCAGCAGAACCTCATTCCTAGTTGGTTCCTAAGTGGACCACGACAACTGGATCCTCCCCCTCCCACTACAAGTTCACTTGCAGCCACGAGGAGATGTCTTTAACCCTGGCACCAGGCAGGCAACACAACCTTCGGAACTCTCGGCCGTGGCTGCAGAGAACAGTATCTATCCTTGTGAAAGTAAAAAAGGATTCAAATTATTGGAACAGCACCAAAAAACACAAATACCTGGATTGACACTAAAAAAGAAAATCGGGAATGAAATAGTTGATGCTGAAGTTAAATGGAAACAGCAGAACTACACTTAGAAACTGTGGACATATATTTAAAAAGTACATAAATACCAGGCATAGGAGTAAAAAAAATAGTAAGATCAGGAGCAGGACTTAAAAACACGCTGAAACCAGACATAAGACTGAAAGAACACAAATGGGAAGCACCGCACTAAAAAAAACAGAAACACCAGCAGTGGGATTTTTTAAAAAAGAAACACCAGGAGCAACAGCAGAAAAAAAAATAGGAGCAGGACTCTGAAAAATATGCTAATAAAATGAACCATACTAAAAATAAGAAAAGCACATTGGCCTAGAAACTGCGGTCAGATGCGTACCTCAGGAGTACGCCTCCAACCCACGAAACATTTACGAAATTACCTGCTGGCGCCCAGGTTGCAAAGAGTTGCAGTCTCAGGCCTCGAGGCAGAGGACAACGTAATGGCCCACGGATCCCAGGGATGCAGGTGGTGTGGAAACATACCTGGGATCACGTGGGCCCGGTCCTCCAATGACAAAGGAGAATTCCACTGTAATCATTTACGAAGAGAATCCCCTAGTGATATGCAATGGAATACCCAAATCTTTAAGTATACAATGTACAGAATTGCAATTTCATTCATAAATTCCTTCATTGCACCAACCTCAAATTTTTTTAATTTTTTGATTTTAAACATCATTAAGACTGTAATCCAATATTTGCATAAATGCACTTAATAAAGTATATGTGCATAATTTTGGATTTTTAAATGTTTTATTTAAGCCTTAGATATCTCCTTAAGCTGATGCAAACAGACCCGCTACCTGCTTGTATCAACTGTAAGGCTAATGGGGGCAATTGTTGGCCAGTCGCTGGGAGAATAGCCCAACTTTGCACCAGCGATTGCTTTTTTGGAGCATGTGGAAATCCGGAACTTGTGGGGCATTTCAAAAGGATTAGGACGGCATACTCTGAGTGAATGCCATCACAGACACACCGTAATTTCAGGGCCACTAGGAACAGAACTAAAAAAAACACAAACGCAATAGGAAGTCTACAAAAGGCACAAATGCAAAAAGGAGCATTCAAATAAAAACAAACACCAAGAGTAGGATTTAATAGAAATACAGACATCAGGAGGAAGACAACAGGAAAAAAAAACCAGCAGGAGTGAGGCTGAGAAAAATACAAATATCAGGAGAAAAACAAAAGTAATGCAGTGTGACATGATGTGGGGCAGCAGATCCAGACAGGGCAATAGGATAGATTTGGGCTTATGAGTAGTGAGAGGGAGACGAAGAAGGACAGGGAGAGGCTTGTGGAAGATTTCAGGCAATGGCATAGAGGATGTGGTCAGATTGCAGGCATTACCTTCACTACCTGCTTTGAACCACACCGTTAACACCATGCCATTAACTTGCCACTTGCAGCTATGTTTTATTTCCTCCCTCCCACTCCTTCACTACCCACCTCCTAATTCATGATTTCTATGTTGCATTCCTTCCCTTGCACCCCACTCTCTTTTTCCTACAACTCGGTTTTTGCCTCACTCCCTACCTCTTACTGTTGCCACTAATTCCTCTGCCCAGCACAGCATCAGTCTCACTGTGTCCCCTTTTGGAGTACTCTGTTGGCCCCATACCCTGTGCTCCACCTCATCTACCTATCTCTCACCCCTGATTTTCCATGGACTGAGTTTTAAAGAATTTTACTCGCCGACTTTTACACAGAAACAGCTGCTGGCCTTGAATTTTTACAAGCATCCATTGAGTACTACTCTTCTTCTTATCCAAGTGCTGCTGCTCCCAATTTTGCTTTAACTGGTTCTGCTCAAACATACCAGTAGATTAGATTTACACTTCCGCTGTGGGTGCAATCGGCAATCTGGGTGCAAATTGCGCCCAAAATTGCACCTGTTTTGAGAAGTGCTTTTTTTCCCCCTGAGTTTCTGCTCAAACTCATCACCGAACACAAAATCTGCCATGAACCAGTGCTTAAAATTCCGTGATCTTTCGCGTGGGTTACACCGATTTTGTGCGAATTGCAGCAAAAAGAGAGCAGAAACACTAGCCCGTAATGTTAGCTCAAAAGCAGAGCACAGCTAGAACACTCAATTACACTGAAAATCCCTATCACAGTGCCACCTACAGACATAACTGTTATTGCAGTTAAATGTTGACACTTTTAGAACGTGATTTCCCATCAAGACAATATGACATAAAACTTTTTGATCCTTTTTGAAATGGAATGTTGCAACCCACTTAGCCATTTCAATATAAAATAGATGTGGGTGTTTGAAAGGCAGACTGTAGTTTATATCCAGACTAGTCTTTCAGTTTTTACAAACTGCAAATACATTTCTGGGCCAAACTCTCTGCTCAGCCCATTCTCAGAGCTTCAAATTAGCTTTTTAAAAAAAATCTTACTCATCATCCTTCTTGCTGCTCTCAGGTGAAACAGCGCACCATTCACACAATGGGAAGCAGAGCAATATTGAGACTCTTTTGTGTTACAGAAAATGCTGTATATTAACCATAACATCATATGTGGAACTTTGAAATGTCTTTAAATATTATATTTCTTACACAGGAGAAGATGAATTGCTTTTAACCACTTATAAATTTTGATTTTGCTTTTTGCTTTCCTGAACATAGTTTTGATTGTCTGAACTAGAAGTCTACAGCCCAAATCTGACTATAAAGATTCATGATCTGTAAAATGGAAATGCTTCATTCATACAACAATCAGGGTTACAATCAGGAAAGCTCATCTGAGGTCAAGGCAGAGAATGGTATGAGGGACATAAAGAGAAGGGAAAGGCCCTGAATTTCTAGGCCCTGAAGTTATCCCTGCCATAACTTTAATGGGAGATTAGAGGAACACTGAGAGAAACCGCATAAACAGCTGAAAATGTCCGTTTACGCTGTTTCCCCAGGAGGTTCCACTGATCTCTTGGCTGATGTTAGACTGGGAGGTTGGAAGATCTCATGCAAAAATTAAGGGCCCAAGTGTTTAATCTGGTCATCCTCATTTTTCCGATTGCACCCCTAACAGAAACTCTAGGCCAATGTTTCCCACCCACATTTCCACCCCCCCCCAACCCCCACACACGCAAACACCAAGTGCATAACTAAGGCATGCTCTTTTAAAACTTATTGAAAATCACAATTTTCAGGTGTGTCAGTTTCTATTCAATCATTACATAGGCTTTGCAGAAGTGGAGTTAACTAGTCTAATGTAATTCAGATAGATTTGTTAAATTGTAGACTAAATATAAAAACAGACAAAGGGAGAGTTCAAAAGCAGCGGGAGCAGAGCGAGAGCGCCAAAACCCAGGAGAGTTCAAAAGCAGTGGGAGCAGAGCGAGAGCGCCAAAACCCAGGAGAGTTCAAAAACAGCGGGAGCAGAGCGAGAGCACCAAAACCCGGGAGAGTTCAAAAGCAGCGGGAGCAGAGCGAGAGCACCAAAACCCGGGAGAGTTCGGGAGCAGTGGGAGCAGAGTGAGAGCGCCAAAACCCGGGAGAGTTCAAAAGCAGTGGGAGCAGAGCGAGAGCACCAAAACCTGGGAGAGTTCAAAAGCAGTGGGAGCAGAGCGAGAGCACCAAAACCTGGGAGAGTTCAAAAGCAGTGGGAGCAGAGCGAGAGCGCCAAAACCTGGGAGAGTTCAAAAGCAGCGGGAGCAGAGCGAGAGCACCAAAACCCGGGAGAGTTCGGGAGCAGTGGGAGCAGAGTGAGAGCGCCAAAACCCGGGAGAGTTCAAAAGCAGTGGGAGCAGAGCGAGAGCACCAAAACCTGGGAGAGTTCAAAAACAGCGGGAGCAGAGCGAGAGCGCCAAAACCCGGGAGAGTTCAAAAGCAGCGGGAGCAGAGTGAGAGCACCAAAACCCGGGAGAGTTCAAAAACAGCGGGAGCAGAGCGAGAGCACCAAACCCCAGGAGAGTTCAAAAGCAGTGGGAGCAGAGCGAGAGCGCCAAAACCAGGGAGAGTTCAAAAGCAGCGGGAGCAGAGTGAGAGCACCAAAACCCGGGAGAGTTCAAAAACAGCGGGAGCAGAGCGAGAGCACCAAAACCCGGGAGAGTTCAAAAGCAGTGGGAGCAGAGCGAGAGCACCAAAACCTGGGAGAGTTCAAAAGCAGCGGGAGCAGAGCGAGAGCACCAAAACCCGGGAGAGTTCGGGAGCAGTGGGAGCAGAGTGAGAGCGCCAAAACCCGGGAGAGTTCAAAAGCAGTGGGAGCAGAGCGAGAGCACCAAAACCCGGGAGAGTTCAAAAACAGCGGGAGCAGAGCGAGAGCACCAAAACCCGGGAGAGTTCGGGAGCAGTGGGAGCAGAGCGAGAGCTCCAAAACCTGGGAGAGTTCAAAAGCAGCGGGAGCACAGCGAGAGCGCCAAAACCCGGGAGAGTTCAAAAGCAGTGGGAGCAGAGCGAGAGCACCAAAACCCGGGAGAGTTCAAAAACAGCGGGAGCAGAGCGAGAGCAGCAAAACCCGGGAGAGTTCAAAAGCAGCGGGAGCAGAGCGAGAGCACCAAAACCCGGGAGAGTTCAAAAACAGCGGGAGCAGAGCGAGAGCAGCAAAACCCGGGAGAGTTCAAAAGCAGTGGGAGCAGAGCGAGAGCGCCAAAACCCGGGAGAGTTCAAAAACAGCGGGAGCAGAGCGAGAGCACCAAAACCTGGGAGAGTTCAAAAGCAGTGGGAGCAGAGCGAGAGCGCCAAAACCTGGGAGAGTTCAAAAGCAGCGGGAGCAGAGCGAGAGCACCAAAACCCGGGAGAGTTCAAAAGCAGCGGGAGCAGAGCGAGAGCACCAAAACCCGGGAGAGTTCGGGAGCAGTGGGAGCAGAGTGAGAGCGCCAAAACCCGGGAGAGTTCAAAAGCAGTGGGAGCAGAGCGAGAGCACCAAAACCCGGGAGAGTTCAAAAACAGCGGGAGCAGAGCGAGAGCACCAAAACCCGGGGGAGTACAAAAGCAGTGGGAGCAGAGCGAGAGCGCCAAAACCCGGGAGAGTTCAAAAACAGCGGGAGCAGAGTGAGAGCACCAAAACCCGGGAGAGTTCGGGAGCAGCGGGAGCAGAGTGAGAGCGCCAAAACCCGGGAGAGTTCAAAAGCAGCGGGAGCAGAGTGAGAGCACCAAAACCTGGGAGAGTTCAAAAGCAGCGGGAGCAGAGTGAGAGCGCCAAAACCCGGGAGAGTTCAAAAGCAGTTGGGAGCAGAGCGAGAGCGCCAAAACCCGGGAGAGTTCAAAAGCAGCGGGAGCAGAGCGAGAGCGCCAAAACCTGGGAGAGTTCAAAAGCAATGGGAGCACAGCGAGAGCACCAAAACCCAGGAGACTTCGGGAGCAGCGGGAGCAGAGCGAGAGCGCCAAAACCTGGGAGAGTTCAAAAGCAGCGGGAGCAGAGCGAGAGCGCCAAAACCCGGGAGAGTTCAGGAGCAGCGGGAGCAGAGCGAGAGCGCCAAAACCCGGGAGAGCTCAGGAGCAGCGGGAGCAGAGCGAGAGCGCCAAAACCCGGGAGAGTTCAAAAGCAGCGGGAGCAGAGCGAGAGCGCCAAAACCCGGGAGAGTTCAAAAGCAATGGGAGCACAGCGAGAGCACCAAAACCCAGGAGACTTCGGGAGCAGCGGGAGCAGAGCGAGAGCGCCAAAACCTGGGAGAGTTCAAAAGCAGCGGGAGCAGAGCGAGAGCGCCAAAACCCGGGAGAGTTCAGGAGCAGCGGGAGCAGAGTGAGAGCGCCAAAACCCGGGAGAGTTCAGGAGCAGCGGGAGCAGAGCGAGAGCGCCAAAACCCGGGAGAGCTCAGGAGCAGCGGGAGCAGAGCGAGAGCGCCAAAACCCGGGAGAGTTCAAAAACAGCAGGAGCAGAGCGAGAGCGCCAAAACTTGGGAGAGTTCAAAAGCAATGGGAGCAGAGCGAGAGCGCCAAAACCGGGGAGAGTTCAAAAACAGCGGGAGCAGAGCGAGAGCGCCAAAACTTGGGAGAGTTCAAAAGCAATGGGAGCAGAGCGAGAGCGCCAAAACCGGGGAGAGTTCAAAAACAGTTGTAGCAGAGAGAGAGCGCCAAAACCCGGGAGAGTTCAAAAACAGAGGGAGCAGAGAGAGAGCGCCAAAACCCGGGAGAGTTCAAAAGCAACGGGAGCAGAGCGAGAGCGCCAAAACCCAGGAGAGTTCAAAAGCAGTGGGAGCAGAACAAGAGCACCAAAACCCGGGGGAGTACAAAAGCATTGGGAGCAGAGTGAGAGCGCCAAAACCCGGGAGAGTTCAAAAGCAGTGGGAGCAGAGCGAGAGCACCAAAACCTGGGAGAGTTCAAAAACAGCGGGAGCAGAGCGAGAGCACCAAAACCCAGGAGAGTTCAAAAGCAGTGGGAGCAGAGCGAGAGCGCCAAAACCCGTGAGAGTTCAAAAGCAGCGGAAGCAGAGTGAGAGCACCAAAACCCGGGAGAGTTCAAAAACAGCGGGAGCAGAGCGAGAGCAGCAAAACCCGGGAGAGTTCAAAAGCAGTGGGAGCAGAGCGAGAGCACCAAAACCTGGGAGAGTTCAAAAGCAGCGGGAGCAGAGCGAGAGCACCAAAACCCGGGAGAGTTCGGGAGCAGTGGGAGCAGAGTGAGAGCGCCAAAACCCGGGAGAGTTCAAAAGCAGTGGGAGCAGAGCGAGAGCACCAAAACCCGGGAGAGTTCAAAAACAGCGGGAGCAGAGCGAGAGCAACAAAACCCGGGAGAGTTCGGGAGCAGTGGGAGCAGAGCGAGAGCACCAAAACCTGGGAGAGTTCAAAAGCAGCGGGAGCACAGCGAGAGCGCCAAAACCTGGGAGAGTTCAAAAGCAGCGGGAGCAGAGCGAGAGCACCAAAACCCGGGAGAGTTCAAAAACAGCGGTAGCAGAGCGAGAGCACCAAAACCCGGGAGAGTTCAAAAGCAGTGGGAGCAGAGCGAGAGCACCAAAACCCGGGAGAGTTCAAAAACAGCGGGAGCAGAGCGAGAGCACCAAAACCCGGGAGAGTTCAAAAGCAGCGGGAGCAGAGCGAGAGCACCAAAACCCGGGAGAGTTCAAAAACAGCGGGAGCAGAGCGAGAGCACCAAAATCCGGGAGAGTTCAAAAGCAGTGGGAGCAGAGCGAGAGCACCAAAACCTGGGAGAGTTCAAAAGCAGCGGGAGCAGAGCGAGAGCACCAAAACCCGGGAGAGTTCAAAAGCAGCGGGAGCAGAGCGAGAGCACCAAAACCCGGGAGAGTTCGGGAGCAGTGGGAGCAGAGTGAGAGCGCCAAAACCCGGGAGAGTTCAAAAGCAGTGGGAGCAGAGCGAGAGCACCAAAACCCGGGAGAGTTCAAAAACAGCGGGAGCAGAGCGAGAGCACCAAAACCCGGGGGAGTACAAAAGCAGCGGGAGCAGAGCGAGAGCGCCAAAACCCGGGAGAGTTCAAAAACAGCGGGAGCAGAGTGAGAGCACCAAAACCCGGGAGAGTTCGGGAGCAGCGGGAGCAGAGTGAGAGCGCCAAAACCCGGGAGAGTTCAAAAGCAGCGGGAGCAGAGTGAGAGCGCCAAAACCCGGGAGAGTTCAAAAGCAGCAGGAGCAGAGCGAGAGCGCCAAAACCCGGGAGAGTTCAAAAGCAGCGGGAGCAGAGCGAGAGCGCCAAAACCCGGGAGAGTTCAAAAGCAATGGGAGCACAGCGAGAGCACCAAAACCCAGGAGACTTCGGGAGCAGCGGGAGCAGAGCGAGAGCGCCAAAACCTGGGAGAGTTCAAAAGCAGCGGGAGCAGAGTGAGAGCGCCAAAACCCGGGAGAGTTCAGGAGCAGCGGGAGCAGAGCGAGAGCGCCAAAACCCGGGAGAGCTCAGGAGCAGCGGGAGCAGAGCGAGAGCGCCAAAACCCGGGAGAGTTCAAAAGCAGCGGGAGCAGAGCGAGAGCACCAAAACCCGGGAGAGTTCAAAAGCAATGGGAGCACAGCGAGAGCACCAAAACCCAGGAGACTTCGGGAGCAGCGGGAGCAGAGCGAGAGCGCCAAAACCTGGGAGAGTTCAAAAGCAGCGGGAGCAGAGCGAGAGCGCCAAAACCCGGGAGAGTTCAGGAGCAGCGGGAGCAGAGTGAGAGCGCCAAAACCCGGGAGAGTTGAGGAGCAGCGGGAGCAGAGCGAGAGCGCCAAAACCTGGGAGAGTTCAAAAGCAGCGGGAGCAGAGCGAGAGCGCCAAAACCCGGGAGAGTTCAGGAGCAGCGGGAGCAGAGCGAGAGCGCCAAAACCCGGGAGAGCTCAGGAGCAGCGGGAGCAGAGCGAGAGCGCCAAAACCCGGGAGAGTTCAAAAGCAGCGGGAGCAGAGCGAGAGCGCCAAAACCCGGGAGAGTTCAAAAGCAATGGGAGCACAGCGAGAGCACCAAAACCCAGGAGACTTCGGGAGCAGCGGGAGCAGAGCGAGAGTGCCAAAACCTGGGAGAGTTCAAAAGCAGCGGGAGCAGAGCGAGAGCGCCAAAACCCGGGAGAGTTCAGGAGCAGCGGGAGCAGAGTGAGAGCGCCAAAACCCGGGAGAGTTCAGGAGCAGCGGGAGCAGAGCGAGAGCGCCAAAACCCGGGAGAGCTCAGGAGCAGCGGGAGCAGAGCGAGAGTGCCAAAACCTGGGAGAGTTCAAAAGCAGCGGGAGTAGAACGAGAGCGCCAAAACCTGGGAGAGTTCAAAAGCAGCGGGAGCAGAGAGAGAGCGCCAAAACCCGGGAGAGTTCAAAAGCAACGGGAGCAGAGCGAGAGCGCCAAAACCCGGGAGAGTTCAAAAGCAGCGGGAGCAGAGCGAGAGCGCCAAAACCAGGGAGAGTTCAAAAGCAGCGGAAGCAGAGCGAGAGCGCCAAAACCCAGGAGAGTTCGGGAGCAGCGAGAGCAGAGCGAGAGCGCCAAAACCCGGGAGAGTTCAAAAGTAGCGGGAGCAGAGCGAGTGCGCCAAACCCGGGAGAGTTCAAAAGCAGCGGAAGCAGAGCGAGAGCGCCAAAACCCAGGAGAGTTCGGGAGCAGCGGGAGCAGAACGAGAGCGCCAAAACCTGGGAGAGTTCAAAAGCAGCGGGAGCAGAGCGAGAGCACCAAAACCCGGGAGAGTTCAGGAGCAGCGGGAGCAGAGCGAGAGCACCAAAACCTGGGAGAGTTCAAAAGCAGCGGGAGCAGAGCGAGAGCACCAAAACCCGGGAGAGTTCAGGAGCAGCGGGAGCAGAGCGAGAGCACCAAAACCCGGGAGAGTTTAAAAGCAGCGGGAGCAGAGCGAGAGCGCCAAAACCTGGGAGAGATCAAAAGCAGCGGGAGTAGAACGAGAGCGCCAAAACCCGGGAGAGTTCGGGAGCAGCGGGAGCAGAGCGAGGGCGCCAAAACCCGGGAGAGTTCAAAAGCAGCGGGTGCAGAGTGAGAGCGCCAAAACCCGGGAGAGTTCGGGATCAGCGGAAGCAGAGCGAGAGCGAGAGCGCCAAAACCCGGGAGAGTTCAAAAGCAGCGGGAGCAGAACGAGAACGAGAGCGCCAAAACCCGGGAGAATTCGGGAGCAGCGGGAGCAGAGCGAGAGCGCCAAAACCCGGGAGAGTTCGGGAGCAGCGGGAGACGCTGAGATACAACAGACCGGTGAGTGTAAAGAAGTAAAAAGTAATCGAAGTGTGATGTCACCAGAAAGCAGGTAAGTGATTGGTTGGTGAGTATTTCTCGCTTTTTTCCAAACTGGAGCGTCTAAATTTAATTGCCTTGTTGTAGATTAAAAGATATAAGTGTTCCAAATGTTAAAACAAATTAATTAATTGAGATGGGAGACGAGGCAATGTGTTGTTGTTGCATGTGGGAGCTGGTGGACACCATTGAGGTCCAGGGCGACCACATCTGCAGCAAATGTTGGCTGCTTGAGGAACTTCGGCTCAGAGTTGATGAGCTGGAGTCCGAGCTTCAGACACTGCGACACATAAGGGGGGTGTTGCATTACCTGGGCACTATGTTCCAGGAGGCAGTCACACCCACTAGAATAATGAGTTCCAATTTGGCCCATGGTCAGGGACAGGAGAGTGTGACTACAAGCGAGGCAGGTATTGGGATCCAGGAGGTAGTGGTGGAGGAGCCTCAGCCCTTGGCCTTGTCCAACAGGTACGAGATTCTTGCTCCCTGTGTGGACGAGGCCAGGGACTGCAGGGAGGATGAGCAAACTTACCACAGCACCGTGGTGCAGGGAGCCATTCAAGTGGGGGAAGCAAAAATAAATGTTGTAGTGATTGGGGACAGTATAGTGAGGGGGATAGATACTGTTCTCTGCAGCCGAGAGCGTGAGGCCCGGTGCCAGGGTTAAAGCCATCTCCTCTGGGCTGAAGAGAAACTTGGAGTGGGAGGGAGAAGATCCAGTTGTCATGGTCCATGTAGGTACCAATGACATAGGTAGGACAAAGAAACAGGTTCTGCTGAGAGAGTATGAGCAGCTAGTGGCTAAATTAAAAAGCAGAACCACAAAGGTAATAATCTCTGGATTACTACCTGAGCCACGAGTGAATTTGCATAGGGTAAATAAGATCAGAGAAATGAACGAGTGGCTCAAAGACTGGTGTGGGAGAAATGGGTTTCGATTTGTGGGGCACTGGCACCAGTACTGGGATAAGAGGGAGCTGTTCCGTTTGGACGGGCTTCACTTGAACCATGCTGGGGCTAGAGTCCTGGCAAATTGAATAACTAGGGCTGTAGAGAGGGCTTTAAACTAAATAGTGGGGGGGAGGATCCAGGTGAGTGGAAAAATGAAAAGTCAATGAGAAATGAGAAAGCAACAGAGCAGGCTAGAGATGGGGGAAATAATAACCAGAGTGTGACAGGAAGGGACAGAATGTTTAAAAATAAGAGTGTAACAGAAAAAAAGGCCAAAACAAGGAAAAATGGTAAAAAGACAAAGTTAAAAGCTCTATATCTGAATGCACGCAGCATTCGTAACAAGATAAATCAGTTGACGGCACAAGTAGATACAAATGGGTATGATCTGATCGCTATTACAGAGACGTGGTTGCAAGGTGACCAGGGCTGGGAACTGAATATTCCAGGGTATATGATAATTCGGAAGAACAGAAAGAAAGGAAAGGGAGGTGGGGTGGCTTTGTTGGTAAAAGATGGGATCAGTGTAGTGGTGAGAAGTGATATTGGTTCAGAGGATCGGTTTGGGTGGAGATAAAAAATAATAAGGGGAAAAAGTCTCTGGTGGGCGTAGTCTACAGGCCCCCGAACAGTAGCAACGCTGTTGGAGTATAAATCAACAAATAATGGAGGCCTGTAAAAAAGGTACGGTAATAATCATGGGTGATTTTAATCTCCATATTGATTGGACAAATCAAATTGGCCATGGTAGCCTGGAGGAGGAGTTCATAGAGTGCATCCGGGATGTTTTCCTAGAACAGTATGTAATGGAACCAACCAGGGAGCAGGCTATCTTGGATCTGGTACTATGTAATGAGACAGAATTAATAAATGATCTCATAGTAAAGGATCCTCTAGGAAAGAGTGATCATAGCATGGTTGAATTTCAAATTCTGTTGGAGGGTGAGAAAGTTGTATCCCAAACCAGTGTCCTGAACTTAAACAAAGGCAATTATAATGGCATGAGGGCAGAACTGGCTAAAGTGGACTGGAAAAACAAATTAAAGGGTAAGACAGTTGAAATGCAGTGGCGGACATTTAAGGAGATATTTCATAACTCTCAACAAAAATATATTCCAGTGAGAAAGAAAGATTTTAAGAGAAGGGAGCACCATCGATGGCTAACTAAGGAAGTAAAGGATGGCATCAAATTGAAAACGAAGGCATACAATGTTGCCAAGATCGATGGGAGACCAGAGGATTGAGAATTTTTAAAAACCAGCAAAGGATGACTAAAAAAATAATAAAGAGAGAGAAGATGAATTATGAGAGTAAGCTGGCAAGAAATATTAAACCAGAGCTTCTACAGGTATATAAAAAGGAAGAGGATAGCTAAAGTAAACGTTGGTCTCTTAGAGGATGAGACTGGGGAATTAATAATGAGGAACGGGGAAATGGCAGAGACTCTGAACAAATATTTTGTATCTGTCTTCACTGTAGAAGACACTAACAACATTCCAATAATGGATAATCAAGGGGCCACAGGGAGTGGGGAACTAAAGACAATCACTATCACTAAGGAAATAGTACTCGGTAAAATAATAGGACTAAAAGACGACAAGTCCCCTGGACCAGATGGCGTGCATCCCAGGGTCTTAAACGAAGTGGCTGCAGAGATAGTGGATGCATTGGTTGCAATATACCAAAATTCCCTGGACTCTGGAGAGGTCCCAGCGGATTGGAAAACCGCTAATGTAACACCCCTATTTAAGAAAAGAGGGAGCAAGAAAGCAGGAAACTATAGACCAGTTAGCCTAACATCTGTCATTGGGAAAATGCTGGAGTCCTTCATTAAGGAAGCAGTAGCAGGGCATTTAGAAAAACATACTGCAGTCAAACAGAGTCAGCATGGTTTTAGGAAAGGGAAATCATGTTTAACAAATTTGCTGGAGTTCTTTGAGGCTGTAACAAGCAGGGTGGACAAGGGTGAGCCAGTGGATGTGGTGTATTTGGATTTCCAGAAGGCATTCGATAAGGTGCCACATAAAAGATTACTGCATAAGATAAGAGCTCACAGAGTTGGGGGTAATATATCAGCATGGATAGAGAATTGGCTAACTAACAGAAAGCAGAGAGTCGGGATAAATGGGTCATTTTCTGGTTGGCAAACGGTAACTAGTGGGGTGCCACAAGGATCAGTGCTGGGGCCCCAACTATTTACAATCTACATTAATGACTTGGATGAAGGGATCGAGTGTAATGTAACCAAGTTTGCGGATGATACAAAGATGAGTGGGAAAGCAAGTTGTGCAGAGGACTCAAAGAATCTGCAAAGGGATATAGACAGGCTAGGTGAGTGGGCAAACATTTGGCAGATGGAGTATAATGTGGGAATGTCTGAGGTTGTGCACTTTGGCAGGAAAAATAAAAAAGCAAATTATTATTTAAATGGAGAGAGATTACAAAATGCTGCAGTTCAGAGGGACCTGGGGGTCCTTGTGCATGAAACAGTTAGCATGCAAGTACAGCAAGCAATCAAAAAGGCAAATGGAATATTGGCCTTTATTTCAAGGGGGTTGGAGTATAAAAGCAGGAAAGTCCTGCTACAACTGTACAGGGTATTGGTGAGACCACACCTTGAGTACTGCGTACAGTTTGGTCTCCTTATTTAAGGAAGGATATACTTGCATTGGAGGCAGTTCAGAGACGATTCACTAGGTTAATTCCAGAGATGAGGGGTTTGACTTATGAAGAAAGGTTGAGCAGGCTGGGCCTATTGTAGTGTATGTACCTTTAAGGGGAGAACTACTTTTTACACCTCCTGTATACTGTAGTGCCGGCAGTGACCACACCTGTATATAAACCCTGAGTAGGGATCTGTACTGTTAGTTTTAGAGTAACCCTCACCCAGTAAACACCTGTTGATTGTTCCTCTGCAGTTTCTGTCTATTTCTTGAAGGACACCACACATCAAGATTCACGGATTTAACATTGGCGACGAGGCGATTCGAACCTACCTGCAACTCTGCAGAGGAAGGCCGATTCCAGAGACATGGGCGTCGACCATCCGGCGGAGACTCCAGCGAGGCGGGCTGGCAACAGGTACGGCGCAGACCCTTCCCGCACAGCGGCGGCTAGAGCCGGCCGACGGCACAGGAAAAGGCCGAGCAGCGTTGGCGGGAGCAGAAAGGGTAAAGCGCACAGGGCGCAGCCGGGGTTCAGGATCGAACGGCGCCAACGAGAGAGGCGTGCAGGAAAACGCGCAGAGCACAGCTGGTGTTCAAGGGCTGAGCAGCGTCCGCGGGGGAAGAAAGGAAAGCGTGGGAGACGCCATTTGAGCTGCAGCGGAGAAGAAGGGAGAGCGCGGGAGACGCCATTTTTGAGCCACAGCGGAGAAGAAGGGAGAGCGCGGGAGACGCCATTTTGAGCCACAGCGGAGAAGAAGGGAGAGCGCGGGAGACGCCATTTTTAGCCAGTCTAACCACACCCAGGGATGCCGAAGAGTGGTAGTGTCACAGCGTTCGACAATGAAGTCGAAGATTGGGCGACATATGTAGAACGCATAGAAGTGTACTTCAAGGCGAATGAAGTGCCAGATGCCAGGAAAGCACTGGTATTGTTGAATTCCATAGGTGCAAAAACGTATGGCTTACTGCGAAACCTAGTAACCCCAGAGAAGCCAGTGGAAAACGATTTTGAAAGCATAGTGGCAATCCTACAGGACCACTTAAACCCCACACCGCTGCTGATAGCAGAAAGACTTAAGTTTCACAAAAGGAACCAGCATAAAGACGAAAGTAATGCTGAGTATTTAACAGAACTGCGCAAGCTATTGAAACACTGCCAGTTTGGAACGGGACTAGCAGATACTTTAAGGGACAAGTTTGTGTGTGGGCTTCAAAGTGAAGGAACCCAGAAACGGCTTCTATCAGAAAAGGATCTTACGCTGGACAAGGCTTTCAGCATGGCAGTATCACACGAAGCAGCCGCACGGGGCGCTGCAGAGATACAACGGAGACCGCAAGAGTATGGCACTAATGAAATGTCATATGGAGCAGTGAAGTGTTATCGCTGCGGCAGAACAACACATGACCATAAGGATTGTTGGTTCAAGGATCAAGTGTGCAGACAGTGTGGCAAAGTAGGACACATAGCAAGAGTCTGCAGGTCGGGAAAGGAAACCAGCAGCAAGAAATCTCCACAGGAGAAGTACAAAAAGGTACATAAGGTGACGGAGAGTAGTTCAGACGAACAGAAAAGTGATACCGACTCCGGAAGCAAGGAGCTGGGTTGTCTGAAACTACATAATGGGGCAGTAATTCCTCCCCAAACGCGTGAGTACTGAAGGGGTACTCACGCGTCTGGCCGGTGGAAATGCCGGTTTTCAGCATGCACAGCGCATGCGCTGAAAACCGGCATTTCCTCTCCTCTAACCCAAGAGGTGAAGAGGCTAGCGCATGCGCTGTAGGGGGCAGCGCGTGCGTCTTGGATTTCCTCTGTTTTGGGGGATTTGCGCATGTCTAAAGGCCTCCGGTCTTTACGCTTGTAAAAAGCACACGTAAGTATTTACTTTTACAGGTAAGTGGTGTTTTAGTGTAATGTAGAATTTTTTTTCCACAGGTTTATTATTTTAAAGAATCTACAATAAGGTAAGTTTAGTTTTAGACCCTTTTTATTAGAAATTTATTTTTTTCAAAAAAAAAATTATTGTTTAAATTATTTTTTTCAACTTATTTACACTTAATTTAATGATTGGGATGTATTTTAAATTATTATTTAAAGTTTAAATAGTGTTTTGGGCCCCCGTAGTTTTCATGAGTTTGACAGTTCTTACTCTCAAACTCATGAATGAAACTTCCCCTCCCCTGATTGGTTGTAAAGTGCTCACCTGATCCCAGCCGGCACATCGCACGAACTACGCCGCTGGATCAGCTAAGCACTGCGCGCTGACATCTGAACCGGGCCTGTGACAGGAAATGCAAGCAGGCCCGGGCTTCAGATGTCAGCGCGCAGGGTGAGTGCAGATCGGGGGCTTGCACGCACGGCAAGCCCCCGACACCAAGTTCTGGGCCAATGTAATCAAAATGGAGGATCACCAAACTATCTGGGTCACGCTCAAGATAGACGGAGTCCAAGTGAAAATGGAATTGGACACAGGATCAGCCCTAACAGTCATAAACCGAAGGGACTACAAGCGGCTATTCTCACATATACCCTTGAGAGATACAGAGATTGTCTTGAAGACGTACACGGGGCAAAAAATCTACCCCAAAGGAAAAATAAGGGTGAACGTTATATATAACGGCAAGGAAACACCAAAAATGGACCTATATGTATTGCCAGATGGAGGGCCACCACTACTAGGACATGAATGGATCCGGAAGATACAGCTAGATTGGCATTCCATACAAGCACTGACTGTAGATGCCAAAAAGGATGACGACGTCACACCTGGACGACTGTCAAAAATGCTAACTGACGCACAAGAAGTGTTCCAGGAGAGACTCGGAACACTAAAAGGCATAACAGCGACGATCAAAATAGAGGAAAATGCAAACCCAAAGTTTATTAAGGCGGTGCCTTATGCGATCCGCCCAGCCGTCGAAGCAGGGCTGGAAGGTTTGGAATGTTCTGGAGTACTGTCCAAAGTGAACTGGAGCGAGTGGGCTACACCCATCGTTCCTGTAATGAAGAGGTCGTTGAGTAATACGCCTGGGGAACCAAAGAAGGTTCGCATCTGTGGGGACTTTAAGGCGACAGTGAACCCAGTCCTTCACACGGTACAATATCCGCTTCTGCGGATTGAAGATATTTTCGCCTCGCTATCTGGAGGAAAACGCTTCACTAAGATTGATCTGGCCCAGGCGTACCTGCAAATGGAGGTAGAAGAAGCCTCGAAACAGTACCTCACGATCAACACTCATAAAGGTCTCTACCAATAAAACCGGCTGGTGTTCGGGGTAGCATCAGCTCCGGCTATTTGGCAAAGGGCAATGGAACAAGTCCTGCAAGGGATTCCAGGGACCCAGTGTTATTTGGACGACATCCTGGTCATGGGCAAAAATGACAGTGATCACCTTGCCAACCTGGAGCAGGTGCTCACTAGATTGAAGGAATATGGGCTCCGAGCTAATCGCCACAAATGAGAGTTTTTCCAGAAGCAGATCTCGTATTGTGGCCACATTATTGATGAAGAGGGGTTACATAAGTCCCCTGAAAAGATTGAGGCAGTAGTCAAGTCTCCAGCACCGGAAAATGTGTCACAACTGAGGTCGTTCCTCGGGCTGGTGAACTACTACCATAAGTTCTTGCCGAATTTGTCCACAGTACTACACCCACTGAACACCCTACTGCAAACGGGGGTACCATGGAAGTGGAATGACGAATGTAAACGAGCTTTCCAGAAGTGCAAAGAATTGATCGCATCAAAAGAGGTGTTGGCTCATTTCAACCCAGCACTACCAATTCGGCTGGCGTGTGATGCATCACCCTATGGTATTGGAGCGGTGCTGTCGCACAAATTCCCGGACGGCTCGGAGAGGCCAGTAGCCTTTGCGTCTCGGTCACTAACCTCAGCCGAGCGTAACTTCGCCCAGATTGACAGGGAGGCCCTCAGCCTAGTGTGGGGAGTGAAAAAGTTCAACCACTATCTGCACGGGCAGAAGTTCACCTTGCTGACTGACCACCAACCACTTGTCTCCATCTTTAATCCAAAGAAGGGCGTTCCGGTGATGATTGCGCAACGGCTACAAAGATGGTCCCTTTTTCTAGGGGCGAACTAATATGAAATAGAGTATAAGGGCACGAAACAGCATGGAAATGCTGATGGGCTATCACGCCTGCCACTGCCTACAGCGGAGGAAGCACCAGCAGTGGATCCTGTCGAAATATTTTATTTGACTATAATTGAATGCTTGCCAGTAACTAACGCGGATATAGAGAAGGAGACCCAAAATGACCCGACACTGTCTTGGGTATATGACTTGACGGTGAAGGGATGGCCAGCACATGGCGACTCACTGTTGCCAGCATTCTCATCCAGAAGAGAACAGCTGTCAGTATGCCAGGGGACCTTGATGTGTGGATCCCGAGTGGTAATTCCACCCAAGTTAAGGGAGAGAGTGCTCAATGAGCTTCACGAAGGTCATCTGGGAGGGGTGAAAATGAAAAGCCTTGCTAGGGCTTATGTGTGGTGGCCGGGAATCGATCAGCAAATCGAGGACCTGACAAAGAGCTGCTCAGGATGCCAGAAGATCCAAAATGCACCACCACATGCCCCTCTACACCCATGGGAGTGGCCCTCCTCTCCATGGCAACGGGTGCATATTGATTTTGCTGGTCCATTCATGGACTCAATGTTTTTAATAGCCGTGGATGCGCACTCGAAATGACCTGAGGTGATCAAAATGTCCTCCACCACCACGGAGAAAACGATTGCATTCCTACGGACCATATTTGCCAGGAACAGCTTGCCAGAGCAGATTTGCTCTGATAACGGACCACAGTTTGTGTCCGAAGAGTTTCTGAAATTTATTAAAAGGAATGGGGTAAGGCATTACACATCCGCCCCGTATCATCCAGCCACAAATGGATTGGCTGAAAGGTTCGTACAAACCTTTAAAAAGGCAGTAAGGGCCATGTGCGATGACGACATTCCACTGCAGCATAAGGTGGACAATTTCCTGTTAGCCTACTGAAATGCGACACACGCAGTCACCAACCAGACCCCGGCCATGATGTTCTTTAACCGAAGGTTGAGATCTCGTCTGGATTTGCTCAGACCAAATGTACGAAGCGATGTTGAGAATAAGCAATTCCAGCACATCAATGAGAAGCCGACAAGGGGCTTCAATGTAGGGCAACCAGTCTTGGCCCGCGACTACCAAACAGAGAAATGGCAACCAGGAACGATATGCACACGGCAGGGGCCACTAATATACACAGTGGATGTTGGGGAGAACATTGTGAGACGCCATGTCGACCAGATCCTAGAGTCACAGGAACGAGTCAACCCCATGTCTCGCGTACCTGGTGATGAACCCGATATACAGGTAGCATCCACCCCAGAAACAGTAGCATTGGAAGCTGATGAACCAACCGATGACAGGGGGCCAGTATCGCCTCCGCACCAAGAGCAAGACACTCAGGAAAGGCGCTATCCAGAAAGGATCAGGAAGCCGCCCCAAAGACTGAATTTATAAATGGACTATTTTCAGTTAATGTTGCATGTTAAAAGTGTTAATTGTTAAATGAATGTTATGGTACTGTTAATCTAAAAGGGGAGGAATTGTAGTGTATGTACCTTTAAGGGGAGAACTACTTTTTACAGCTCCTGTATACTGTAGTACCGGCAGTGACCACACCTGTATATAAACCCTGAGTAGGGATCTGTACTGTTAGTTTTAGAGTAACCCTCACCCAGTAAACACCTGTTGATTGTTGCTCTGCAGTCTCTGTCTATTTCTTGAAGGACACCATACATCAAGATTCATGGATTTAACACCTATACTCATTGGAATTTAGAAGAATGAGAGGTGATCGTATTGAAACATATAAGATACTGAGGGGGCTCGACAGGGTAGATGCAGAGAGGATGTTTCCCCTCGTGGGGAAGTCTAGAACTCAGGGGCACAGTCTCAGAATAAAGGGTCGCCCTTTTAGAACTGAGGTGAGGAGGAACTTCTTCTCTCAGAGGGTCTTAAATTTGTGGAATTCTCTGCCCCAGAGAGCTGTGGAGGCTGGGTCATTAAATACATTTAAAGTGAAGATAGACAAATTTTTGCAAGAGAGTGAAGGGTTATGGGGAGCGTGCTGGGAAGTGACTTTGAGCCCAAGATCAGCCATGATCGTATTGAATGGCGGAGCAGGCTCGAGGGGCCAAGTGGCCTATTCCTGCTCCTATTTCTTATGTTCTTATGACACTCTTGTATTGTCAGATTTGTATATATGATTTTTAGTGTGTTTTTCTCAGCCACATTGACATTTCCAAGAGTTTGGAATAAGTAGAATTTCAACATTATTTTGGTCAGCAGTTATTGGATGTACAACAGACAATTATGATTCTTAACAACAACAAATTGAATTTATATAACACCTTAAACATAAAAGCATCCCAAGGTACTCTACAAATGGAAACAGACAGAGAAACAGAACCCCGGGCCATAGAGGGAGAGATTAGGAAGCATGACCAAAAGCTTGATCGAAAAGATGGGTTTTGAGAAGGTTTTTAAAAGGTGCAGTGGGAAGTGGAGAAATTTAGGAAGGGAGTTTCAGAGAGAAGGCTCTGTTGCCAATGGTGGGGTGAAAGGAGAGAAGCACAAAAGGCCAGAAACAGAGCACTAAAGGGTGCAGTGGAGGATATAAGGCTGGAGGAGCTTGCAGAGATGTGGTGAGGTGAGACTGTGAAAGGATTTGAAAACCATAATAGGGATTTTAAATTTAATGCATTGGGGGACAAAGAGCCAGCGTAGGTCGGCAAGGACGGGTGGTGATGGGGGAGCGGAACCTAGTGTGGGCCAGGGTATGAGCAGCTGAGTTTTGGATAAGTTGGAATTTATGAAAGGTGGAGGATAGGAGGCCAGCAAAGACACTGTCAGAATAATCAAGTCTAGAAGTGGCATGAGGATGGATAAAGGTTTCAGCGGAAGGGACGTTCAGGTAGCTGCAGAATTAGGCAATGATGCAGATGTGGAAATAAGCAGTCTTCATGATAGATAGGATGTGGGGTTTAAAGTTCACCTCTGGGTCAAACAGGCCAAAGATTTGCACAGTTTGGTTCAACGCAAAACACGTGGCCAGGGAGGGAATAGAATCAATGCCAAGAGATTGGAGTTTAATAAATTTGATTTAATGGAAACTTGACAACATTATGCGTACAGATGTTTACATGGATTCAGCAATTCCCCTTAATTCTGTTTGGGATTGATTTTTTTTTAATTTCCTGATTTAGACAATAAAAATTGCTGAACTGAAGATGGATTTTAGTTTTTATTATTCTATAGACATAGGCCTAGAAATTGAGTTTTGGCTTAGCCAGGGCTTTAGCGCCGGAAGTTAGTGCCGGCGCTAAGTCCCCCTGCGCGCGCCAAAAATTCAGCAGGGCCGCGCCCAAACGGCTGCCGGCGCTACTGAAGGGTCTTTGCGGCAGTAAATCGGCGCTAACTGCCGTTTCGCGCCGCAATTCCGGCGCTGCGGCACCCGATGCGGTGCGGCAGGCTCGGGAAGTGCAGGCCTCCTCCTTCCCTTAAGGAGGAGCTGCCTGCACCCGGCCGCGGCCCGCGAAAATCTTTTGAAAAATGAGCCCGGCACCTCGGACAAGTGCCGGGCTTGCTTCTGTTCCGGGGGGGGGGGGGGGGAAGTCCGGGGAGGGAGCTGCGGCCAGGCGGCCGGCGGGAAAGCGGCCGGCCGCCGCGGGGCCTTTAATGCGCCGGCGCAAAGACTTGTAAGACTCTGTTGCCAGAGTCTTAGTTGCGGCTGCCACGGGCGAGGCGGCCGCAACTGAATTTCGGCGCTGGGGCCCGTCGGCATGGCAACCGGGACGCTGCGCACACCGATGACGTCATCGGTGCCAGCGCAGCGCTACCGGTCTACCGCGGCGGAAGGGCCCCAGGCAATTTCGGCGCCGGCGCCAATTGCAGCGCTAGGCCCTCTAGCGCCGCAAAATCGGCGCTAAGGGCACTCAATTTCTAGGCCATAGTCAATTAAAGACCAAGGGATTTGTATAATGAATAGTTCTATTTGAAATGATGATTATGAGTTAATTAGAACTATAAAGAATGTTATAAATCAGACAATGGAAGATTATTCCAATTACATCTGAAAGTAAGATATCCTTTGGGACAATCTTGAATATTTTATTGTTGGAAGACTGTAAAATATTGTACCAACACCAAAAATAATAGAGCTGATTGGGTCTTAATCACTGAATCAAAAGTTACTGATTTGAAAAGGTTTTCGGAAAGCATTAAAGAACTTCCATAGAAAAGGCAAATATATCTATATATATATAAAGCGGCCCTTCTGTCTGTCCCGATGTCTGTCTGTCCGTTCTCTATACGTTTGAAAGTTACAGAGCGTACCGACGCGCGCGTCGCCTCAAAAGAAAGCTTACGATTCCGGACCGGTCATAGGCGTATTTATGTTTCGGCCGGACAAAAATCCCGCCCGCGGTATCCCAAAAACGTTCAGCGTTCCACTCATTAGTATCTCATTAGCGACCGTGTGACGTCGAGGTCCACCAATCGGACGGCGGGTCCCTTCCTACAGTTGAGTGTCGAGTGACTCGACGATTGACCAATCCTACGCTTCGGTGACCTGACCGGTCGACCAATCGGTGCGTGTGTGGGCGGGCCTTATCCTTCTGAACCGAGGTGAGTGGCCGCCATCTTGATTTTTCACAATTTTTTCCCCCACACTTTCTGTGTGTTAGGGAACTAAGGTAAATATTTTAATGATGTGTTAGGGAATTAAATAACAATTTAATAGGGGGGGGGGGAGAGCCTCGGGAAATCGCGGGGGGGGGGAGCCTCGGGAAATCGCGGGGGGGGGAGAGCCTCGGGAAATCGCGGGGGGGGGAGAGCCTCGGGAAATCGCGGGGGGGAGAGCCTCGGGAAATCGCGGGGGGGGGGAGAGCCTCGGGAAATCGCGGGGGGGAGAGCCTCGGGAAATCGCGGGGGGGGGAGAGCCTCGGGAAATCGCGGGGGGGGGGAGAGCCTCGGGAAATCGCGGGGGGCTCGCGCCGCCCGCACTGACCGCACATGCGCCGCCCGCGAGAGCCCGCTCCCGGCGCCGGCCGCCGCTCAGCATTCCCGCTATCGGAACGGCACCGGACCTCAGGCGCTAGGCAGGGGGAGGGGCCGGAGAGAGGGACAGAGGGGAGCGAGGGAGGGGTAGGGGTGGGCGAGGGAGACAGAGGAGGGGAGGGAGAGGAGGGGAGGGAGGGATAGGACAGGGAGAGGACATGACAGGGAGAGGGGGGACACACAGGGGCAGGGAGACCAAGCGCCCCAAAATTGCCCTCGCAACGCGGGGCTCCCCAGCTAATTAGAAGATAAAAGGGCCGATTTTAACTCCCTCCATCTGGCATAAATGGGGTGGTACTAGCCTGAAAATGGCATTGGGTCACTTACCATCCCATTTACACTGATACTCTGGCAACTGCCATCTTGGGTAGGGTCTTGAGATGGGTGGCCAGAGCACCTGCCTGTTTCAGGCAGGAGGCCACTTATAATATACAATTTGAAATCCTATGATGTACATATGAGCCCGATTGCAATTTCAAGGTACAAATAGAGTTTTAGCAGTTTGAGGGACTTTTAGACAATGTAAAGTAAGATTCATACTTAATGACTTATTAATCACCATGAAAAACTGAATTAGTCAGATAAGAAATAATAAATTGTGCCTCTGATGGACCAACAAGTTTATCCAATGAGTACCTAACCAATTAGGACAGGGAAGACTCAATGCCGATCCTAGCTGGGACAACGGTCAGAGCATCACAAATTGGTCTCAGTATTCCTCTGTCAAAAAGTAGACTTCTTGTTGTTGATCACTATCTAATGACTCCTTTAGATGTGTGGATATCAAATAAGAACAGGATCTGGCTCAACTATGGTGCCCCCTCCCCAATTGACTAGCCTGCCAACACTCACAGTCAACATTCAAACATGAATAACAGCAAAGTAAAGGAGGGTGAGCAGTGTACATGGAACTGTACCCCAACAAGGAGTCACCCCCTCAGAAAAGAAAAAATATCAAGGCAAATAAAACATAAGTCTTAACAATCACCACCTGCCTCCCACCTCCACCTTACCCCCATAAAAATCATTGTTTCTGGTTAGAAAACATTTTCTAAAATGAAACAAGAGTGGACTATCTGTGACTCTTCCCACAGATCCACTTAATAAAATTGAAGATAAAAATTTGATGAAGACAACCCTATAAATGTTTTTGAAATTAATACATCAATCAAAATTTATTGTAAGTAAATTTTTGTTTCCGTTCAAATAAATGCAAAAAAAGGAAGATTGGGACTGTACAACGGTAATGTCAAGAGTTTGAAATTACCAACTACTATAACAGAAAATTAATCATATTTATAATATTAATTTGTTAAAAATAACCACTAAGAATTCTTAGGGTATTCATTGAATATCAGGTCCAGATGGAAGATTTAGAGCACCCCAAATCTGCTACCAAACAATCCCAGAAGAAGAAAGAAAAGTGAAGTCTTATGAGTTGGTAAGGAAATCTCTCTCCAATGGAAATCTGTAAAAGTTGCTATCTACAAGAGGTTAATTTCTGTTCAGTGGATGCAAAACATTTGTTATAACCCCAATGATAGATGATATAGAAGGTGTTGTGAAATTTTGGCCATGGCATTAATTCCAAAAATTTACAATGTAACTGCAAGATTCCCAAAACTATATTTCAATAATAATCATTCTTAATGTAGCTGTAACATTTGTAAATACTATAACCAGCACTGACCTCCTTCCCCTATTTCTGCCATTTGAATTATTAGTTGTATTATTTTACAATCTGTTAATGTTATGGAGTTTGAATTACTGGGTTAGCAAGTATAATTGTAAATGGATGGTACAGTAATTTCTTTAATGCAGTGTATAGTGTTATTTTCAACAGCCTTGTGGCACAGCACTTCTGTTCACATATTCTGGCACGGAGTAATACAACATCAGTGTGATGCACTATCAACAACACCAAAGACTACGAGTTGAACTTATACGAAGTAGGCTTTTATTGACTAAGAACTGGAGCATGCCTCTGCTAGTGGATCCATCCTAAGAGCTCCCGGGGGAAGGGTAGTGAGTCACCTTTATACCCGGGCTTAGGGGTGGAACCAGGGGCGGAGACATGCCCGGACCTGTACAGAGTTAACAGTGGTTTACCACACAGACATGTACAGAGTTAGCAGTGGTTTACCACATTCACCCCTCGTTTAAAAAAGAGTCCGGCGGGGTGAAGTGTTTCAAAAGTTCGTATACGAAAGTCTCTCCGGGGGTCTTGTCTGCCGTAATGATCTTCGTGGTGCCGGTTGCGGCGGTTCTTTGCCCGCGGCCGCTTCTCGCGTGGGACGGAGCACTGGCGTGTCGTCCTCTCGGGGTAGGGATGGCACCGGCATGTCGTCAGTTCGTGGTAGACACCCCGGTGGTGCGTCGTGGGTAGTGGTGGTGGGTGGAGGTAGTGGATGGTGATCGATGGTGTTTCGGGTGGTACATGAGGGTGCGAGGTCTCGAATTGAGACTGTGTCCTCCCGCCCATCAGGATACGCCACGTAGGCGTACTGTGGGTTGGCGTGGAGGAGGTGAACCTTTTCGACCAGGGGGTCCGTCTTATGGCTCCTCACGTGTTTCCTGAGCAGGACGGGTCCCGGAGACGTCAGCCATGGCGGTAGTGATGTCCCCGAGGTGGATTTCCTGGGGAAGACGAACATCTTCTCGTGAGGGGTGGCGTTTGTGGCAGTACAGAGCAGTGATCGTATGGAGTGGAGCGCATCGGGGAGGACATCTTGCCAGCGGGAGATTGGGAGGCCCTTGGATTTTAGGGCGAGCATGGCGGTCTTCCACACCGTTGCGTTCTCCCTCTCTACCTGTCCGTTACCCCGGGGGTTGTAGCTGGTAGTCCTGCTCGTGGCTATGCCCTTCTCGAGCAGGTACTGGCGCAGCTCGTCGCTCATGAACGACGAGCCCCTGTCGCTGTGGATGTAATTGGGGAAGCCAAATATGGCGAACAGGTCGTTGAGGCACCTGATGACTGTGGCGCTGGTCATGTCCGGGCAGGGGATGGCGAAGGGGAAACGGGAGTACTCGTCAATAATATTGAGGAAGTACGTGTTGCAGTCAGAGGAGGGAAGGGGCCCCTTGAAATCGATGCTGAGACGTTCGAAGGGGCGGGTGGCTTTAATCAGGTGTGCCCTGTCTGGCCTATAAAAATGTGGTTTGCATTCGGCGCAGACCTGGCAGTTCCTGGTCATGGTCCTGACCTCCTCGATGGATTAAGGCAGGTTGCGAGCTTTAATAAAATGGAAGAACCTGGTGACCCCCGGGTGGCAGAGATCATTGTGGAGGATCCGTAGCCTATCGACTTGTGCGTTGGCACATGTCCCACGGGATAGGGCGTCTGGGGGCTCATTAAGTTTCCCGGGCCGGTGTAAGATATCGTAGTTGTAGGTGGATAACTCGATCCTCCACCGCAATATCTTATCATTTTTGATTTTCCCCCTTTGTCTGTTGTTAAACATAAATGCTACTGACCGTTGGTCAGTGAGCAGGGTGAAACGTTTACCGGCCAGGTAATGCCTCCAGTGCCGTACAGCCTCCACTATCGCCTGGGCCTCCTTCTCGACTGAGGAGTGTCGAATTTCGGGGCCCTGGAGGGTCCGTGAAAAGAAGGCCACGGGTCTCCCCGCCTGGTTAAGGGTTGCGGCTAGGGCGAAGTCGGATGCATCGCTCTCCACTTGGAAAGGGATGGACTCATCCACTGCGTGCATTGTGGCCTTTGCAATGTCCTCTTTTATGAGGGTGAAGGCCGCACGGGCCTCTGCCATCAGGGGGAAGGAGGTTGACTTGATGAGGGGCCGGGCTTTGTCCGCATAGTTGGGCACCCACTGGGCGTAGTAAGAGAAGAACCCTAGGCATCTCTTCAGGGCTTTTAGGCAGTGGGGGAGGGGTAGTTCCAGGAGGGGGCGCATTCGGTCGGGGTCGGGGCTGATGACTCCGTTTTCCACCACACAGCCAAGAATAGCGAGGCGCGTGGTGAGGAACATACATTTTTCTCTGTTGTATGTCAGATTCAGCCGTTGGGCTGTACGGAGGAATTTTTCTAGGTTGGCGTCGTGGTCATGCCGGTCATGGCCGCAGATGGTGACGTTGTCTAGATAAGGGAAGGTGGCCTGCAGCGCGTTCTGGTCAACCATCCGGTCCATCTCCCTTTGGAAGACCGAGACCCCGTTGGTGACGCCGAAGGGGACTCGGAGGAAGTGGTAGAGGCGACCGTCGGCCTCGAAGGCCGTGTACTGGCGGTCCTCAGGCCTGATGGGGAGCTGGTGGTATGCCGACTTCAGATCAATCGTCGAGAATACCCGGTATTGTGCTATCTGGTTGACCATGTCAGATGTGCGGGGAAGTGGGTATGCGTCTAATTGCGTGTATCGATTGATCGTCTGGCTGTAATCAATAACCAGGTGCTGTTTTTCGCCGGTCTTCACTACCACCACTTGGGCTCGCCATGGGCTGGTGCTGCCCTCGATAATCCCTTCCCTCAGGAGCCTTTCTACTTCTGATTTAATAAAGCTCCTATCCCCGGCACTGTACCGCCTGCTTTTAGTAGCAATTGGCTTGCAGTCTTTGGCGAGGTTAGCGAACAATGGGGGGGGGTTTGACCTTCAGGGTGGACAGGCTGCATACTTTGCGCGGCGCCGTGTTTAAATTCTGCCGGCTGCAGACTGTAAGTGGGGGCAGGGGCCCGCCATATGCCATCGTGACGCTCTCCAGATGGCACTGGAAGTCTAATCCTAGCAGTACGGGAGCGCAGAGCTGTGGCAGGACGAGGAATTTAAAATCTCTGTACTCCACGCCATTCACTGTCAGAGTCGCTACACAGTAGCCGCCGACGTCTGCCGTATGGGACTTTGAGGCCATAAAGACCTGGTGGCGTGTGGGCATAACCGATAGGGAGTAGCGTTGCACCGTGTCGGGGTGGATGAAGCTCTCCGTGCTTCCGCAGTCGGAAAGGCAATTTGTGGCATGGCCATTTACCTTTACGTTCATCATGGACCTGGCTAGTTGATGGGGCCTAGATTGGTCCAGGGTGATGGAGGCCATCGTCGAGGTCGGTGGGTCGCTGTAGTATTCGCCCGCGCCGGGGGCCTGGTCCCGAAATGGTGTCCAAGATGGCGGCTCCCCCGCGGCTGGTGGTGCCCAAAATGGCGGCCCGCACGGCTCACACGTGGTTGGTGGGGTCCAAAATGGCGGCCTGCACGGTTCACACGTGGCGCTGCTGGAATTGGGGGTCGATTTTGCCCTGCACACTCTCGCGTAGTGGCCTTTCTTGCCGCATTTGGAGCAGGTTGCGTCCTTTGCTGAGCATTGCTGTCTGGGGTGCTTGGCCTGGCCGCAGAAGTAGCATTTCTGGCCTCTGGTCATTGCAGCTGTAGTTGGGCTGCTGGCGGCTTGTGGCCTTACCGGGTCCCAAGATGGCTGCTCCCGTGACACCCACGTGGCCATCCGGCCAGGGGGGTAGGCGTCCATGTTCTGGAGGGCCACATCTAACGAGTTAGCGAGGGCCACCGTCTTCTGCAGGTCGAGCCCCCTCTGTTCCAGCAGCCTCTGCCGAGTATAGTTGGACCTGATGCCGGCTACGTAGGCGTCTCGGATCAGGTCTTCCGTGCATTCCTTGGCCGTCACCGCTTTGCAATTACAGGCCCGGCCGAGGACTCTCAGTGCCAGTAAATATTCGGCGCCCGATTCCCCGGGGCGCTGTTTTCGGGTAGCCAGGAGGTGTCTGGCGTAGACCTCGTTAACAGGCCTCACGTATTGTTCCTTTAGCGTCGCGATGGCGGCCGCGTAAGTTGTGGCGTCTCGGATGATCGAGTAGACTCGGTGGCTCACCCATGAGTTCAAGACAAGCCGTTTCGCGTCATCTGTAGTGACGGTAGTGCTGGAGGCCTCCAGGAAGGCTTCGAAACAGCTCAGCCAGTGTTCAAAGTTATTGGCTGCATCTGCTGCTTGAGGATCCAGGTCTAAACGTTCTGGCTTCAAGATTTGCTCCATGTCGAAAATTTAGTCAATAAAATTGATGCACTATCAACAACACCAAAGACTACGAGTTGAACTTATACGAAGTAGGCTTTTATTGACTAAGAACTGGAGCATGCCTCTGCTAGTGGATCCATCCTAAGAGCTCCCGGGGGAAGGGTGGCGAGTCACCTTTATACCCGGGCTTAGGGGTGGAGCCAGGGGCGGAGACATGCCCGGACCTGTACAGAGTTAACAGTGGTTTACCACACAGACATGTACAGAGTTAGCAGTGGTTTACCACACAGTGTATGGGTGCAATTCTCTACATGGTGAATTTCTAATCTTAGGCAGGTTCTTGAAGGAGACACTGAGCAGAGGCTTGGTGCATTAGAGAAATACGATAGAAAAAGGCAAGTCACCATGGGTTGTTCTTGTGCACATTGTAGAACACACACACCAGCTCCCCCTTCCCCCACCCCAACCAATTATGTAAGGCACTGGTATTAGTAGGCGTCAAGAGCTGATTTACCTAAATCCTCAACCACAAATTGCGAATAGTGTGGGGAGAGCGCTAAACAGAGAAAAAATATCTTTTTCAAATTAGCTATTTTTTAAAAAGCTGCTTTGTGGTTTGGGGATTAATTAATACAAATTATTTGGTTACCACGCCTACTTTGAAAATGTGAATTGCTTGATTGCCAAAGGTCAATGGGTTTAGAGATGTATACTTTTTGCTTATTAGATATAGATTTTTTAAGAAGATTTAAATAAATTGTTTAATTGTATGTATTTCCTAATCTATCTAATTAAGCATTCAGGTCTACATGTCTGATGGTAACCACCTGCTCCTGTGCGCCCTATAATTGTAACTGACTTCTCTCCAATTTATCTTTGAACATAGCATCTTTGCTTCATGGTACAGTAATTTTGTTGCTTATTTCACAATTCCATGCTGCAATATAAAATTCCTGTACACCCATACTATTTAGAGTATCTAGGAATGTTTCCTTTCTTGAGAACTATGTGTATTTAGGGCATTGGTGTTGTCTTTACTGATAGTTGCAGTACTAGTTAGGCTACAGAAAGAATGTACTTGTTCTCACTGCTCCATAATAAGATGTATCCAGTTTCGACTTCAGACTGGATAAACTTGCTGCAGTTCCAAGGTGCCTGGCCTGTTTAAGAGTGTGAGCAGTAATACTTTAACATTGACCATGTACAGCAGGCACCTTAAAGCACTGGAGAGGTACCACCAACGCTGCCTCCGCAAGATCCTGCAAATCCATTGGCAGGATAGGCGCACCAACATCAGTGTTCTTGCTCAGGCCAACATCCCCAGCATCGAAGCTTTGACCACGTACGATCAGCTCCAATCGACGGGTCACATTGTCCGCATGCCCGATACAAGGCTCCCAAAACAAGCGCTCTACTCGGACCTCCGGCACGGCAAGAGAGCCCCAGGTGGGCAGAGGAAATGCTTCAAGGACACCCTCAAAGCCTCCTTGAAAAAGTGTAACATCCCCACCGACACCTGGGAATCCCTGGCCCAAGACCACACAAAGTGGAGGAGAAGCATCCGGGAAGGCGCCGAACACCTAGAGTCTCTTCACCGAGAGCAAGCAGAAGCCAAGTGCAGGCAGCACAAGGAGTGCACGTCAACCCAAGCACCCCACCCACCCGCCCCTTCAACCACCATCTGCCCCACCTGTGACAGAGTCTGTAGGTCCCGCATTGGACTCATCAGTCACCTGCGAACTCATTTTTAATGTGGAAGCAAGTCATCCTCGGTTCCGAGGGACTGCCTAAGAAGAAGAAGACTTTAACATTGAAAGTAGAGTAAACCTTATCTATAGATGTGTCTTTGGAAACTTTATAAAAAGCATATTATGGCAGAAGGGCATCATTGACAGGAAACTGAACCTGGATAAAACTGTAATACAAAGTATATAACACTTGTGTTTTACAGAAAATATGGTATTTTCCACTTGGATACTGGATATTGCTCCAATGCAGTGAAGTAGTGACTAATAGCATTTCTTGTGCAATTAACAAAAGACATGCTAATGATGCGCAGGCTCATTTAAATGGGTCACATGCAAATTACTTCCCTGCTGCAAAGGGAAAACGGTGCAGCTAAGTGCCAGGTGAATCTAGTCAACCTGAGCAATTTGATTGTTCATGGAATCTTATTTGCAACAGACAGAATTGAACATCCTCAAGGAAGGAGGTCATGAAAAACAAAGTCAAGTTGTTTTGGATCACACATAAGGAGCCTATATCAGCCTATGTTGAAAACCTCGGATTAAATTGTAGCAAACGTTAATACTAAATACAAGGTAAAGAGGACTGGAAATGAATGCAAAGTGCTGAAAAAAAGAGTAATTCATAACTTAGCAACAAGGATTTTTTTGAACTTATAAATATTGACTTGCAAGAAGAAACTATTACTTGAAATGAATCTTGAACAGAAATAAAATATCTCAAACAGGAACAAAATATTATTTTGATATACATAAGGTCATTAGAGTCAGAAAAAGTTGCATTGGGTAACAAAAGATCAAATGCAGGAAGAAAGCAGTGGAGAAATGAAGAACTGAGGGGACAGGAATAAAGTTACAAGCAAACCTAAATGAGTCATTTTGTTTATCAGTTTGTTAAATGTGGAACGTAACTTATCCCAGGCTAGTGGCAAGTAAAATTGTTGAATTCTGGAACACAGGCACACAGGAGAAAAGCTTAAAATGAGAAAGATCATGTCAAAGACCAGAGGGCCCCACCTATCCGCAAACAAACAAACGCATACGCACATGCACCTTACCCTCAGAGCCAAAAAGATATAGTCAAAGAGGAAGGTTGACCAGATGGTGGTCTGCAAGCATAAATCTAACTAGGTCAACATCCACATCTGCTAATACACCCAATTGGGCTATGAGTAATAGACACTTAACTGAACATATATCTAAAATAAGTGTTAATCCCATGTGTAAGTGTTAAAACTATAGCTGTCAATATAAAATGAAAGCAATAATGGAAGCAACTCTGGAATTATTTTCAGACACCCATACGAGATTCCAGTGCGAACTAATCAGACAGCTCTGAAACGCCAGGGACCACTGCGAATAAAGTACAATGGCAAAAAAAAATCATTGCACAGTACAAATCTTCTCCAATGAGGATGACAAGAGAAGAGGACAAGACTCCAATATCGTTAATCCCTCCGAGGCCCATCTTTTTCAGTTGGATCACAGCTCTAGGTAGGCCAAGAAAGTGATCAGTGAAGGTTTCCCAGAAAGATGCAGTTGAAGAGAAGTTAAAGATAGTATTAGATCAAAGTAAGAGGCTTATATTGTTGCCAAAAGGAGCAGTAAGCCTGAGGATTGGGAGGATTTTAGAATTCAGCAAAGGAGGACCAATAAATTGATAAAGAAAGGGAAAATAGAATATCAGAGTAAACTAGCAAGCGACATAAAAACAGACTTTAAAAGCTTCTATAGGTATGTAAAAAGGAAAAGATTAGTGAAAGTAAATGTGGGTCCCTTACAGGATGAGACAGGAGAAATTATAATGGGGAATAACGAAATGGCAGGGAAATTAAATAAACACTTTGGCCGCGATTTTGCTGACCGAGGCAGGTCCGGGGCGGCCGGGGTCGGTGTCATGATCCCAGCCCGCTGCCTACTGTGGCCCGCACTCTCCAAGTGATTTTTCGTTGATAGGGCTTGTTAAGCCTGCCCTGCGAGGTTCCCGGCCAATTAATAGGAAGCGGGTCTGATGGCGTCATTTGATGATGCGTCATCAGCCAGTTTCCTTAAAGGGGCTATGTCCAAATTGATCTTGACAGTTCTGTTGTCAGTATTCTACTGCATTGAGGTGCTGCAAACACTGACAAGCACTGCACAAAGGTGCACGGCTGCACTCAGGCTCTCCCATGACTCCCTCCATATGCTTATGGAGGGAGTCAGAGCACGCAGGGAGGGTCTCTTCCCTTCCCATAGGCGGAAGAGACCGCCCCAGGAAATCAGTGCAGCCTGGTTGCACATTGCACAGGAGGGCACAAGAAGGGATGTCGTCAGGGGGACCATGCTGCAGTGGCGCAAACCTTTCAATGAGCTGAGCAGATCACGAAATGTTACTGCCAAGCCACACTCAACCTCATCCTGCTGTGCCACTCATCACATCCACATCACTTTGCCTTCCCTACCCTACTCCTGCACATCTTTACTCACACCAACTTACCTTGCACCTCCACCCATCCCTCTCTATCTACATTATCACTTCCCTATCTCACTAGCCACCCCTCACACTCACCCTCAACCTACTGCAAGCATACAAACTAACAACACACAAGGGTAGGCACCTGGGTGGTTTAACCAATGTTCATGTGAAGTTTCTGTTAAGGTGTTGAAAATATAGATTTCAATGCTTGACAACACTTTACCTTATTGGACAGATCTGTGCTCACCTTTGGAAGTGTCTTATTGAGTTCCAGTGAATGTTAGACATAACTCCCCACCCTCCCCCCCACCCCCAATTGTGATGAATGTGAAAGGAATGGCTTGAACATTGTAGGGATGCTTTATGGTGCTGGTGTGGGTGGTGTCAACCTGGCACATCATGTGCCAGCCAGGGTATCCAGCATCAAGTGAAGTAAATCTGGCCATGGCGATGCCATCGCTGGCCTCCCCGGCAGCAATGTTGTCAGGTGCTGATGCCCTGTGTCCTGTCCAACATCAGGCGATTGCGGAGAAGGTTGGTATTTTTGTTGGTGATGTTGGTGTGCCTGGTGATGTTGGTGCTGGGGCTGATTCTGACTAATGTGGCAAATGACAGCCTTTGTTTCTTTATACTTTTATGAAACATAACAAGGAAACTTGAGTATTATACATATGATGGACAGAAAATACACAGTAGATGTACAGTTTTGATAATATCCCTCATCAATCTCCTGTGACACTACAACATGGGAGGGGGGGTGAAATTGGTCTTGGGCAGTAACGTAAAATGGGTGATAGTGAACCGATTTTACACTCCATGGATTTTCTTTGCTGTTGAAGTCAAAACAAAGTGTTGTCTTCAGTTGAAGCAGGATTAAAGGAAAGGGTGAGAAAAAATAACTCTGTTATTTTTAAAGTCATAGGCCTAGAAAATCAGTTGTTAGCGCCAGCCGCTAGCGCCTTAGGAGGAGGAGAAGTGGGGCGCTAAGCGGCTAGCGCCCGGGCGAGGTGCGATCTGCGCCTCTCATGAACTTCACTCAAGATTTAGCAGTGGCGCAAAACCGCAGCGCCCGCTCAGCTGCGCGCGCAGATCCTGACGTCATTTCATGGTGCAATGCCCTTGGTGCGCCCCGAACCGGAACTTCAGTGGCGCCCCCCTTCTGTGTGCCTGGCGCCCCCAACGACTGGTAGAGGGAAACAGTTCCTAGTCGCTGCGGGGCCCGGGGGGCGCTATTTAAAGGGGACTCCTCCTGCATTATAAGTGGCAGCCATTTTGTGCCAATCCTTCTGTGTGAGAGATGGATATTTGGAGAGAGACAAAGGGAGAGAGCTTTCTGCTTTGACTCAGCACTCGCACAGGTACTTCTGGCTTCAGGCCAGAGCTTTGCACTTGGATTTAACTTTCAGTGCCATAGCCTTGAGTCGCCACATATAATGGGGCTGCAATGGGTGGAAACGTTGGGCTTCTCCATTGCATTCAAAGGGCTCAGAGACGCCGTGAGAGAGTGCCAGTCATGGCCAGGCTGAGAAGGGCCAACAGGCGTCGGCACAGGAGGTCTTACCCGCCCAGGGTATACCACCAGCAGTTCTCATATCTGAACATGTCTGAGGAGCAGTGTGTTCGGAGGCTGCGATTCAGAAGGGAGGTGGTCACTGAGATCTGCCACCTGCTTCGCAGAGATCTGCAGCCACAGCTGAGGAGCAGGACGTCTCTGTCGGTGGCAGTGAAGGTGACGGTGGCTCTCAACTTCTATGCGACCGGCTCCTTCCAATCCGCTACTGGGGACATTGCCAACATCTCCCAGTTCGCGGTACATTGCTGCATCCACCAGGTGACCAATGCCCTTTTCAGAAGGAGACATCAGTACATCTCCTTCCCCATGACCCTGGACAAGCAGCAAGAGCGTGCAATGGGATTTGGAAGAATAGCGGGCTTCCCCATGGTCCTGGGCATAGAACTGATGAACCAGCAATGGGCAGGCCTTGCTTCAGGGCTGCAGTGTGCAGGGCGTTGCAGCCAAACAAATCGACCCTCCCCCTTTAAGAGCTGACCGGCGTCAGCGTGTCTGCCTTCAATCAGCAACTCACCGCACCTGTGCTGCGCCCGCCCTCGGTGTTAGCGCCTCGGCTCGCCAGCTTAGCGCCTTATGATAGTTGTGCATCGCCTGCTTTAGCGCAGCAGCAACCTCTTGGGGCGATGCAACTCAATTTCGGCGAAGGTGGCGCTAAGTTGCGCCGGGCGCTAAATTTAGTGAATGCCCGGCTTTAGCGCCCCAAACGTTGCAATACTGAATTTCTAGGCCATATTCTTTCCTTATTTTTATATAGTTCTTTGATTTTCTATTATTAGTTAAATAGCAAAATTCGTAGCAATTTGCGAAGCAAAGTAGTCAAATTGGTCAAATTGGTTGAAGTATATAGCTGTAGTACATGCTATGGAGCTGCGAGTTACAAAACAGAGAAAGTACTGAGGCAAAAAAGTATAATTATCAGTGAAATAGCTATACATAGGCAGGTTCCATTATAAATATGGATATAGGAATTTATAATCAAAAATGGTGACACGAAAGTGTGACAAAAACATGACAACAGGGAGAAAGATTTTATGAACAGGAAGTGTATGCAGATTTTTAATACGTGATAGATAAATAAATAATCATCTTAAGAAAATTTCAGTAGTATTCCAAATCTTAAGATAATTTTACAAAGGATGCAACTGAGATAATGACAAATACAGAAAAAGAATTCATTACAAAACTAGAGAACCTGAAGATTTGCAAGATATTGGATGGAAATACTAAAAGAAATTAGAACAGAAGTCGGTGGTAAAAGATATTTTGAAAAGCTGTATGTACACAAGGATGACATCAGTCTTTGAAAAAGGATCAGAGAAATGGTCTTGACAATTATAGGTTAGCTCCTCTCCTCTGTAGCAGAAAATATTACTAGAATCTATAATAACAGCAGTAATGCGCTACTGTTATTATAGTAATGGGGATTCGATAGTTAGGGGAGCAGACAGGCGTTTCTGCGACCGCAGACGTGACTCCAGGATGGTATGTTGCCTCCCTGCTGCCAGGGTTAAGGATGTCACCGAGCAGCTGCAGAACATTCTGAGGGGGGAGGGTGAACAGCCAGAGGTTGTGGTCCATGACAGTACCAACAACATAGGTAGAAAGAGGGATGAGATCCTGTAGACAGATATCAGGGAGCTAGGAAAGAGATTAAAAAGCAGGACCTCAAAGGTAGTAATCTCTGGATGACTCCCGGTTCCATGCATGAGTGAGTATAGAAATAGGAGGATAGAGCAGATGAATGCGTGGTTGGAGAGATGCTGCAGCAGGGAGGGCTTCAGATTCCTGGGGCATTGGGGCCGGTTCTGGGGGAGATAGGACCTGTACAGGCCAGACATGTTGCACCTCAACAGAGCCGGTACCAATACCCTCGCGGGAAGGCTTGCTAGTGCTGTTGGGGAGGGTTTAAACTAAGTTGGCAGGGGGATGGGCACCAGGATGTAGCATTAGAAAGGAGAAACAAAGGGCACAAAGGATTGGGAGAGACGGATAGCACTAGAGTAAGAAATAGTAAGGTATTAGGTGGGATCAGACTAAGAGAGAGCATAGGATGGTCTAAGATAGGGTTACAGTGTATGTATGTGAATGCAGGAAGCATAGTAAACAAGGTTGGTGAGCTGCAGACTCAAATAGCCACATGGGAATATGATGTTGTGGCAATAACGGAGACCTGGCTCAAAAAAGGGCAGGATTGAGTATTAAATATTCCTGGATATAAGGAATCAGGTGTTCAGGAAAGATAGAAGGTGGTGTGGCAGTATTGGTTAAGGAGAAGGTTACAGTGCTAGAGCGAGAGAAAGTCCTGGAGGGGTCAAGGACAGAATCTATATGGCTAGAGTTAAGAAATAATAGAGGTGCCATTATACTGCTAGGTGTATTCTATAGGCCACCAACTAGTGGGAAAATATGGAGGAGTAAATTTGCAGAGAAATTACTGAGAGATGCAAGAACTATAACTATAGAGTAGTGATAATGGGGGACTTCAACTATCCTAATATAGACTGGGATAGTAATAGTGTAAAGGGCAGAGAGGGAGAAGAATTTCTGAAGTGTGTTCAGGAGAACTTTCTTGATCAGTATGTTTCCAGTCCAACGAGGAAGGAGGCATTGCTGGATCTGGTTCTGGGGCATGTGGTAGGTCAAGTGGAGCAAGTGTCAGTCGGTGAACATTTAGGGAACAGTGATCATAGTATCATAAGGTTTAGATTAGCTATGGAAAAGGACAGGGAGCAATCTAGAGCAAAAATATTTATTTGGAGGAAGGCCAATTTCAGTGGGATGAGAACAGATCTGGCCCGGGTAAATTGGTATCAAAGATTGGCAGGCAAAACTGTAATGGAACAATGGGCTGCCTTTAAAGAGAAAATAGTTCAGGTACATTCCCACTAGGGGGAAAGGTAGGGCAACTAAAGTCAGAGCTCCCTGGATGACGAAAGAGATAGAGAGCAAGATGAAGCAGAAAAAGAGCGCGTATAACAAATGTCAGGTCGAGAATACATCTGAGAATCAGACTAAATATAGAAAGTTCAGAGGAGAAGTGGAAAAGAAAATAAGAGGGGCAAAGAGAGGGTATGAGAATAGAATGGCAGCTAAAATAAAAGGTAATCCAAAAGTCTTCTATAGGCATATAAATAGTAAACGGGTAGTAAGAGGAGGGGTGGGGCTGATTAGGGATCAAAAAGGAGACCTACACATGGAGGCAGAGGGTATGGCTGAGGTGCCAAATGAGTACTTTGCATCTGTCTTCACCAAGGAAGAAGATGCTGCCATAGACGTAGTGAAGGAGGAGGTAGAGGTGATACTGGATGGGATAAAAATTGATAAAGAGAAGGTACTAGAAAGGCTGGCTGTACTTAAAGTAGATAAGTCATCAGGACCAGATGGGATGCATCCTAGAACGTTGAGGGAAGTGAAGGAAGAAATCGCGGAGGTGCTGGCCATAATCTTCCAATCCCCCATAGAAATGGGGGTGGTGCCAGATGACTGAAGAATTGCAAATGTTACACCCTTGTTCAAAAAGGGGTGTAAAGATAAACCCAGCAGCTACAGGGCAGTCAGTTCAGCCTCAGTAGTGGGGAAGCTTTTAGAAGTGTGGATTAATTAAGGAAAGCCAGCACGGATTTGTTAAAGGCAAATTGTATTTAACCAACTTGATTGAGTTTTTTGATAAGGTAACAGAGAGGGTTGATGAGGGCAATGCGGTTGACGTGATGTACATGGATTTCCAAAAGGCATTTGATAAAGTGCCACATAATAGGCTTGCCAGCAAAGTTGAACCCATGGAATAAAAGGGACAGTGACAGCATGGATACAAAATTGGCTAAGTGACAGGAAACAGAGAGTAGTGGTGAACGGTTGTTTTTCGGACTGGCGGAATGGATACAGTGGTGTTCCCCAGGGGTACTAGGGCCACTGCTTTTTTTGATATATATTAATGACTTGGGCTTGGGTGTAGAGGGCACAATTTCAAAATTTGCAGATGACACAAAACTTGGAAGTATAGTGAACAGTGAGGAGGATAGTGATAAACTTCAAGAAGACATAGACAGGCTGGTGAAACGGGTGGACATGTGGCAGATGAAATTTAAAGCAGAAAAGTGAGAAGTGATACATTTTGGTAGGAAGAACAAGGAGTGGCATTTAAACTAAAGGGTATTAACCTGAAGGGGGTGCAAGAACAGGGACCTGGGGGTATATGTGCACAAATCGTTGAAGGTGGCAGGGCAGGTTGAGAAAGCGGTTAAAAAAGCATATGGGATCCTGGGCTTCATAAATAGAGGCATAGGGCAGGATTTTCATTGGGCCGTGGAGGCGGGATTGGAGGCGTGCGGGTGGTTAAAATTGCAAAAACTGGTGGGCGGGCCCTACCCCGCCGCCAGCCCGCCTCCACGCAATTTTCAAAAATTCGTGGCGGGATAGGCCATTAAGGCCCTTAACAAGCACTTAATTGCCTCTATAATGCCATTTTTGAATGGCCGTTGCGATTTTAACCCTTTCCCACGTGAAACACGCCTGTTCTGAAACACGCCGGTGAAACCTAGCGGGAGCACAATTGGATTGCTGACTATAAGCTGCAGCTCAAACATTAAAGAGGAGATTTGATTAGCCATCATTTGCAGGTGGCAGGACTTTGTTGTCTCAGGTCTGGGGGAGCTTTTAGAAGGCTTAACCATAGCTGTGGAAGTTTGGAGCCTGACACCCATCTCCAGTGTGACCTCCTGCGAAACCCCTCTCGCCACCTTCACTCAGCGCTTCCTCAACTGAGGCATCTACCAGATGCATGGGAGCCATTTATTTCCTTCCCTTCTGGATATTAGATGAGGCCGAACAGCAGCAGCAACAACAACAGCAGCCCCAACAGCAGCAGCAGCAACAGGAGCGCAAAGCTGCTGCTCACCCACCTGAAGATGCACAGGCCAGAAGGGGCCAGCGCATGGAAGCCCAACGGCGCAGGAGATACCCCCCAAACAGGGTCTACAGACACAGGGTCAGGTATCTGAACATGTCTGAGCAGCAGTGTCAAAGGCGGCTCCGACTTTCGTGAGAGGTAGTGGGTGACATCTGCGCAATGCTGCAACAAGACCTGCAGGCCAGAGGACCAGGTGGACAACCCTTACCAGTGGCCGTCAAAGTCACCACCACATTCAACTTTTTTGCCTCAGGCTCATTCCAGGGATCAGCAGCAGACATCAGCGGCATCTCCCAGGCGGCCACACACACTTGCATCACGCAGGTAAACGATACCCTCTTTGCCCTCGCGCACAATCACATCCATTTCACCAAGGATCGAGCAAGTTTCACGTGCGTATGGTTGGATTAGCTCATCTGGCAGGCTTTCCAAGGGTGCAGGGCATCGTTGACTGCACACATGTGGCCCTTAAGGCACCCCATCGCAATCCAGGTATTTTTGTCAATCGCAAGGGCTTCCACTCCCTTCACGTTCAGCTGGTGTGTGACCACAAGAAGGAAATTTTGCATGTTTGTGCCAAGTACCCTGGCAGTTGCCATGACTCCTTCATACTGCGCCAGTCTACTGTGCCTCCGCTATTCAGTCTGTCAGACCAACTTGACGGATGGCTACTTGGAGACAAGGGCTATCCCCTGAGGACGTGGCTAATGATGCCGTTGAGGAGACCATTCAACAAAGCTAAGGAGAGCTACAACTCCAGCCACATGTCCACCAGAGCCATAATCGAGCAAACCATCAGCTTGCTGAAGATGTGCTTCAGATGCCTGGATAGATCAGGTGGAGCCCTATAGTACTCAGCAGCCAGGGCCTCCAGAATCATTGTGGTTTGCTGTGCACTTCACAACATGACACAGCGTCGTGGCTTGCAGATTCCTGAGGACCAAGTGGCTCCTCACATATCTTCCTCAGATGAGGAAGAGGAGGAGGAGGAGAGCAAAAACGAACATCCTGCAGAGGCCCATCAACCAGCGGCAGCAGTACACGAGATCATAGCTGCCCGGGATGCAAGGAACACACTCATCATGACCAGATTTGCTTAACCTAGCCAGTCAAGCACTTTTGCCTCGCATCTTCTTACCTGAGCATCGACAATGGCCACGAACCACCTGATTCCTAGCAATTTGACCACCATACTGACAATTGCAAGTAATCCTAAGCCCTCAATGTGGAAGTCCCATTCGCAAAATGACACATACCACAACTACAGCAGTAGCCATCAGATTTTTTATGTACATGATTCATATGATGGCTTTTACACGTAAAACAACAAATTTCACCCAAGTGACTACCTTTGTGACTATTTGTGCAGTATCTTTCTCTTACGCGAGCGCCTACATGGTGCATCCCCTGTGGCTTCAGCAGATGTGGAGGCCCCTTGCTCACTTTCTTGCTGCTCTTGTCTCAACCACTTTGGCGGGCATCCTCTGGGGTGGCGAACCTGTGTGGGCTCGTCAACAGTCTGCTGCTCCTGCAGCTGTGCAGGGGTTGAGGCGCCGATCTCAGTTGAGTATGGACTCTGGTGGGGCTCTGACCGAGGGCTCTGCAGTGGCATGGAAGTGTGAGCGCTTGGAGAGGAGCCCCCACTTCCTTGATGTCTGCCACCAACTTCCCTCTCATGGGTCAGGTCCCCCCTCAGCGCTTGCAAGTAGCTTGAGAGCACCTTGCTGCACATCTGGGGGGCCATGGGGACCCGTATCTGCACTGGCAGTCCTACTCAGAGGGACTGCCAAGAAGGTCTTGTTTCTCTGTTCAGTAGCTGACCATCGCTCCTCCAGAGATGTCAGTCTATTCTGAACACTCACCATGTTTTCAACACTCTGGCAACTTAGCTCCTCCATGGCGGTAGCCATCCTCTCCTCTACTGTAGCCATCCTTTCCACGGAGGTTGCCATCTTTTCCGTGATGATGCGTTCATGGGCCAATGACTCCACAAAGGCTCTGCTCATGTTCGCTATGGACTCCTCCATTCGCTCCACACTCGCAGCGACCCTGGAGACAAAACCTGCCAGAGACCGCTGCATCGTTTCCTGGAGTGCCATCACCGCTGATACTGTGGATGGACCCAGAGGCAGAGGGTCGACATGCAGCTGAGCCGAGCTGGCAGAGTCCCGCGCCCTCCGACTAGGACTCTCCACTGCTGTCCCTGTCTCCACAATCTGCTGATGCTCACTTGTGAGCTGTGATACACCAGGTGACAACACTACTCTATGTCCCGAAGGTCCCACCGAGGTGTGAGTGTCTGCACTGATGCTGGGTGCGCTGAATTCTGCTGACGCTGCGCCCTTAGAGGTTGCAGTTTCCTCTGAGAAGTCTGGAGGCTCAGCCTGTTCCTCCTGGCTAGTGGGGACAGGTGCTTGCGATGGTCCTGTGCGGGAGTAAAGGAAAGAGTCAGAGATGTGATGCCAAGGTTACATGCACATTGCATATTGCAGATGATCATTAGTCCATCAGCTAGAGCTTCCGAAACATTATCAGCGACTCATGCAATGTCAATGAGAGAGATGGAAAACTATTCTGTCACCAGCTTGGTGTTATGCACCTGTCTGTCCGTCCCCCACATGTGCGTCTTCCTCCACTCCTACGATCTCCAGGACCGCCTCCTCCCAGGGGTTGAGGTGGGCTACTGATGGTGGCCCTCCTCCTGTCCTCACTCGTTCTCTTTTATTGTGAGCTCTCTTTTCCTGCAATGAGGGAGACAAGTAGAGGTTCAGTGAGAATGAAGGAGTGTAGAAAATCCATAGCATAGATGCTTCAAAGGAGACAAAGATGGAGTGAGGTGGCAAGACCAAGGGCCCTCCCTGTGTGTTGTCAGTTTTATTTTTATTCATTGATGGGATGTGGGCGTCGCTGGCTAGGCCTGCATTTAGTGCCCATCCCTAATTGACCTTGAGAAGATGGTGGCGAGCCGCCTTCTTGAACCGCTGCAGTCCATATGGTGTAGGTACACCCACAATGCTGTTAGGAAGGGAGTTCCAGGATTTTGGCCCAGCGATAGTGAAGGAACAGCGATACAGGTCCAAGTCAGGATGGTGTGTGGCTTGGAGGGGAACTTGTAGGTGGTGATGTTCCCATGCGTCTGCTGCCCTTGTCCTTCTAAGTGGTGGAGGTCGTGGGTTTGGAAGGTGCTGTTGAAGGAGCTTTGGCGAGTTGCTGCAGTGCATCTTGTAGATGGTACACACTGCAGCCACAGTGCGCCGGTGGTGGAGGGAGTGAATGTTGAAGGTGGTGGGTGGAGTGCCAATCAAGCGGGCTGCTTTATCCTGAATGGTGTCGAGCTTCTTGAGTGTTGTTGGAGCTGCACTCATCCAGGCAAGTGGAGAGTATTCCATCACACTCCTGACTTGTGCCTTGTAGGTGGTGGAAAGGCTTTGGGGAGTCAGGAGGTGAGACACTCGCCGCAGAATTCCCAGCCTCTGGCCTGCTCTTGTAGCCACAGTATTTATATGGCTGGTCCAGTTCAGTTTCTGATCAATGGTAACCCCCAGGATATTGATAGTGGGGGATTCAGCGATGGTAATGCCATTGAATGTCAAGGGGAGATGGTTAGAGTCTCGCTTGTTGGAGATGGTCATTGCCTGGCACTTGTGTGGTGCGAATGTTACTTGCCACTTGTCAGCCCAAGTCTGAATGTTGTCCAGGTCTTGCTGCTTATGGACACGGACTGCGTCAGTATCTGATGAGTCTCGAATGGTGCTGAACAGTGTGCAATCATCAACGAACATCCCCACTTCTGACCTTATGATGGAGGGAAGGTCATTGATGAAACAGCTGAAGATGGTTGGGCCTAGGACACTGCCCTGAGGATCTCCTGCAGTGATGTCATGTGATTGAGATGAATGACCTCCAACAACCAGAGCCAACTTCCTTTGTGCTAGGTATGATTCCAACAAATGGAGAGTTTTCCCCTTGATTCCCATTGACTTCAGTTTTGCTAGGGCTCCTTGATGCCACACTCGATCAAATGCTGCCTTGATGTCAAGGGCAGTCAGTCTCACCTCACCTCTTGAGTTCAGCTCTTTTGTCCATGTTTGGACCAAGGCTGTAATGAGGTCAGGAGCTGAGTGGCCCTGGCGGAACCCAAACTGGGCGTCAGTTAGCAGGTTATTGCTGAGTTGTTTTCATAGCATCAGAGTGATAGGGAGTGTGAAGGCTGCATAGTTGAATAGTTAGGTGAATGTGACCATAGAGAGAGAGGGAATGGGTAAGGGTGCATGGATGTCGGTGTCAAGTGGGATGTGGAGGAAGAGATTGCTAAAGCTGAGTGCTGGTGAGGAAAGGCAATGGGGATCAGACTGAGAGTGATGGGAAATTCATACTCACTTTTCCAGTGCGCTGAAGGTCATGAAATCTCTTCCTGCACTGTATCCAGGTTCTGCGGGTAGCCGATAAGGAGTTGACCTCCTCTGCCACTTGCAGCCACGCAGCCTTTGTCTGCTGGGGAGGCATCTTCCCTGATGAAGGGAAGAGCACCTCCTTGTGAGCTCTTGCTCCCTCCACTAAAGCCTGCAGGGCAACGTCGTCGAATCAGGGTGCAGACCTCGGTCTTTCTCTGGCCATTCTGCTTCCAGCTCAGTGTATCAGCAAATGCCAAAAGGTTGGCAGTCTGCAGAAGAAGCAAGGCTTCTTGCAGACCTTAAATGCAGCAGCAATGATGACATCATCGGAGGCGACTTTCAGACTAGAGAAACTCAATTGCCATGGGTTCCCACACGCTGGAACTCAATTAGGCAATTTAGTTAAAATAGCATCAATCTCCCACATCGAATTAGATTCGTGTGGATAACACAAAATGCGGATTTCACAACACCAACCCGCCCCTGAATGAAAATCGAGCCCATAGAGTACAAAGCAAGGAAGTTATGATGAACCTTTATAAAACACTGGCACGGCCTCAACTGGATTATTGTGTCAAATTCTGGGCACTGCACTTTAGGAAGGATTTGAAAGTCTTAGAGAAGGTGCAGAAAAGATTTACGAGAATGATTCCAGGGATGAGGGACTTCAGTTCCATGCATAGACTAGAGAAGCTAGGGTTATTTTCCTTAGAGCAGAGAAGGTTGAGAGGAGATTTGGTAGAGGTGTTCAAAATCGTGAGCGGTCTAGACAGAGTAGATAGAAACTGTTCCCATTGGCGGAAGGGTCGAGAACCAGTATACACAGATTTAAGGTGATTGGCAAAAGAACCAAAGGCAACATGAGGAAAGACTTCTCTACACAACAAGTGGTTAGGATCTGGAATGCACTGCCTGAAAGGGTAACATAGAAACATAGAAGATAGGAGCAGGAGTAGGCCATTCGGCCCCTCAAGCCTGCTCCGCCATTCAATGCGATCATGGCTGATCATCCAAATTCAGTACCCTGTCCCTGCTTTCTCCCCATACCCCTTGATCCCTTTAGCCTTAAGAAATATATCCAACTCCTTCTTGAATATATTTAATGAATTGGCCTCTACTGCCTTCTGTGGTAGCAAATTCCACAGGTTCACCACTCTCTGGGTGAAGACATTCCTCCTCATTTCTGTCCTAAATGGCTTACCCCTTATCCTTAGACTGTGACCCCTGGTTCTGGACTCCCCGACCATCGGGAACATCCTTCCTGCATCTAGTCTGTCCAGTCCTGTCAGAATTTTAAAAGTTTCAATGAGATCCCCTCTCATTCTTCTAAACTCCAGCGAGTATAAGCCCAATCGACCCAATCTCTCCTCATACGTCATTCCTGCCATCCCAGGTATCAGCCTGGTGAATCTTCGCTGAACTCCTTCCATGGCAAGAACATCCTTCCTCAGATAAGGCGACCAAAACTGCACACAATACTCAAGATGTGGTCTCACCAAGGCCCTGTACAACTGCAGCAAGACATCCTTGTTCCTGTACTCAAACCCTCTCGCTACGAAGGCCAGCATACCATTTGCCTTCTTAACTGCCTGCTGCACCTGCATGCTTACCTTCAGCGACTGGTGCACAAGGACACCCAGGTCTCGTTGCACTTCCCCTTCTCCCAATCTATTGCCATTCAGATAATAATCTGCCTTCCTGTTTTTGCCACCAAAGTGGATAACCTCACATTTATCCACGTTATATTGCATCTGCCATGCTTCTGCCCAATCACCCAACCTGTCCAAATCATCCTGGAGTTTCTCGGCATCCTCCTCACAGCACACACGCCCACCCAGCTTTGTGTCGTCTGCAAACTTGGAGATATTACATCTAGTTCCCTTGTCTAGATCATTAATATATATTGTGAATAGCTGGGGTCCAAGGACCGATCCCTGCGGTACCCCACTAGTCACTGCCTGCCACTCGGAAAAAGGTGGTGGAGGCACGATTCAATCGTGGCTTTCAAAAGGGAATTGGATAAGTACCTGAAGGCAAAAAATTGGTAGGACTACGGGGAAAGGGCGGGGAAGTGGGACGGGCTGAGATGCTCTTACAGCGAGCTGGCCTGGGCTCGACGGACTGAATGGCCTCCTCTGTGCTGTAACTATTCTATGATTCTATTCTAAGTGTTTGTAATTGTCTTCAGCCAAAAATGACAAGTGAAGGATTCTAATCAGCCAAGATCCCCACAATCACAGATGCCAGTCTCCAGCCAACTCGGTTCACTCCACATGACATTCAGAAGCAGCTGAATCCACTGGACATAGACAAAAAATATGCACCATGGCAACATTCCTGCTATGGTGCTATGTAGATTGTAGCTAAACTATTCCAGTACAGTTATTCATTCATGGGATGTCGACGTCGCTGGCATAGCCAGCATTTATTGCCCATCCATAATTGCGCTCGAGAAGCTGGTGAACCATTGCAGTCCGCGTGGTGACATTACTCCCACAGTGTTGTTAGGTGGGGAGTTCTAGGATTTTGACTCAGTGGCGATGAAGGAACAGTGATATATTTCCAAGTCAGGATGGTGTGTGACTTGGAGGGGAATTTGGAGGTGGTGGCATTCCCATGCGCCTGCTGCCCTTGTCCTTCTCAGTGGTGGAGGCCGTGGGTTTGGGAGGGGCTGTCGAAGAGGCATTGGTGAGTTGCTGCATTGCATCTCATAGATGGTACACACTGCAGCCACATTGCATCAGTGGTAAAGGTTCTGAGTGTTTAAGGTGCTGGATTGGGTGCCGATCAAGCGGGCTGCTTTGTCCTGCTTCTTGAGTGTTGTTGGAGCTGCACTCATCCAGGCAAGTGGAGAGTATTCCATCACACTCCTGACTTGTGCCTTGTAGATGGTGGAAAGGCTTTGGGGAGTCAGGAGGTGAGTCACTTACCACAGAATACCCTGCCTCTGACCTGCTCTTGTGGCCATACTATTTATGTGGCTGGTCCTGTTAAGTTTCTGGTCAATGGTAAGCCTCAGAATGTTGGTGGTGGGGGATTGAATGTCAAGGGGAGGTAGCTAGACTCTCTTTTATTGGAGATAGCTATTGCCTGGCACTTGTGTGGCGCAAATGTTACTTGCCACGTTTCAGCCCAAGCTAGGATGTTGTCCAGGTCTTGTTGCATGTGGGCACAGGCTGCTTCATTATATAAGGAATTGTGAATGGAACTGAACACTGTGCAATCATCAGCAACCATCCCCACTTCTAACCTTATGATGGAGAGAATATCATTGATGAAGCAGCTGAAGATGGTTGTGCCTATGGCACTGCCCTGAGGAACTTCTGCAGCGTTTTCCTGGGGCTGAGATGATTGGCCTCCAACAATCACAACCATCTTCCGTTGTGCTAGATTTGACTTCAGCCAGTGGAGAATCTCCCCCCAATCCTCACTGACTTCAATTTTACAAGGTGCCTTGGTGTCACACTTGGTCAAACACTGCCTTGATGTCAAGGGCAGTCACTCTCACCTCACCTCTGGAATTTATAGCTCTTTTGTCCATGTTTAGGTCAAGGCTGTAATGAGGTTTGGAGCCAAGTGATACTAGAAGAACCCAAACTGGCATCAGTGAGCAGGTTACTGGTGAGTAAGTGCTGCTTGATAGCACTGTGGACGACACCTTCCATCACTTTGCTGATGAGTGAGAGTAGGCAGTAATTGGCCAAATTGGATTTGTCCTGTCTTTTGTGCACAGAACATACTTGACAATTTCTGACTTTGTCGGGTAGATGCCAGTGTTGTAGGTGTACTGGAACAGCTTGTCAAGAGACACGGCTAGTTCTGGAGCACAAGTCTTCAGCACGACAGCCGGGATATTGTCGGGGCCCATAGCCTTTGCTGTATCCAGAGCGCTCAGCCATTTCTTGATATCACATGGGCTGAATCAAATTGGCTGAAGACTGGCATCTGCGATGTCAGGGTCCTCAGGAGGAGGTCAAGATGAATCATCCACTCGGCACTTCTGGCTGAAGATGGTTGTGAATGATTCAGCCTTGTCTCACATGCTGGGCTACGCCATCATTGAGGATGGAAATGTTCATGGAGTGTCCTCCTCTCGTTCGTTGTTTAATTGTCCACCACCATTCACGACTGGAAGTAGCAGGACTGCAGCGCTTTGATCTGATCGTTTGGTTGTGCGATCGCTTAGCTCTGCTTATAGCATGCTGCTTCCGCTGTTTAGCACGCACATTGTCCTGTGGTGTAGCTTCACCAGGTTGGGACCTCATTTTTAGGTACGCCTGGTGCTGCTCCTGGCATGCTCTTCTACCCACTTCATTGAACCAGGGTTGGTCACCTGGTTTGATGGTAATGGTAGTGAGGGATATGGCGGGCCATGAGGTTACAGATTGTGGTGGAATACAATTCTGCTGCTACTGATGGCCTACAGCGTCTCATGGGTGCCCAGCTTTGAGCTGCTAGATCTATTCTGAATCTATCCCATTTAGCAAGGTAGTAGTGCCACACAACACGATGGAGGGTGCCCTCAGTGTGAAGATGGAACTTCATTTCCACAAGGACTGTGCGGTGGTCACTCCTACCAATACTATCAGGGACAGATGCATCTGCGACAGATAGATTGGTGAGGACGAGGTCAAGTAGGTTTTTCCCTCGTGTTGGTTCTCTCATCTCCTGCCACAGGCTCAATCTGGTAGCTATGTCCTTCAGGACTTGGCCAGCTCGGTCAATAGTGCTGCTACCGAGCCACTCTTGGTGATAGACATTGAAGTCCGCCACCCAGAGTACATTCTGTGCCCTTGCTACACTCAGTGCTTCTTCCAAGTGGTGTTCCACATGGAGGAGTACTAATTCATCAGCTGTGGGAGGGCGGTAGGTGGTAGTCAGCAGGAGGTTTGTTTGCCCATGTTTGATCTTATGCCATGAGAGGTCATGGGGTCTGGAATCAATGTTGAGGACTCCCACTTTGCATTGCTTGTATATGATGGTACCATTAAATAATTATGTTTTCACAACATAGATTTTTCTAATATGAATTGTTTCATCAAGCCATGTGGATTGGCATTCCCCCCAGCAATGATGCATCGTTAACAGTTGGTATGGCACACAACTTAAAACACAAAATATAGGGGAGAGAGATGTGATTTTTTTCTTCTGATGTAAAAGCTCTATCCTAGTTTGCACTGCTTTAAAACTGTCCAGAATCCCAATTACTAATAATATACAATTTTCATCGTCAAACGTTCTTGCATAATGAATCACAATTCCAGGTATAAACTTAGTTCTACACTGGTCGGAGATGAAAATTGCATGCAAGTCAAATTTAAAGGGATGGGGACAATTAAAGTGGAGTATCATGAGGAGGGGGGAACAGCTTCTGGACAACATTAAAAAGGCATCTCAACCCATCCTTTCCAAGGCTGAAGGGGCATGGGATTAAGAAGTGGTGGGCCAGGGTGAAGGGAAAGGGACGTATAGGTGCAGCCATGAGTCTGCAGACAGGAGACAGTACAGACTCACACCTGGCCTCCTCTTTGATTGCTGCTGAAGTCAAGTTGGTGCTGCATCAGATGATTGTGGGGAAGATTTTCCTCTGTGCCACTCCACAGCACCATCCCATACGTCAGTACTGCAGTATGCCTGCAAGAAGGTGCAGTCAACTTGCAGGTCACAGCTGACTATTACTGTCCCTGTACATGTGCAAACTCTATGCTGGATGGTAGCCACTGGTATTTCTTACCCGCTCTCTAGCCACTAACTTAGGATAAACTAGAGACTTCACAACAGCAAAATACTGCAGATGCTGGAAATCTGAAATAACAACAGAAAATGCTGGAAACACTCAGCAGGCCAGGCAGTATCCGTGGAGAGAGAAACAGAGTTAACGTTTCAGGTCAGTGACCCTTCATAAGAACTGGAAAGGTTTAGAGATGTAACAGGTTTTAAGCAGGTGCAGAGGCATTCCACTCCGTCCTCGGCCTCTTACACTGTTCCAATGAAGTTCAACGTAAGCTCGAGGAACAGCACCTCATCTTTCAATTAGGTACTTTGCAGCCTTCTAGACTCAATATTGAGTTCAACAATTTCAGACAATAACCCCTGACCCCATTTTTCAGGCCGCTTTTGATTCTGCCATCCCCATTTGCAACATTTAATCTCTCCTGCCTCCTACACTAGCACAGACTGTTCCTTCAATTCCTTCCTCCCCTCCCCTCCCCCTTTCCCTGCCTCTGCACCTGTTTAAAACCTGCTACATCTCTAACCTTTCCCAGTTCTGATGAAGGGTCACAGACCTGAAACGTTAACTCTGTTTCTCTCACCACGGATGCTGCCTGGCCTGCTGACTGCTTCCAGCATTTTCTGTTGTTATTTTAGAGTCTTCACAACCTTGACATTCTCTTCAACCTTGTGCTTACTTTCAGACCTCATATCTTCTACATCACAGAAATCCTTTACTTCCACCTCCACAACATTATTCACTTTTTTTCCCATTCATTCCTGGGATGTGGGCATCGCTGGCAACTCCAGCATGTGTTGCCCATCCCTAATTGCCTTTGAGAAGGTGGTGGTGAGCATCCTTCTACAACCACTGCAGTCTGTGTGGTGAAGGTACTCCCACAGTGCTGTTAGGTGGAAGGGGTTGCGGGTTTGGGAGGTACTGTTGAAGAAGCCTTGGCAAGTTGCATCTTTTAGAAGGGACACACTGCAGCCACAGTGTTGTTAGATCCACGTATCTTGTTGTTGTGTCCTTCAATAGTGAGACAAGAGACTGCAGGGAACGATCAACAGGTGTTTACTGAATGAGGGTTACTCTAGAACTAACTATACAGATCACTACTCAGGGTTTATATACAGGTGTGGTCACTGCCAGTACTACAGTATACAGGAGCTGTAAAAAGTAGTTCTCCCCTTAAAGGTACATACATTACAATTCCTCCCCTTTTAGATTAACAGTCCATAACACTCATTTAACAATTAAATATCAAACTAATTACAATTAGCACTTTTAACATGCAACATTAGCTGCAAATAGTCTATTTATAAATTCAGTCTTTGGGGAGGCTTCCTGATCCTTTCTGGATAGCGCCTTTCCTGAGTGTCTTGCTCGTGGTGCGGAGGCGATTCTGGCCCCCTGTTGTCGGTTGGTTCATCCGCTTCCGATGCTACTGTTTCTGGGGTAGATGCTACCTGTACGTCGGGTTCATCACCAGGTACGTATGGGCAAGACATGGGGTTGACTCGTTCCTGTGACTCTAGGATCTGGTCAGCATGGCGTCTCACAATGTTCTCCCCAACATCCACTGTGTACATTAGTGGCCCCTGCCGTGTGCATATCGTTCCTGGTTGCCATTTCTCTGTTCGGTAGTCGCAGGCCAAGACTGGTTGCCCTACATTGAAGCCCTACATCGGCTTCTCATTGATGTGCTGGAATTGCTTATTCTCAACATCTCTTCATACATTTGGTCTGAGCAAATCCAGACGAGATCTCAACCTTCGGTTAAAGAACATCATGGCCGGGGCCTGGTTGGTGACTGCATGTGTCGCATTTCTGTAGGCTAACAGGAAATTGTCCACCTTATGCTGCAGTGGAATGTCGTCATTGCACATGGCCCTTACTGCTTTTTTAAAGGTTTGTACGAACCTCTCAGCCAATCCATTTGTGGCTGGATGATATGGGGCGGATGTGTAATGCCTTACCCCATTCCTTTTCATAAATCTTCGAAACTCTTCGGACACAAACTGTGGTCCGTTATCAGAGCAAATCTGCTCCGGCAAGCCGTTCCTGGCAAATATGGTCCGTAGGACAGCAATCGTTTTCTCCGTGGCGGTGGAGGACATTTTGATCGCCTCAGGCCATTTCGAGTGCGCATCCACGGCTATTAAAAACATTGAGTCCATGAATGGACCAGCAAAATCAATATGCACCCGTTGCCATGGAGATGAGGGCCACTCCCATGGGTGCAGTGGGGCATGTGGTGGTGCATTTTGGACCTTCTGGCATCCTGAGCAGCTCTTTGTCAGGTCCTCGATTTGCAGATCGATCCCCGGCCACCACACATAAGCCCTAGCAAGGCTTTTCATTTTCACCCCTCCCAGATGACCTTCGTGAAGCTCATTGAGCACTCTCTCCCTTAACTTGGGTGGAATTACCACTCGGGATCCACACATCAAGGTACCCTGGCATACTGACAGCTGTTCTCTTCTGGATGAGAATGCTGGCAACAGTGAGTTGCCATGTGCTGGCCATCCCTTCACCGTCAAATCATATACCCGAGACAGTGTCGGGTCATTTCGGGTCTCCTTCTCCATACCAGCGTTAGTTACTGGCAAGCATTCAATTATAGTCGAATGAAATATTTCGTCAGCATCCACTGCTGGTGCTTCCTCTTCAGTAGGCAGTGGCTGGCGTGATAGCCCATCAGCGTTTCCATGCTGTTTCGTGCCCTTATACTCTATTTCATATTGGTGCGCCCCTAGAAAAAGGGACCATCTTTGTAGCCGTTGCGCAGTCATCACCGGAACGCCCTTCTTTGGATTAAAGATGGAGACAAGTGGTTGGTGGTCAGTCAGCAAGGTGAACTTCTGCCCGTGCAGATAGTGATTGAACTTTTTCACTCCCCACACTAGGCTGAGGGCCTCCCTGTCAATCTGGGCGTAGTTACGCTCGGCTGAGGTTAGTGACCGAGGCGCAAAGGCTACTGGCCTCTCCGAGCCATCCGGGAATTTGTGCGACAGCACCGCTCCAATGCCATAGGGTGATGCATCACACGCCAACCGAATTGGTAGTGCTGGGTTGAAATGAGCCAACACCTCTTTTGATGTGATCAATGCTTTGCTCTTCTGGAAACCTCGTTTACATTCGTCACTCCACTTCCATGGTACCCCCGTTTGCAGTAGGGTGTTCAGTGGGTGTAGCACGGTAGACAAATTCGGCAAGATCTTATGGTAGTAGTTCACCAGCCCGAGGAACGACCTCAGTTGTGACACATTTTCCGGTGCTGGAGCCTTGACTACTGCCTCAATCTTTTCAGGGGACTTATGTAACCCCTCTTTATCAATAACGTGGCCACAATACGAGATCTGCTTCTGGAAAAACTCGCATTTGTGGCGATTAGCTCGGAGCCCATATTCCTTCAATCTAGTGAGCACCTGCTCCAGGTTGGCGAGGTGATCACTGTCATTTTCGCCCGTGACCAGGATGTCGTCCAAATAACACTGGGTCCCTGGAATCCCTTGCAGGGCTTGATCCATTGCCCTTTGCCAAATAGCCGGAGCTGATGCTACCCCGAACACCAGCTGGTTGTATTGGTAGAGACCTTTATGAGTGTTGATCGTGAGGTACTGTTTCGAGGCTTCTTCTCCCTCCATTTGCAGGTACGCCTGGGCCAGATGAATCTTAGTGAAGCGTTTCCCTCCCGATAGCAAGGCGAAAATATCTTCAATCCGCGGAAGCGGATATTGTACAGTGTGAAGGACTGGGTTCACTGTCACCTTAAAGTCCCCACAGATGCGAACCTTCTTTGGTTCCCCAGGCGTATTGCTCAACGACCTCTTCATTACAGGAACGATGGGTGTAGCCCACTCGCTCCAGTCCACTTTGGACAGTACTCCTGAATGTTCCAAACCTTCCAGCTCTGCTTCGACGGCTGGGCGGATCGCATAAGGTACTGGTCTGGCCTTAAAAAACTTTGGGCTTGCATTTTCCTCTATTTTGATCGTCGCTGTTATGCCTTTTAGTGTTCCGAGTCCCTGCTGGAACACTTCTTGTGCATCAGTTAGCATCTTTGACAGTTGTCCAGGTGTGACGTCGTCATCCTTTTTGGCATCTACAGTCAGTGCTTGTATGGAATGCCAATCTAGCTGTATCTTCCGGATCCATTCACGTCCTAGTAGTGGTGGTCCTCCATCTGGCAATACATATAGGTCCATTTTTGGTGTTTCCTTGCCGTTATATATAACGGGACTGCAGGGAGGATGAGCAACCTGGCCACAGCACCGTGGAACGGGGGGCCATTCAAGAGGGGGGGAGTAAATAGAAATGTTGTAGTGGTAGGGGATAGTATTATTAGGGGGATAGATAGAGTTCTCCGCAGCCGAGAGCGAGAGTCCCGAAGGCTGTGTTGCCTTCCCGGTGCCAGGGTTAAGGACATCTCCTCTGGGCTGGAAAGAAACCTGCAGTGGGAGGGGGTGGATCCGGTTGTCGTGGTCCATGTTGGTACAAACGACGTAGATAGGACTAGGAAGCCGGTTCTGTTAAAGGAGTATGAGCAGCTAGGGGTCAAATTAAAAAACAGAACCTCAAGGGTAATAATCTGTGGATTATTACCTGAGCCACGAGTGAATTTGGCTAGGACAAATAAAATTAGAGAGTTAAATGCGTAGCTCAAAGACTGGTGTGGGAGAAATGGGTTTTGCTTCCTGGGACACTGGCACCAGTACTGGGGCAGGAGGGAGCTGTTCCGTTGGGACGGGCTTCACTTGGCCAGTGCTGGGACTAGAGTCCTGGCGGATCATGTAACTAGGGCTGTAGAGAGGGCTTTGAACTAACTAGTGGGGGGGAGGTTCCTAGAGAGCAAATAATAAAAATGACAACAGAGAAGGTCATGGACTTAGGTAGCAGTGGGGAAACTAAAAACCAGAGCGTGTCAGGAAGGGGCAGAAGGTATGGAGTAAAAGGTAAAGTAATAAAAAGGGCAAAAGCAGGAACTAAGTGTCAAAAAACATATTTGAAAGTTCTCTATCTGAATGCACGTAGCATTCGTAACAAAATAGACAAGTTAATGGCACAAATAACTACATATGGGTATGATCTTGTGGCCATTACAGAAACATGGCTGCAGGGTGACAATGCCTGGGAATTAAACATACCAGGTTATTTAACGATCAGGAGGGACAGGCAGGAAGGAAGGGGAGGTGGTGTGGCTATGTTAATAAAGGAAGGAATCACTGTAATACAGAGAAATGATATTGGGTCAAAAGATCAGGATAATGAAACAGTTTGGGTGGAGATAAGGAATAATAAGGGGAAAAAACACTAGTGGGCGTAGTCTATAGGCCTCCGAACAGGTGCAACTCTGTTGGACGGAGTATCAATCAGGAAATAGTTGAGGCTTGTAATAAGGGAACATCTATAATTATGGGGGATTTTAACTATCATATTAATTGGACAAATCAAATTGGGCAGGGCTGCCTTGAGGATGAGTTCATTGAGTGTATTAGGGATGGGTTTCTTGAGCAGTATGTAACTGAACCGACCAGGGGGCAAGCAACCTTAGATCTGGTCCTGTGTAACGAGACAGGATTAATTAAAAATGTCCTAGTAAAGGATCCCCTTGGAATGAGGGACCATAACATGGTTGAATTCCATATTCAATTAGAGGGTGAGAAGGTTGGATCTCAAACAAGCGTGCTAAGCTTGAATAAAGGAGACTATGAAGGTATGAGAGCGGAATTGAGTAGAGTGGATTGGGAAAATAGATTAAAGGGTAAGACGATACATGATCAGTGGTGTACATTTAAGGAGTTATTTTACAACTTCCAAAAAAAATATATTCCACTGAGAAGAAAAGGGTGTAAAAGACAGCCATCCGTGGCTAAGTAAAGAAATTAAGGATAGTATTCGACTAAAAACAAGGGCATATAAGGTAGCCAAATCTAGTGGGAGGATAGAGGATTGGGAAAACTTTAAAAGACAGCAAAAAATAACAAAAAGATTGATTAAGAAAGGGAAGATAGATTATGAATGTAAATTAGCAAAAAATATAAAAAGATAGTAAGAGTTTTTATCGTTATATAAAAAGAAAAAGGGTGGCTAAAGTAAATGTTGGTCCCTTAGAGGATGAGACCGGGAAATTAATGGTGGGAAATGTGGAGATGGCAAAAAAACTGAATGAATATTTTGTATCAGTCTTTACAGTAGAAGACACTAAGAATATCCCAACACTGGACAAACAGGGGGCTATAGGGGGGGAGGAGCTAAACACGATCAAAATCACTAAGGAAGTGGTACTCGGTAAAATAATGGGACTCAAGGCGGATAAATAACCTGGACCTGATGGCTTACATTCTAGGGTCTTGAGGGAAGTGGCGGTAGGGATTGTGGATGCATTGGTAATAATTTTCCAAAACTCCCTGGACTCAGCAAAGGTCCCGGCAGACTGGAAAACTGCTAATGTAACGCCCTTATTTAAAAAGGGCTGTAGACAAAAGGCTGGAAACTATAGACCAGTTAGCCTAACATCTGTGGTAGGTAAAATATTGGAGTCCATTATTAAGGAGACAGTAACAGGACATTTGGATAATCATAATTTAATAGGACAAATTCAACATGGTTTTATGAAAGGGAAGTCATGTTTGACAAATTTGTTGGAGTTCTTTGAGGAAGTAACATATAGGGTGGATAAAGGGGAACCAGTGGACGTAGTGTATTTAGACTTCCAAAAGGCATTTGACAAGGTGCCACACAAAAGATTATTGCTTAAGATAAAAAATCACGGGATTGGGGGTAATATTCTGGCATGGATAGAGGATTGGCTATCTATCAGAAGGCAGAGAGTTGGGATAAATGGTTCATTCTCGGACTGGCAATCAGTAACTAGTGGTGTTCCACAGGGGTCAGTGCTGGGTCCCCAACTCTTTACAATCTATATTAACGATTTGGAGGAGGGGACCGAGTGTAACATATCAAAGTTTGCAGATGATACCAAGATGGGAGGGAAAGTAGTAAGTGAGGAGGACATAAAAAACCTGCAAGGGGACATAGACAGGCTAAGTAAGTGGGCAGAGATTTGGCAGATGGAATACAATACTGGAAAGTGTGAGGTTATGCACTTTGGCAGGAAAAATCGTAGAGCAAGTTATTATCTTAATGGCAAGAAACTGGAAAGTACTGAAGTACAAAGGGATCTGGGGGTTCTGGTGCACGAAACTCAAAAGGTTAGTATGCAGGTGCAGCAAGTGATTAAGAAGGCCAATGGAATGTTGGCTTTCATTGCTAGGGGGATAGAATATAAAAATAGGGAGGTGTTGCTTCAGTTGTACAAGGTATTGGTGAGACCGCACCTGGAATACTGCATACAGTTTTGGTCTCCATACTTAAGAAAAGACATACTTGCTCTCGAGTCAGTACAAAGAAGGTTCACTCGGTTAATCCCGGGGATGAGGGGATGGACATATGAGGAGAGGTTGAGTAGATTGGGACACTACACATTGGAGTTCAGAAGAATGAGAGGCGATCTTATTGAAACATATAAGATTGTGAAGGGGTTGGATCGGGTGGATGCGGGGAGGATGTTCCCGTTGATGGGTGAAACTACAACTAGGGGGCATAGTCTTAGAATAAGGGGCTGCTCTTTCAAAACTGAGATGAGGAGGAACTACTTCACTCAGAGGGTGGTAGGTCCATGGAATATGCTGCCCCAAAAAGCTGTAGAAGCTACATCATTACATAAATTTAAAACAGAAATAGACAGTGTCCTAGAAGTAAAGGGAATAAAGGGTTATGGGGAGCGGGCAGGAATTTGGACATGAGTCTAGGTTCGGATCGGTCATGGCCCTGTGGGTAGCGGAGCGGGCCCAGGGGCCGTGTAGCCTGATCCTGCTCCTATTTCGTGTGTCTAATTCTGTTAGATTCAGGAGATGGTTCTGTGATAGTAGATTGGCGGTTAGGATCAGATCAGCCATGATCTTATTAAATGGCGGAGCAGGTTCGAGGGGCTGATTGGCCTACTCCTGCTCATATTTCTTATGTTCTTATGTTCACCCTTATTTTTCCTTTGGGGTAGACTTTTTGCCCCGTGTACGTCTTCAAGACAATCTTTGTATCTCTCAAGGGTATATGTGAGAATAGCCGCTTGTAGTCACTTCGGTTTATGACTGTTAGGGCTGATCCTGTGTCCAATTCCATTTTCACTTGGACTCCTGCTATCTTGAGCGTGACCCAGATAGTTTGGTGATCCTCCGTTTTGATCACATTATGTAGTTTCAGACAACCCAGCTCCTTGCTTCCGGTTTCTGTATCACTTTTCTGTTCGTCTGAACTACTCTCCGTCACCTTAGGTACCTTCTTGTACTTCTCCTGAGGAGATTTCTTGCTGCTGGTTTTCTTTCCCGACCTGCAGACTCTTGCTATGTGTCCTACTTTTCCACACTGTCTGCACACTTTGTCCTTGAACCAGCAATCCTTATGGTCGTGTGTTGTTCTGCCACAGCGATAGCACTTCACTGTTCCGTATGACATTTCATTTGTGCCATATTCTTGCAGTCTCCATTGTATCTCTGCCGCGCCCCGTGCTGCTGCTTCGTGTGATACTGCAATGCTGAAAGCCTTGTCCAGCGTAAGATCCTTTTCTGATAGAAGCCGTTTCTGGGTTCCTTCACTTTGAAGTCCACACACAAACTTGTGCCTTAAAGTATCTGCTAGTCCCGTTCCAAACTGGCAGTGTTTCGATAGCTTGCGCAGTTGCGTTAAATACTCAGCATTACTTTCATCTTTATGCTGGTTCCTTTTGTGAAACTTAAATCTTTCTGCTATCAGCAGCAGTGTGGGGTTTAAGTGGTTCTGTAGGATTGACAGTATGTTTTCAAAATCCTTTTCTACTGGCTTCTCTGGGGTTACTAGGTTTCGTAGTAAGCCATACGTTTTTGCACCCATTGAATTCAACAATACCAGCGCTTTCATGTCATCTGGCACTTTCTTCGCCTTGCAGTATACTTCTATGTGTTCGACATATGTCGTCCAATCTTCGACTTCATTGTCGAACGTTGTGATACTGCCACTCTTCGGCATTTTTGGGTGTGGTTAGACTGGCTTAAAATGGCGTCTCCTGCGCTTCCCTTTCTTCCCCGCTGCAGCTTAAAATGGCATCTCCCGCGCTTTCCTTTCTTCCCCACTGACGCTGCTCGGCCCTTGAACACCGGCTGCGCTCTGCATGTTTTCCTGCGCGCCTCTCTCCCCCGTTGACGCTGCTCGGTCCTTGAACACCGGCTGCACTCTGCTCTCTCTCGTCTCTCTCCCCCATTGACGCCGCTCGGTCCTGAACACTGGCTGTGCCCTGTGCGCTCTGCCCTCTCTCTCTCCCCCGTCGACGCTGCTCGGCCTTTTTCTGTGCCGTCGGTCGGCTCTAGCCACCGCTGTCCGGGAAGGGTCTGCGCAGTACCTGTTGCCAGCCCGTTTCGCTGGACCACCGTGACTGGAAAGCCAAGCCTGGCTCTCAACAGCCTCCCCTGCAATGCTCAAATCTCCGCTGGATGACTGGGGGGTTTCCCGTGGTCGACGCCCGTGCTTCTGGACTCGACCTTCTTCCACTGTTCTCCAGGAGCGAATCCCTGGGAGATGATGCAGAGTTGCAGGTCGGTTTGAATCTGCTCGTCGCCAACGTTAGATCCGTGTATCTTGTTGTTGTGTCGTTCAATAATCAGACAAAAGACTGCAGGGAACGATCAACAGGTGTTTACTGAATGAGGGTTACTCTAGAACTATCTGTACAGATCACTACTCAGGGTTTATATACAGGTGTGGTCACTGCCGGTACTACAGTATACAGGAGCTGTAAAAAGTCGTTCTCCCCTTAAAGGTACATACATTACAAGTGTGCCGGTGGTGGAGGGAGTGAATGTTTAAGGTAGTGGATGGGGAGCACATCAAGCGGGCTGCTTTGTCCTGGGTGGTGTCGAGCTTCTTGAGTGTTGTTGGAACTGCACTCATGCAGGCAAGTGGAGAGTATTCCATCACAGGCCTGACTTGTGTCTTGTAGATGGTGGAAAGGCTTTGGGGAGTCAGGAGGTGAAAGACTCGTCACAGAATACCCAGCCTCTGACCTGCTCTTTTAGACACAGTATTTATGTGACTGGTCCAGTTAAGTTTGTGGTCAATGGTGACCCGCAGGAAGTTGATGCTGGGGGCTTTGGTGATGGTAATGCCATTGAATGTCAATGGGCGGTGGTTAGACTCTCTCTTGTTGGAGATAGTCATTGCCTGGCACTTGTGTGGCGTGAATGTTACTTGTCACTAATTAGCCCAAGACTGATTGTTGTTCAGGTCTTGTTGCATGCAGGCATGGACTGCTTCATTATCTAGGGAGTTGCAAATGGAACTGTACACTGTGCAATCATCAGCGAACATCACCACGTCTGACCTTATGATGGAGGGAAAGTCATCGATGAAGCAACTGAAGATGGTTGGGCGTAGGATACTGCCCTGAGGAACTCCTGCAGTAATGTCCTGGGGCTGTGATGATTGACCTCCAACAAACACAACCATTTTCCTTTGTGCTAGGTATGACTCCAGCCAGTGGAGAGTTTTCCCCCCGATTCCCATTGAGTTCAGTTTTATTAGGGTTCCTTGATGCCGCACTCAGTCAAATGCTGCCTTGATGTCAAGGGCAGTCACTCTCACCTCACCTCTGGAATTCAGCTCTTTTGCCCATGTTTGGACCAAGGCTGTAATGAGGTCTGGAGCAGAGTGGTCCTGGCGTAACCCAAACTGAGCATCAGTGAGCAGGTTATTGTAAGTGCTGCTTGATAGCACTGTCGACGGCACCTTCCATCACTTTGCTGATGATTGAGAGTAGACTGATGAGGCGGTAATTGGCCGGATTGGATTTGTCCTGATTTTTGTGGATAGGACATACCTGGGCAGTATTCCACATTGTCGGATAGATGTCAGTGTTGTAGCTGTACTGAACAGCTTGGCTAGAGGCACCACTAGTTCTGGAGCACAAGTCTCCAGCACGACAGCCGGGATGTCGTCGGGGCCCATAGTCGTTGCTGTATCCAGTGTGCTCTGCCGTTTCGTGATATCATGTGGAGTGAATCAAATTGGCAGAAGACTGGCTTCTGTGATGGTGGGGACCTCAGGAGGAGGCCGATATGGATCATCCACTTGGCACTTCTGGCCGAAGATGGTTCAAGCAGTTCAGCCTTGTCTTTTGCACTCGCCTGCTGGGATTCGCCATCACGGAGGATGGGGATATTCATGTCTTCCCAGAAATGCTAGGGAACCAAGGGTCTAGTGAGAAGGAGGAATTAAAGGAAATTAGTATTAGTAAAAAAATAGTGCTGGAGAAATTAATGGGACTGAAAGCCGATAAATCCCCAGGGCCTGATAATATTCATCCCAGAGTACTAAAAGAGGTAGCCATGTAAATAGTGGATGCATTGGTGGTCATCTTCCAAAATTCTTCAGATTATGGAACAGATCCTGCAGATTGGAGGGTGGCAAATGTAACCCCACTATTTAAAAAAGGAGGGAGAGAGAAAACAGGGAACTACAGACCAGTTAGGCTAACATCAGTAGTAGGGAAAATGCCAGGGCGAAAAATTGAGTCGCGCCCCCTTTGGGGCGCTAACTTCGCCGGGGCGCTATTTTTAGCTCCCTGGAAAAATTAGCGGCCCCGCGACCTAAATTGAGTGATAGCACCCCAAGAGGGAATCGGGGCACTATTGGAAGTGCCCCGCCTCCCACTTGGGGCGCTGCGAGGGAATATCGCAACGATACGTGCCACAGCATCATGCGCTGCAGCACATCGCGCCACGGTATTGCAGGCCTTCCTCCCTTTCTTAAAGGGGAGGGGCCTTGCGTAGCGTGACCCGGGGCCCAGCTGGGCCCCCAGGGATCGAAGTGCCGGCAAAAGAGCGGGGGGGGGGGCGGGTAAGGAGCCCAGAGACGGGAGCAGAAGCAGGTACTGGCAGGCGGCCAGCAACAAAAATGCCGCCCGGCACCTCGCCTTTAAATAGCACTGCCCCGGCCGCAGGTAGGCCCTCTTGACCCTGTCAGACAAAGCGTCCGGCGGTAAGTCAGGGGGGCACTACCAAAGGTCGCGGCCACTAACCTCCCGCTGAATTTTGCGGGAGACGTTGGTGGTGACGCACCCGGGCACTAATTGGCTTGCGCCCGGCGCTAACGGGAGGTGCAAAGCAACCGAATTTTTCCCCCATAGAGTTTATTATAAAGGATGTGATAACAGGACACTTAGAAAACATCAACGGGATTAGACAAAGTCAACATGGATTTATGACAGGGAAATCGTGTTTGACAAAACCACTGAAGTTGTTTGAGGATGTAACTGGTAGAATAGATAAGGGAGAACCAGTGGATGTGGTCTATTTGGATTTTCAGAAGGCCTTTGATAAAGTTCCACATAAGAGGTTAGTGTGCAAAATTAAAGCACATGGGATTGGGGGTAATATACTGGCATGGATTGAAAATTGGTTAACAGACAGGAAACAGAGAGTAGGAATAAATGGGTCTTTTTCGGGGTGGCAGGCAGTGACTAGGGTACCGCAGGGATCAGTGCTTGGGCCCCAGCTATTCACAATATATATCAATGATTTGGATGAGGGAACCAAATGTAATATTTCCAAGTTTGCTGACGACACGAAACTATGTGGGATTGTGAGTTGTGAGGAGGATGCAAAGAGGCTTCAAGGCGATTTAGACAAGTTGAGCGAGTGGGCAAATACATGCCAGATGCAGTATAACATGGATAAATGTGAAGTTATCCACTTCGGTAGGAAAAACAGAAAGGTGGAGTATTATTTAAATGGTGATAGATTGGGAAATGTTGATGTACAGAGGGACCTGGGTGTCCTTGTACACCAGTCACTGAAAGCAAACATACAAGTGCAGCAAGCAGTTAGGAAGGCAAATGGTATGTTGGCCTTCATTGCAAGAGGATTTGAGTACAGGAGCATGGATGTCTTACTGCAGTTGTACAGGGCCTTGGTGAGACCACACCTGGAGTACTGTGTGCAGTTTTGGTCTTCTTACCTAAGAAAAAATATATACTTGCCATAGAGGGAGTGTAGTGAAGGTTCACCAGACTGATTCCTGTGATGGCAGGACTGTCACATGAGGAGAGTTTGGGTCGACTAGGCCTGTATTCAATAGAGTTTAGAAGAATGAGAGGGGTTCTCATTGAAACATATAAAATTCTGACAGAGCTAGACAGACTGGATGCAGGGAAGATGTTTCCCCTGGCTGGGGGGTCTCGAACGAGGGGTCACAGTCTCAGGATACGGGGTAGGACATTTAGGAGGTGGTGAACCTGTGGAATTCTCTACCACAGAAGGCTGTGGAGGCTCAGTCACTGAATATATTTAAGAAGGCGACAGATAGATTTCTAGACACTGTAAGGTTCTCAAAATTCCAACATTCCCCGAAGTTATTAAACAAGAGGGACCCTGGATGGACTTGATTTTAAAACCAGGGTACCTAAAATGGCTGCGGTAAACCTGGTGACCAGGCCAAATGGGATTTTAAAACAAAGATTCTGCAAAACAAGCAGGTCAAGGAGTTCAAGTTTTAAACTAATCAAAGACTTTGTAAGGAGTGATAAAATGAACAAAAGACTGTACATTCCAGTCATTAAGTTGGAATGGGCTCCATCAAGCCATTAGGCTTCCTGCATTTTAAATCGGGAACCGCTCACCAGAGACATTAAGCCTGAATGGGAGCAATTCACAACTTGTCTTTAACAACGGCCAGGGTTTCGAGGCTACTTTAGACATAACGACTATCACTCTACAGGTCATTTTTATAAACGTTTTTAAACATTTAAACGAGATCACCCAAATCGGACAAAGGACTGAACTGATTTGCCGAGCAGATAAGGGCTCCCGATGGGGGTATAACTATGGGCCCATCAGGAAGCCACTCTCTCTCTTGCCTCTTCTCTCCTGCCTCCTGCCTCTCAACTCGCTGCCAGATTACAACCAGGATGGGTTGTAGGAAGAAGACTGCGTGGGGCTTCGAATAAACGGCCCTCAGTCCAGCTCATTCAACCCAACAGGATCAACCAAGGAAGAACATCAACTGAAGAAGAGCCCGTCCTGCGAGGTAAAATACCCAGGCAGAGACTTTAATATTGGGGTATTTTACCTGGACGGCACCCTTGCAGCGCGTTGGAACCACGTGACGTCGGCAGGCCACAGAGTGCACAAGGAGTGAACCCAAAACCTTCAACTGTTTTTTTAAACGTAACAAGTTCTTGGATTGGTGAGCATGAAGTTCTGGTCCCCCATAGTCTAATCTAGTTAGGTATAGGGGGTGGGAATTAAGGGGATTGCTAATATAGTTGTTTTCCCTCGATTGTGCCGTGTGTTCCCCATTCCCTTTAAGTATAAGCATTTTATGTCTGTTGTGTGCTGTACCAGTAATTTTCTCGTGTAAGATCGTTATAATTTTTCAGTTCAATAAAATCTTGGTTCTTTTACACCAAACCACTTGTCTACTCAATTTTCTGTATCGCTGCCTGTATCTAAGTCCGGTGTCCAGAACCCAGGGGGCGAGCGATTCGAACCGCTCAAAGAAGGTAGTCAGAGGCAAAGCTGACTGACCAAACACGCCTGTGCAAACCCCCTACAACACAAAAGGCATCAAGGGGTATGGGAGAGAGCGGGAATATGGTATTGAGATCGAGGATTTGCCATGATCATATTGAATGGCGGAGCAGGCTCGAAGGGCCGAATGGCCTACTCCTGCTCCTATTTTTCTATGTTTCTATGAGCCTCCTCCTCCCATTAGTTGTTTAATTGTCCACCATCATTCACGACCAGATGTGGCAGGACTGGGGTGCTTTGATCTGATCCGTTGATTGTGGGATCGCTTAGCTCTGTCTATAGCATGCTGCTTTCGATGTTTAGCATGCATGTAGTCCTGTGTTGCAGCGTCACCAGATTGGCACCGCATTTTTAGGTATGCCTGGTGCTGCTCCTGGCATGCTCTTCTGCACTCCTCATTGAACCAGGGTTGGTCCCCTGGCTTGATGGTAATGGTTGAGTGAGGGATATGCCGGGCCATGAGGTTACAGATTGCGGTGGAATACAATTCTGCTGCTGATGGCCCACAGCGCCTCATGGACGCCCAGTTTTAAGCTGCTAGATCTGTTCTGAATCTATCCCATTTAGCAAGGTGGTAGTGCCACTCAACACAATGGAGGGTGTCCTCAGTGTGAAGCTGGGTCTTCGTCTCCACAATAATTGTGCGGTGGTCACTGCTACCAATGCTGTCATGGACAGATGCATCTGCGACAGGTAGATTGGGGAGGACGAGGTCATGTCATTTTTCCCTCATGTTAGTTCTCTCACCAACTGCCGCAGGCCCAGACTGGCAGTTATATCCTTCAGGACTTGGCCAGCTCGGTCAGTAGTGGTGCTACCAAGCCACTCTTGGTGAGGGACATTGAAGTCCCCCACCCAGAGTACATTCTGTGCCCTTGCTACCCTCAGTACTTCTTTCCAAGTGGTGTTCAACATGGAGGAGTACTGATTCATCAGCTGAGGGAGGGCGGTAGGTGATAATCAGCAGGAGGTTTCCTTGCCCCTGTTTGGCCTGATGCCATGAGACTTCATGGGGTCCGGAGTCAACGTTGAGGACTCCCAGAGCCACTTCCTCCTGACTGTATACCACTGTGCTGCCACCTCTGGTGGGTCTGCCCTGCTGGTGGGACAGGACATACCCAGGGATGGTGATGAAGGAGTCTGGGAGATTGGTTGAAGGTAGGATTCTGTGAGTATCACTATGTCAGGCTGTTGCTTGACTAATCTGTATGACAGCTCTCCCAATTTTGACACAAGTTCCCAGATGTTAGTGAGGAGGACTTTGTGGGGTCAATTGGGATGGGTGTGCCATTGTCTTGTTTGAAGTCGGTGCCGAGGTCGATACCGCTTGGCCCGTCCGATTTTATTCTTATTATTGTTTTCTGTAGTGGTTTGTTACAACTGAGTGGCTTGCTAGGCCATTTCAGAGGGCAGTTAAGAGTCAACCACATTGCTGTGAGTCTGAAGTCACATATATGCCAGACCAGGTAAGGATGGCAGATTTCCTTCGCTAAAGGACATTAGTGAACCAGGTGGGTTTATACACTACTCCAATGCACTCCTTGTCAACCTTCCATTCTGCATCTTCATAAACTTCAACTTTTGCAAAACCTTGCTGTATGCATCCTGTCCCGCAATAAATCCCAGGCACCCATCATTTGCTCTCTGTCCGCAACACCTTAAATTTAAAATCTTCATCCTCTACTTTAAATCCATCCATGGTCTCACCACACTGGGTCTCTGCAATCTCCTTCAGCACTATATCCCCCACCCCACCCTTCCCCCCGAACACTCTGGGCTCGAATTTCCAAGCCCCGTGGAGGCGGGTTTGGAGGCGGGAGTGGGGGGAAATTTGCAGAATCGGGGGGCACGAACCCTTCCCGCCCCCAACCCACCTCCATGCCCGTTTCCCAGGAGGCGGGTACCTGACCTGTGCTGGGAGCCGCCTCCCCGAGGCGGGAAGGGGATTAGTGCCAATTAACTGCCTATTAACAGGTAGTTAACAGGCAGTTTTTGGCCTAATCCTTATTTTTAGCCCTGAAGTGTGGGCTGCCCGACGGCTCCAAACCACGCCAAGTTAGCGAGGCGGACTGTCGGGCTGAAGGGCTTGGAGGGTTCGAGATGTCCGATGTTCAGGTGAGTGATGGGTGCATGAGTGCAGAGGTAAGTGTGTTTGGTGTGTGTATAAAGTGTTTAAATAAGTTTTACTTACCGTTACTTACTAATGCAGGCTTCCTTCCTTCAGGTCTCGGGAGTCCCTCATCTCACCGGCACAGAAAGCAGAATGGCCGCGATCATTCTGCTTTCTGTTCTGAAGAGATTTCTAACTGAGTCTGTGGAGAAGGACTCAAGTTAGAAGTCAGATTGTCAGTGTTTGACAGCTTCACAGAGCTGTCAAACGCTGATATTTCATCTGTCAAAAGCTCTTGACAGATGAAATGTCAATCCCTGATGTCACCTGTAACCGGTTGTTACTTAATTGGCCTGCTGAGCCCGCTGGGTGGGCTCAACAAGGTCAATCAATGGAAAATCGCGTGGGTTGGCCACAAATCGATGGAGGCGGGACTACAACCCAAAAAGTGGGAGTCCCGCCTCCATCAAATCCCCATTGACAAAATCCAGCCCTCTGACTCTGACCTTTAATGCATCCCTCCTCCCTCCCCACACTCCACCATTGGTGGCAGAACCTTCAGCCACCTGAGTCATGCTCCCTGGAATTCTCTCCCTGAAATTGCTGCTCCTTTTCACCTCCATTAAAAACATTCCCAAAGCCAATTTCTTTGAGCTAACCTTTCCCTTCCTGGCTCAGCATTTTCCCTACACCTATCAGTGAAGAACCTTGGGATATTCTTCATATTAAAGGTGTTATATATATCTAAGCTTTTGTTTTAATAGCAAATTAAGTATAAGTAGAGATTGTACTACATCATTCAAATAGATTTAAATCCTCATCACTAGGTAAGAGTTACAAAAAAGTCAACTCCACCAACAGGGAAAAATTTGTTACAAGAACATAAAAGTAAAAATTTTTGATTTTAATTTCCACTGGGAAAATTCATTTTAATCAAAAGTTTCTGACCTTTTCTATATGTATATTTCCTGCTAATCATCCTCAATTATTGCATATAGTACTATCGGAAGCAATTCTGCTTTTTGCATGCTGTTGCTGTGCAATGTAGTTTGAATTGAGGCTTTGTGATATTCTCCGGTATGTTTTGTTACTAATTTGCAAATTATTGTTTTTTTCCCTTGTGTCCTTGAAAAGAATATAATGAATGTCAGACTACTTGCAATCGTAACTACAAGAAGGCATATTTGAACCTTTTGTACTAGTAGTAACTTGTCCCTAAGCTTCTTCAGAGGATTGACAAAGAAAAGATTGTTTATAGCCTCTTTAGTTGCCTATACCATAACCTTTACATGTAGAGACAATTAATACCATATCTGTATCAAAATGTATGTATTATTATCATTCTAGCATTAATGTAAAGTAAAAATAACAACAGAAAATGCTGGAAACACTCAGCAGGTCAGGCAGCATCGAGGAGAGAGAAACAGAGTCAACGTTTCGAGTCGGGGATCCTTTGCCAGAACTGGAAAAGGTTAGAGAAGAGAGATTTTACGCAGGGGCAGGGAGGAGGGGACGAAAGAACAAAGAGAAGGTCTGTGATAGGATGGAAGGCAGGAGAGATTGACTGACAAAAGGGATGATAGTGCAAGGTAAAAGGAGAGATATGTGAAACATTCTTTGTTCCAGTCCTACTCAGGTCCCCTCCCTCATCTCTTTTTCCGGTACATCGATGACTGTATCAGTGCCGTTTCCTGCTCTCACCCTGAACTAGAAAATTTAATTCACTTTGCTTCCAATGTCCACCTCCGACTCTTCCCTTCTTCGACTTCTCTGTCTCCATTTCTGGGGATAGGCTATCGACCAACATCCACTATAAGTCCACTGACTCCCACAGCTAACTGGACTACACGTCCTCCCACCCCACTTCCTGTAAGGACTCTATTCCATTCTCCCAGTTTCTCCGTCTCCGCCGCATCTGTTCTGACGATGCCACCTTCCATACTAGTGCTTCCAGTATGTCTTCCTTTTTCCTCAACCGAGGATTCCCCTCGACCGTGGTTGACATGGCCCTCATGGCTCTCACCCCTGCCCCTCCCTCCCAGAACCACAATAGGCTTCCCCTTGTCCTCACCTTTCACCCCACCAGCCTCCACATACAACGGATCATCCTGCGCCATTTCCGCCACCTCCAGCGTGATCCCACCACCAAACATAACTTCCCCTCCCATCTCCCCCCCTTTCAGCATTCTGAAGGGACCGCTCCCTCCGCGACACCCTGGTCCACTCCTCTATCACTCCCAACACCCCTGCCTCTTCGCCCGGCAGCTTCCCATGCGAGCGCAGGAGATGCAATACCTGCCCTTTTACCTCCTCCCTTCCCACCGTCCAGGGCCCCAAACACTCCTTCCAGGTGAAACAGCGATATACTTGTACTTCTTACAATTTAGTATTCACTGCTCACGATGTGGTCTCTTCTACATTAGGGAGACTAAACCCTTCATGATTTTAGACATCTCTATCAAATCTCCTCTTATCCATCTCCACTCTAAGGAAAACACCCCAGCTTCTCCAGTCTATCCATGTACCTGTAATTTTTCATACCTGGAATCATTCTAGTAAATCTTTGCTGTACCCTCTCCAAAGCCTTCATGTCCTTCCTACAGTGTGGTGCCCAGAATTGGACACAATACTCCAGCTAGGGCCGAACTAGTGTTTTATAGCAAGTATCCCAACTCGCACCAAGTTCCCATTGGTCCTGTGCTCGCTAACCTACATTGGCTCCCGGTTCAGCAACGGCCCAAAAGTAAGTACCGGGGTGGGCGGGGTGGGGGGCGGCAACAAATGTTAAGCACAATACCAACACAAAATACCTGCATGTTACATCTTCAAGGACTCACACAAAATTACTGATGGCCCAGGTACATCTGTGACAACCATTTCTCTTATGCCTAGTTCCAATATATGTGTCTTTTCTAGCTGCAAACATATAGTCGTAAGTAACAAGTGCTCGTGTATGCAGATCAAATGCGGGTGGGAAGCTCACCTAATCTATAACGCTTGATTCTTGTCCTGGAATCAAAAAATGACTGAAGGTAGGAGGCTTCCACCAAGCTTATGGCTAGAATCGCCCTTTGTTTTTTCATTATGTCTATCCTTACCCACTCTTTGATTCACACTCTTACACACAGGCATACACTGCAGCATAACACCCTGGAATATCTTGCTACATCAGCCCTGTTTAAAAGAGGTGACTTGCGGCCATCCTCTAAAATATGTCACTCTGCTCTTCTAGATGCCTAAGTGCAGGAGCTGGCAGGACCCAATATGTGGACTCAACATAGCACTTCACAGCCCCCGTTGTCAGTCACAACCACAGTGGCAATCACTAGCTAGAATATACTCCATGAGTTGTATCAGCGAGTACTCAATGAAGCACAGAGCACAAATTAGAGGAATTGGAGAAGTGCATTTTCAGCCTGGAGAGCAAGCTTGAGAGCTCCTTAAGCTGCTGAGTCCTGGGAATTGGACCTCAGAGGGCCTGTTTGAAAATGCACTTTGGTAGCTCAGCATCAGTAATCAATGCAGTCAGTTGAGAGTGCATCAAGCAGCCTGAACAGTTTGGGGTCATCTTTGGAGGAATCCACAACCCATATCTGTGCAGTGCTGCATGACTGCCTGGCCAAGCTAAATATCACAATGGAGAACATGGCCACACAAAACTTTCTCTGGGTTGGGGTTTAATGTGCACCACCAACAGTGGTTCAGTTGCTCCACTACTGACCAAGTCCTGAAGGGCACAGCTGCCAGACTGGGCCTGCTACACGTGGTGATGGAACAAACATGAGAAGTGTCCTACTTAACCTCATCCTCACCAATCTAACCATTGCTAACATAATTGATTGGAGTGACCACTACATATAGACTGGGCAAACCAAATTTGCAGTAATAGTATGGGAGATGAATTTATGGAATGCATTCAAGATAGTTTCCTAGATCAGTATGTCGAGGAATCAACTAGGGAACAGGCTATTTTGCATCTAGTATTTTGCAATGAGACAGGGTTAATACCCTTGTCATCAAGGGGCATCTGGGAAAGAGTGATCATAATATGGTAGAATTTTATATTGAGTTTCAGAGTGATTTAGTTCAATGAGTGGGCAAAAACATGGCGGGTGGAATATAATGTGAAGAAATGTGAAATTATCCACTTTGGTAGGAATAATAGAAAAGCAGAATATTTTTTAAATGGTGAGAGATTGGGAAATGTTGGTATTCAAAAGGACCTGGGTGTTGTTGTACACGAATCATAAAAGGTTAACATGCAGGTACAACAATCAATTAGGAAAGCAATTAGGTATGTTAGCCTTTATTACAAAAAGATTGGAGTATAATCGTAAAGAAGTCTTACTGCAATTATACAGGGCCTTGGTGAGACCACACCTGGAGTACTGTGCACAATTTTGGTCTCCTTACCTAAGGAAGGATATACAGGTACTAAAAATAATCAAGGCAAATGGAATGCTGGCCTTTATGTCTAGAAGACTAGAGTACAAGTGGTTAGAAGTTATGCTGCAGCTATACAAAACCCTGGTTAGACCACACCTGGAGTATGGTGAGCAGTTCTGGGCACCACACCTTAGGAAAGTTCCGCAAACGGCAACTGATGCTAGATCAATTCATTTTAAATCGGAGACTGATAGATTTTTGTTAACCAAAAAGGTATTAAGGGCCAAAGGCAGGTATATGGAGTTAGATCATAGATCAGCCATGATCTCATTGAATGGCGGAACAGGCTCGAGGGGCTGAATGGTCTACTCCTGGTCCTATGTCCTTTGTTCCTACTTGCCTTAGAGGGAGTGCAACAAAGGTTCACTTGACTGATTCCTGGGATGGGGGTTTGTCCTATGAGGAGAGATTGAGTGGACTAGGCCTATATTCCCTGGAGTTTTGAAGAATGAGAGGTGATCTCATGGAAAAGTATAAAATTCTTAAGGAGCTTGTCAGGGTAGATGCTGAGAGGATGTTTCCCCTGGCTGTGGAGTCTAGAACTAGGGGTCACAATCTCAGAATAAAGGTTTGGCCATTTAGGACTGAGATGAGGAGAAATTTCTTCACTTAAAGGGTCGTGAATCTTTGGAATTCTCTACCCCAGAGGGCTGTGGATGTTCAATCGTTGAGTTTTTCAAGACAGAGATCGATAGAATTTTGGATACTAAGGGAACCAAGGGATATGGGGATAGAACAAGAAAGTGGAGATGAGGTAGAAGATCAGCCATGATCTTATTAAATGGCGAAGCAGGCTCAAAGGGCCAAATGGCCTACTCCTGCTCCTATTTCTTATGTTCTTATGCATATTCCTTGTGAATACAAAGTCTAGTCTCAAAAGATAGAATATCCTCCATCATGTAGTGTGGCCCTGCTAAGTGGGACAGACCAGGGACAGATTTAGCATTCCATAACTAAGCATCCATGAACTCTGTGGGCCATCAACAGCAGCAGATCTGCATGCTACGACAATCTGTAACCTTGCGGCTGGCACATCAGTCACTCCTTCATCACCATAAAGCTGAGAGACCAATCTTGATTCAATGAAAAGTGTAGAAGAGAGCAACAGCAGGTATTCCTTAGACAAAGGTACCAACCTAACAGAGCTAATAAACAGAGCTACCTGCATGCTAAACACCAAAAGCAGTAGGCTATTGACAGAGATAAGCAATCCCAAAACCAACACGTTAGAGCAAAGCTTTCTAGCCCTGCCACATCAAGTCAAGAATGTTGGTGGACAACTAGGCAACTAACAGTAGGAGGAGACTCCACAAATATCCCAATCCTCAATCATGGTGTAAGAGACAAGGCTGAACTGTCTTCAGCCAAAAATGCCGAGTGGACAATAATATTCGGCTCCCGCACGACATTCCCACCGTTATAGATGCCAGTTTCAGCCACATGCGTCCACCTAGAATAAGTGTTAAGCCGTTATTTACATATGATGGGGACCTAACACCTGTTTTAGGACCCCTCACAGAAACTGGGTTGTGATGAGTGAGGCAGGTGCTGCACCTGCTCCACTCCGGTTTCTTCAGCAGCCGCTAACTGAAGGTAACTTTTTTTTAAACAAATTTAAAAATACCTTCCTGCAGAGCCAGAAGGCGCAAGAGTGCTCCTCCCGGTTTTACAAAACTTCCAACAGCCGCTTCCAGGAGTGCTCCTCCCGGTTTTACAAAACTTCCAACAGCCGCTTCCAGGAGTTCTCCTCCCGGTTTTACAAACTTCCAACAGCCGCTTCCAGGAGTGCTCCTCCCGGTTTTACAAAACTTCCAACAGCCGCTTCCAGGAGTGCTCCTCCCGGTTTTACAAAACTTCCAACAGCCGCTTCCAGGAGTGCTCCTCCCGGTTTTACAAACTTCCAACAGCCGCTTCCAGGAGTGCTCCTCCCGGTTTTACAAACTTCCAACAGCCGCTTCCAGGAGTGCTCCTCCCGGTTTTACAAACTTCCAACAGCCGCTTCCAGGAGTGCTCCTCCCGGTTTTACAAACTTCCAACAGCCACTTCCAGGAGTGCTTCTCCCGGTTTTACAAACTTCCAACAGCCACTTCCAGGAGTGCTCCTCCCGGTTTTACAAACTTCCAACAGCCGCTTCCAGGAGTGCTCCTCCCGGTTTTACAAACTTCCAAGAGCCGCTTCCAGGAGTGCTCCTCCCGGTTTTACAAACTTCCAATAGCCGCTTCCGGCCACAATCACCAACACCCCCAACTCCCTGCCCTCCTTAGCTGAGGCCGCGGCCGGCGAGACAGATGGCCTAAAATTAGTTGCTGTAAAAGGGTTAGCTGCCTCTGGAGGCGCAACAGGCACCGGCAGCTTGCCCACATTATTTAGATGAGACCTATGGCCCAATATCAGGCCGGCCTCAGGCCTCCCGGTTCAGGTGCACAGAGCGAATATAGACCTAGACAAATTTCAATCCCACCTTATAGTGTGGTACTAAGCTACAAAGATCAGAAGATCCCAAGCTCTTAGCCCCAATTTGTGCCGGGTTAGCTGATCACAGCAGATGCTGGGTGCTACAATTGGTCCTGTCAGCTCTGGGATAGGAAGAGGAAAAATCAGCCACAATTCCTGCCCCAAATTGCTGTTCGGTGACCTTGTGCTGAAATTTGCCTGTGTGGATATCTCCATATAGGATTCCTAAATCAGAAGTGGACCTGGAACATTTCACATAAATCAATTTCACTTCATGCTGTTACCTATTATAGACATCAACAATAACCATTGGCTTAACTGCTAAATACACAAAATAAATAATACAATACATCAAGGTAACAACTGCAACGAAACCTTTAACACTTCTAATTTAACCTGATCTGGCATTCCACAGATATGAAAACTCCCACATAGTAAATGGGGATGTCTGCTATAAGTGGTGCAATCTACTGAGAATACACTCAGGCTATGTAATTTAGAATGTTATATATTACACACTTTAATCTCTTTCTTATAAAAAAGTTATTTTAAGTCACATTTATAAAGAATTACTTACTAAAATAAAGATCTATTTCAATAAAAATGGAAAGAGGGAACATTTGTCCTACACTCTGAAGCAGCAAAGTGGGCTACTCTAATTCAGTTCTTAACATCACTTTTGTTGTGTATGTACCTTTAAGGGAATAACTGGTCTCAGACTGCAGTACCGGCAGTGACCACCACTGTATAAAAGGCCCTAGCAGGCTTCTGTAGTTTCAGTTTCCAGGTTGTCTCCATTCAGTAAAGACTTGTTATAATCAACTCCTGCAGTCCGTGTCTCAATTATACACGGACATAATACTGGCGACGAGTAAGAAACGAACTTACCTGCAACTCGGCAGCACCTCAGATGACGTTATTGAAGGTCGAAGCCAGAAGAAAGAAAAAAAAAATAATCCAAAGAAACTCGAGAAACGGGCGTCGGCCGTGGGCAACCGCCCTCCAACTCATTGAATTGAAAAGTGCAGGAGAGACTGTCGAGAGCCAGGCTTGGTCTCCAGTCTGTGGTTTCCCAGCTAATCGGGCTGGTGGCAGGTAGTGCACTGATCCTTCCTGGGCTGCGGCGGGCTAGAGCTCGATCGGGTGGCTCTGCAACGGGGCCGGGCAGCGAGTCGGGAAGCAAAGAGAGAGAGAGAGGGTGGAGCACACAGGGCGCGGCCGGTGCTTCGCAGCCGGGCAGTGTTCGGACCTAAGAAGAGGGAGGGAAGTGTCCCAGAGGGTCCGCTCCACGACAGGAACGGTTCTTCAATTAACGGAGCAAATATTGACGCACGATAGAAAAATTAAAATAACGTGGAGAGCGGCGTTGGCAGCAGTGGCAGCGGCGGGAAAGCGCGGGAAGCGCCATCTTAACTTGGCAGGGAAGAAGGAAAAGCGCGGGAGGTGCCATTTTGATCCATCAGGGATGAAGGCAAAGTGCGGGAGGCGCCACCTTAGATTTTCAAGATGCCAAAGACTGGCGATATCACTGCCTTCGATATTGCAATAGAAGACTGCAACACGTATGTGGAAAGAGTCGAGGTATATTGCGAGGCAAATGAAATAGCCGATGAGAGAAAGGCATCGGTATTGCTAAATTTAATGGGCGCAAGAACGTACGGCCTATTGCGGGACCTGATTACTCCAGCCAAACCGAAGGCGAAGAGTTTTAACAAAATTGTTGCTATCCTACAGGATCACCTAAATCCTACACCGCTGCTGATAGCAGAAAGATTTAAATTCCACAGGAGAAATCAGCATAAAAATGAGAGCAATGCTGATTACCTTACGGAACTACGCAAGCTATCAAAGCACTGCCAGTTCGGAGCAGGACTGGCAGATACCTTACGGGACAAATTTGTCTGTGGACTCCTGAGTGAAGGAACCCAGAAGAGGTTACTCTCAGAGAAAGAGCTGACGCTAGATAAGGCTTTCAGCGTGGCAGTATCGTACGAAGCAGCAGCAAGGGGAGCTGCGGAAATACAACAAAAGCCACAGGAATACGGCACCCACGAAATGACACGGGGATTTGCAAAATGTTATCGCTACGGCAGAACAAACCATGACCAGAAGGACTGCTGGTCCAAGGACAAAATATGCCGGCAATGCGGAAAGATGGGGCACATTGCACGAGTTTGCAGGTCTGGGAAGAAGACCAACGACAACAAAAAGGCTACTAAGGAACCGTACAGGAAAGTACAAAAGATGACGGACAGTAGTTCCGAAGACCAGATGAGCGATAGTGAATCCGGGAACAAGAGACTAAGCTGTCTCAAACTTCACAACGTAATCGCAAAAGAGGATCACCGAACCATTTGGGTCACCCTCACGATAGCAGGGTCCCAAGTCAAAATGGAATTGGATACAGGATCAGCTCTAACCGTCATGAATCGACGAGACTACGAGCGGCTATTCTCACACATACCCTTGAGAGAGACATCCATTGTCTTGAGGACGTATACAGGGCAAAAAGTATACCCCAGAGGAAAAATAAGGGTGCCTGTCGAATACAACGGCAAGAAAATACGGAAATTGTATCTCTACATTCTGCAAGATGGTGGACCACCGTTATTGGGACGTGAATGGATCAGAAAGATAAGTTTAGACTGGCACTCCATTCAGGCACTGATGGTGGCTGGTAAAAAGGATGACGACGTCACTCCTGGATGATTGTCAACAATCTTAGCTGACGCCAAAGAGGTATTTCAACAAGAACTGGGCACTCTTAAAGGCGTAACCGCCTCGATAAAAATAGAGGAGAATGCAATTCCCAAGTTTTTCAAAGCAAGACCATATGCAATTCGCCCAGCCGTCGAGGCAGAGCTGGAGAATCTGGAGAAGGCAGGCATGTTATCTAAGGTAGACTGGAGCGAGTGGGCGACACCCATCGTTCCTGTCATGAAGAAAACGTTAAACAATAAGTCTGAGGAGCCAAGGAAGGTTCGCATCTGTGGGGACTTCAAGGTGACGGTGAACCCAGTCCTTCACACAGTACAATATCCTCTTCCAAGGATAGAAGATATCTTCGCCTCACTATCTAGAGGGAAGCGTTTTACAAAAATTGACCTAGCACAAGCATATTTGCAGATGGAGGTTGAAGAATCCTCTAGGAAGTATCTCACGATAAACACTCACAAAGGTCTTTACCAGTATAATCGACTGGTATTCGGAGTAGCATCAGCTCCGGCGATATGGCAAAGAGCAATGGAACAAGTCCTGCAAGGGATTCCGGGGACTCAGTGTTACTTGGACGACATCCTAGTGACACGTGAAGATGACAGTGAACACCTTGCCAACCTAGAGCAGGTGCTCACTAGACTACGTGAACATGGGCTACGAGCCAATCGCCCTAAGTGCGACTTTTTTAAGAAACAGATATCGTATTGTGGCCACGTGATTGATGAAGAGGGGTTGCATAAGTCCCCTGACAAAATTGAAGCGGTAGTTAAGGCTCCAGCGCCTGAAAATGTGTCGCAACTGAGGTCATTCCTCGGATTGGTGAATTACTACCATAAGTTTTTGCCGAATTTGTCCACAATTCTGCATCCACTGAACGCCCTACTACGAACGGGAGTAGCATGGAAATGGAGCGATGAATGTAAGCGGGTCTTTCAGAAGAGTAAGGACCTAATCACTTCAAGAGAAGTATTGGCTCACTACATCCCATCACTACTGATAAGACTGGCGTGTGATGCGTCTCCCTACGGTGTTGGGGCGGTACTGTCACATAAATTCCTTGATGGTTCAGAGAGGCCGATAGCTTTTGCGTCACGCTCGTTAACTTCAGCCGAGCGTAACTACGCCCAGATTGACAGAGAGGCCCTCAGCCTGCTGTGGGGGGTGAAGAAGTTCAATCACTACCTGCACGGTCAGAAATTTACTCTACTAACTGATCATCAACCTCTCGTCTCCATTTTCAACCCTCAGAAGGGCGTACCGATAATGACAGCACAACGGCTACAGAGGTGGTCCCTTTTCCTAGGGGCACACCAATATGACATCGAGTACAAAGGAACTAAACAGCATGGGAATGCTGATAGATTGTCGCGCCTACCGTTGCCGACGGTGGAAGAAGAACTGGCAGTGGATCCAGTGGAGTTATTCCACTCGGCTATAGTCGAATGTCTCCCTGTGACGAATGCAAACATAGAAAAGGAAACACGAAATGACCCGACACTCTCCTGGGTCTATGATTTAACGGTGAAGGGATGGCCAGCACATGGCGAACCACTGCTGCCAGCATTCTCGCCAAGAAGAGAACAGCTGTGAGTGTGCAGAGGAACCTTGATGTGTGGATCCAGAGTAGTAATTCCACCCAAAATGAAGGATAGAGTGCTCAATGAGCTTCATGAGGGTCATCTGGGAGGGGTAAAAATGAAGGACTTAGCCAGAGCCTTTGTGTGGTGGCCGGGAATCAATAGAGAAATCGAAGAGATGACCAAGAGCTGTACAGGATGCCAGAAGGTCCAAAATGCCCCACCACAAGCCCCTCTATATCCATGGGAGTGGCCCTCATCTCCATGGCAAAGGGTGCACATTGATTTTGCTGGTCCCTTTATGGACTCGATGTTTTTAATTGCGGTGGATGCACATTCAAAGTGGCCAGAGGTAATAAAAATGTCCTCAACCACCACAGAAAAAACTATCACAGTCTTACGAACCATATTCGCCAGGAATGGGCTGCCTGAACAGATTTGCTCTGACAATGGACCACAGTTTGTGTCTGAAGAGTTCCGGAGGTTCTTAAAGAACAATGGTGTTAAGCATTACACATCCACCCCATATCATCCAGCCACTAATGGATTGGCCGAGAGGTTTGTTCAAACATTCAAGAAGGCTATCAAGGCAATGTGCAATGAAGATATACCCCTACAACACAAGGTGGATAACTTCTTGTTTGCCTACCGGAATGCGACACATGCGGTTACCAACCAAACTCCAGCCATGATGTTCTTCAATCGAACACTACGATGCCGCTTGGATTTGGTTAAGCCAAACGTCAGAAGAGATGTGGAGAACAGGCAGTTTCAGAATATGAATGAAAGGCCGACCAGGAGTTTTAAGATAGGTCAACCAGTTTTGGCCTGGGACTACCGCACAGAGAAATGGCAGCCAGGAACGATCTGTACACGGCAAGGACCTCTAATGTATACCGTGGACATTGGAGAGAGCATTGTAAGACGCCATGCTGACCAGATTCTAGAGTCACTGGAAAACGTCAACTCCACACCACGATCTGATACACCTGGCGATGAAACCGAAGTACCAATTGCATCTACCGCAGAATCGGTGATATTGGAAGCAGACGAACCAAACAACGACATTGATCCTGACGCAACCTTGCCAGAAGAACCTGATATCCCAAAAAGGCGTTATCCAGACAGTATCAGGAAGCCTCCTCAAAGACTGAACTTATAATTGCTTAACTTCAACCAATGTATCTAGCAACCGTAATTGCAATTGTAATTAGTTATTATTTAGTTGTTAAATGAATGTTATGTACTGTTTATCTAAAGGGGGAGGAATTGTTGTGTATGTACCTTTAAGGGAATAACTGGTCTCAGACTGCAGTACCGGCAGTGACCACCCCTGTATAAAAGGCCCTAGCAGGCTTCTGTAGTTTCAGTTTCCAGGTTGTCTCCATTCAGTAAAGACTTGTTATAATCAACTCCTGCAGTCCATGTCTCAATTATACACAGACATAATAACTTTCAATTATACAACATTCCAATTTGTGAAACTGAAATTTATTACTATAAAAAGACCTTTGATGTCCTTTAAAACTGTGAATTGTATATGCAGTATCATTGAATACAAAACATACTTTTTTAGGCTTCAACACCAGCAACCTTTAATATTGTGTAGAAAAAACCCAGTAAATATTTTAAGTCAGAGCAGAAGAAACATGTGATAGTCTCCAGAGACCATATAAGATGAATGCGAGTGCTGAACGTGAGTGCAAGTTTACATTCTCCTGGGATATGCTTCCATCCACATTATTTCTTTACACTAGTTTTTTGCTATGCTGCATACTGGCTTCCACTCAACTGGACACACTGCATGCTCAGGCCTGTATAAGACTTAATACTGAAAGGCAGTATTTTATTCATTCTCTACTATGTTGGATTACTATTATGTTTGGTCAATGATTTTTTTTTCCCTTCTGGGCTTAAGAATGGAGTAGGTAGTCAATCACGAAACAGGGAAAGCTGTACACCCTCTGGATTCGCAAATCATCAATAAAAAAAACACTTCTGTCCTAACCTCTCCTTCACACCAGCCTAAGGTTAGCTTTCACATGAGTGACTACAGTGGATGATAGGATTCTGTAATCTCTCCTTCTAAAATGATTATGCTGACAAATATTTAGCCCTTGAAAGCTGCTGCTAGTGCTGCTGCTGTGAGAATTTAAACTGCACAAACTATTTGAATTACAGTAATATTTATATTCACATATGCTTAGAAAGAGAACACAGCATATATTATGAAACTCTGATTGACATAAAGATTAAATGTTCTTTTGCAAATTTGATTTCCTAATAATAATATGATGTTATTCTGCTAGAACAAATTATCTCTGCAGGCTGGCAGCTGCAATAGTCAATGAATTAAAAATGGCACTGTATAAGGGAAAACTGTTTTATAATCAGGGCTATTCTTAGAAAGAACATCAATCTATCTTAGCTCCCACGATGCTTTGATCCCATGAATGACGTTCATGAATGAGGTAGAAACTCCCATTACATCATCAGGGGCTGATCGTCTGCAGTACAAGGGGAACACTATTGAACATGTTGCTCACATAAGTGCTGCAGGAATGAGTCACTATTTTTACAGTAAGCCCTCTGCAAAAAAAATTCTTATTGTCTATAAGTAAAGTTTTAAAATATTAATTTAGCCAAACAGACCAATATGAATTGTTTTACATGAGTTTAGATTGATTTTTTTTTAATTGCACTTGGCACCATTCCTAGGTCATGAGACTTGGTGTAGAAACATTACACCAGATTTCTTTGTACAGTCATGTCCCACATGGAAGTGGCACGTGTCTAAGAGGTATTTTTGGATTGCAAGTGGCAACTGCAGTCCTTATAGAGTCTCAGTAAGAAATGCTACTAAAGTTTGCAAGCATTCAAGCATCAGTTATGATTCATAAGCATTTCTAATAAATTTTATTAAAAATAAATTAGTGCATTTGTACACAACCCTTTCAAATTATAAAACAGCATTCATAATTATGTATATGGAAAATCCACTTATGAAGTCTAAGCAGATTTATAGGAATTTGTACAATCTAGTTAGGCATTATTTGCTGAAAGCATTTTACTGTCACAAATTGTTGCATTAATTTTCAAAACAAAATCTAGATTTTTCTGCTGAAAATTCTTTACTGTGAAGTAGTAGCAGTACAATTACTTAAAGTATAATAAATGCAAGGTTCTATAAGACAGTATCCACTTTTACGAAACTACCCTATAAAACCGATTTCTACTATCAGGCAGGCAATATGGTTAGCAGGTCAGATTAGAGATTCCATCTATCTAGCTTCAAGTAGAAGAAATACTAATACACTGAGAGAAGCTTGTAAGGTCACTATACACAGGAGATTAAAAAAAATTCATGTATCAGAACCAGTCAAATTAAATCTACTGTGAACATTGCAAGAAAAATATTATTTGCATGTCAAAAATGCAGGTTATAGAACACAACATTAAGACATTTCAAAAATAAAATTCTACATTAGTTTAAAACAGAAAATGTTTCAAATGCACAGATCACTCAGCATCTGACAGGCAAAAATAGGCTAACATTTCACCTAAAACATCATCGTGTATCTTTTTTGTTCAGGTCCTGACCAACATTTTTGCATTTTTGTTTTTATTTCAGATTTCCAGCATTTGTAAGTATTTTTTGTTTTTATTTCCACGTTACTATTATTTCCTACACACTAACTGCTATTCAATTTAATTCAGCAAGGAATATGAGCCTCATTGTTCTAAGAATTCAGTGCTGCTGGTATTCAAAAGTAGAACATAATGGAAGCATAGTTTACTAATTTAAAGGATCATTTGTTCACATTTTTCAAAGCATCTATGTTTTACAAATTAAGTAATAGCCATCAAATATTTCAGGTTGTGCTATAATAAAATCATCTGCTGGTCAAGTGCACATTACTATGTATCTGAGAAGTCTACAATTAAATGGTGACATTGTGAGTTAGTGAAACAAGTTGAGAGTTTCAGATAGTCTCACATTGGGGTCGATTTTTGTTCAGGTGCGGGGAGTTGGCGGTTTCCCCGAATTTAGTGATTCCGACACGATTGTAAATGGGTCTGTGAGATTGATGCAAATTTAACACAATTGGCCAATTGATTTCCAGCGTGTGGGAAGCCTTGGCAATTGAGTATTTCCAGTCAGAAAGTCGCAGAATATGACATCATCATTGCTGCTGCTTTTAAGGTCCACAGCAAGCCTTGCTTCCTCTGCAGGCTTCCAACCTTCCACATTAAGATGGCACAGGAGCCTGCAGGAGGAACGGCCAGCGGGAGGGCCAGATCTACGTCCAAATTTGATGAGGCTTCACTACAGGCATTATTGGATGGTGCTAGGGCCGACAGGGAGGTCCTCTTCCCTTCTTCAGGAAGGAAGAGGCCTCCCAGCCAGACCAAGGCTGTGTGGATAGAGGTGGCAGGTCAAGTCAACTCCTTGGGGCTAACACGAAGAACGTGGTTGCAGTGCAGGAAAAGATTCCATGACCTTCTTCGCACTGGAAAAGTAAGTACTGTATGATGTTTCCATCACCCTCAATCTGATCCCCATTGCCTTTCCTCACCAGCACTCAGTTTTAGCAATCTCTTCCTGCACATCCCACTAGACACTCACATCCATGCAGCCTTACCCATTCCCTCTCTCTCTATGCTCACATTCACAAAACTATGCCACCATGCAGCCCTCACACTCCCTCTCGCTCTGATGCTTTGAACACAACTGACAACACAGAGGGAGGGCCCTTGGTATTGCAACCTCACTCCATCTTTATCTCCTTCTAAGTATCTATGCTATGCAATCTCTGCACTCACTCCTTCATTGTCACTCAACCTCCACTTGTCTCCCTCATTGCAGGAAAAGAGAGCTCACAACATAGAAGATAGGAGCAGGAGTAGGCCATTCGGCCCCTCGAGCCTGCTCCGCCATTTGATGAGATCATGGCTGATCATCCAAAATCAGTACCCCGTACCTGCCTTCTCTCCATATCCCTTGATACCTTTAGCTCTAAGAAATATATCTAACTCCTTCTTGAATATATTTAAAGACTTGGCCTCAACCGCCTTCTGTGGTAGAGAATTCCACAGGTTCTCCACTCTCTGGGTGAAGAAATTCTTCCTCATCTCTGTCCTAAATGGCTAACCCCTTATCCTTAGACTATGACCCCTGGTTCTGGACTCTCCGACCATCGGGAACATTCTACCTGCATCTAGTTTGTCCGGACCTGTCAGAATTTTATAAGTTTCGATGAGATCCCCTCTCATTCTTCTAAACTCCAGCGAGTATAAGCCCAATCGACCCAATCTCTCCTCATACGTCATTCCTGCCATCCCAGGGATCAGCCTTGTGAATCTTTGCTGAACTCCTTCCATGGCAAGAACATCCTTCCTCAGATAAGGCAACCAAAACTGCACACAGTACTCAAGGTGTGGTCTCACCAAGGCCCTGTACAACTGCAGCAGGACATCCTTGCTCCTGTACTCAAACCCTTTCGCGATGAAGGCCAACATACCATTTGCCTTCTTCACCGCCTGCTGCACCTGCATGCTTACCTTCAGCGACTGGTGCACAAGGACACCCAGGTCTCGTTGCACTTCCCCTTCTCCCAATCTATTGCCATTCAAATAATAGTCTGCCTTTCTGTTTTTGACACCAAAGTGGATAACCTCGCATTTATCCACGTTATATTGCATCTGCCACGCTTCTGCCTAATCACCCAACCTGTCCAAATCATCCTGGAGTTTCTCGGTATCCTCCTCGCAGCACACACACCCACCCAGCTTTGTGTCATCTGCAAACTTGGAGATATTACATCTAGTTCCCTTATCTAGATCATTAATGTATATTGTGAATAGCTGGGGTCCAAGGACCGATCCCTGCGGTACCCCACTAGTCACTGCCTGCCACTCGGAAAAAGACCCGTTAATTCCTACTCTCTGTTTTCTGTCCGCCAACCAGTTCTCTATCCAAGTCAATACCTTGCCCCCAATCCCATGTGCCTTAACTTTACACGCTAATCTCTTATGCGGGACCTTATCGAAAGCCTTTTGAAAGTCCAAATACACCACGTCTACTGGTTCTCCCTTATCTATTTTACCAGTTACATCCTCAAAAAATTCCAGTAGATTAGTCAAGCACGATTTACCTTTAGTAAATCCATGTTGACTTTGTCCGGTCCTGTCACTGTTTTCCAAGTGCTCAGTTATTACATCCTTTATAATGGACTCTAGCATTTTCCCCACTACCGATGTCAGTCTTACCGGTCTGTAATTCCCCGCTTTCTCTCTACCACCCTTTTTGAATAGTGGGGTAACATTAGCTACCCTCCAATCCATGGGTACAGTTCCAGATTCCAGCGAATTTTGGAAGATGATCAGCAATGCATCTACTATTTCTAGGGCCACCTCCTTAAGTACCCTAGGATGTAGATTATCAGGCCCTGGGGATTTATTGGCCTTCAATCCCGTCAATTTCCCTAACACCCTTTCCCTACAAATACTGATTTCTTTCAGTTCCTCCCTCTCATCAGACCCTATGTTCTCCAACATCTCTGGGAGGTTATTTGTGTCCTCCTTTGTGAAGACAGAACCAAAACAGGGGAGAGCGAGCCAGGACAGGAGGAGGGCCGCCCTCATTAGCCCAGCACACCCCTGGGAGGAAGGCGTCCTGGAGATTGCCGGGGCTGACCGAGATGTGGACGTTGGGGAAGGACAGGCAGGAGCATCCCCGCAAGCTGGTGACAGAATAGTTTTCCATCTCTCTCACTGGCATTGCATGAATCGCTGATAATGATTCTGAAGCTACATCATATGGACTTATGATCATCTGCAGAATGCAATGTGTATGTAACCTTGGCATCACACCTCTAACTTTTTCCTTGACTCCCCCACAGGACCATCGAGAGCCCCCGTCCCCACTCTGCAGGAGGAAGAGCCTGAGCAGCCAGACTCCTCAGAGGAATCTGCAACATCTGAGGGTGCAGCGTCATCAGCAATAAGCGCACCCAGCACCAGCGCAGACATTCACACCTCGGTGGGACCTTCGGGACATAGAGTTGTCACCTGGTGTATCACAGCTCACAAGTGAGCATCAGCAGATTGTGGAGACAGGGACAGCAGTGGAGAGTCCTCATCGGAGGGCGCAGGACTCTGCCAGCTCGGCTCAGCTGCATGTCGACCCTCTGCCTCTGGGTCCATCCGTGAGATCAGAGGTGATGGAACTCCAGACACAGATGCAGGAGTCTCTGGCAGGTTTTGTCTCCAGGGTCGCTGCGAGTGTGGAGCGAATGGAGGAGTCCATAGCGAACATGAGCAGAGCCTTTGTGGAGTCATTGGCGCATGAACGCATCACCACGGAAAGGATGGCAACCTCCGTGGAAAGGATGGCTACAGTAGAGGAGATGATGGCTACGGCCATGGAGGAGCTAAGTCGCCAGAGTGTTGAAAACATGGTGAGTGTTCAGAATAGACTGACATCTCTGGAGGAGCGATGGTCAGCTATTGAACAGAGAAACCAGACCTTCATGGCAGGCCCTCTGAGTAGGACTGCCATTGTAGAAACGGGTCCCCATGGACCCCCTGATGTGCAGCAAGGTGCTCTCAAGCCACTTGCAGGCACTGAGGGGGACCTGACCCATGAGAGGGAGGTTGGTGGCAGACCTCAAGGAAGTGGGGGCTCCTCTCCAAGCGCTCACACTCCCATGCCACTGCAGAGCCCTCGGTCAGAGCCCCGCCGGAGTACACACCCAATGGAGATAGAGGTCTCAACCCCTGCACAGCCGCAGGAGCAGAGGATGCCCGCCAAAGGTGTCGAGACAGGAGCAGCAGGAAAGTGAGCAAGGGGCCTCCACATCTGCTGAAGCCACAGGGGAACCACTGTGTAGGAGCACGCGTAAGAGGAAAATAAAGCACTAATAGTCACAAGGGTAGTCACTTGGGTGAAATGTTGTTTTTATTTTTTAAATGCCAATCAGTTGGTTATTGTAAATAAAATTTCTGATGGCAACTTCTGCAGTTGTGGCGTGTGTCATTTCGCGAATGGGGCTGGAGGTCCTCTAATGCCAAGAGGGGAAGGAAAAAAAGACCTCCCATGCTTCTGGTCGGTGCCTCAGTTGAGGAAGCACTGAGTGAGGATGGCGAGAGGGTTCTCGCAGGAGGTCACACTGGAGATGGGTGTCAGGCTCCAAACTTCCACAGCTGTGGTTATGCCTTCTAAAAGCTCCCCCAGGCCTGAGACAACAAAGTCCTGCCACAACAAAAGTCCTGCCACCTGCAAATGATGACTGATCAAATATCCTCTTTAATGTTGAACCTGCAGCTGATAGTCAGCAAGCCAATAGTGTTCACGCCAGGTTTCACAGGCGTCATCCCCACCAGGCGCGTTTTGCATGGGAAAAGGTTTAAACAGGCAAGGGCCTGTTAAAATGGGATTATAAAGGCCAATCAGTGCTGCTTAAGGGCCCTAAAGACCAGTCCCGCCTGTTGCAGGCGGGACTGATTCGGCTCAATCAGACACACCTAGGATAAAATGGCGTGGAGGCGGGAACCAGGCGGGGGGGATCGCGACCCCTAGGTTTTGCGATTTTAACCCCCCGCACGCCTAAAAGCCCGCCTCACGGCCCAATGAAATTCGAGGCCATTGTATCTGCATCTGAAATCTGAAATCATTGGAGCACGCCCATTATTGGTTGCAGGGAACTATCCCTGCGGCTAAATGGTGAAGCCCAAGGCGCACCAGATATTGAACCTTGAGCCTCATTATCACCATGCCGGCAAGCTGCAGACACTAACAGGGAGCTCGCTGGTGAAACGGAATGGAAGATCAGGTCACTGTGATGCCAGCAGCAGGTCTCAGGTATTTGGGAGTGATCAGGGCGAGAAGAGGCCAATCCGGTTGGGCTGAGGGCCAATAGGGTCGGGAAGGCTGTAGCGCCGGCTGGAGAGATGTAGCGGTGGTGATCAGGCAAAGAGTGGTGGGCTGCAGTGGCCCACGTTCTTTGGCTGTGGGGTCAGGAGAGGCACTCTCCCTTTAAGGACTGCCTATTAAGCTGCATGTAAACTTGGTTTTCCTGAGTGCAGCCATTGCCAACAGCTGGAATATTGCGTACAGTTTTGGTTTCCATATTTAAGAAAAGATATACTTGCTCTCGAGGCAGTTCAGAGAAGGTTCACTCGGTTGATTCCAGAGATGAGGTGGTTGACTTATGAGGAAAGGTTGAGTAGGTTGGGCCTCTACTCATTGGAATTCAGAAGAATGAGAGGCGATCTTATCGAAACATATAAGATTGTGAGGGGGCTTGATTGGGTGGATGCGGGGAGGATGTTTCTACTGATGGGTGAGACTAGAACTAGGGGGCATAATCCTAGAATAAGGGGCTGCCGTTTCAAAACTGAGATGAGGAGAAACTTCTTCACTCAGAGGGTAGTAAATCTATGGAATTTGCTACATCAGAGAGCTGTGGAAGCTGCGACATTAAATAAATTTAAAACGGAGATAGACAGTTTCCTAGCTGATAAGGGAATTAGGGGTTACGGGGAGCGGGCAGGGAAGTGGACGTGAGTCTAGGTTCGGATCAGCCATGATCCTATTGAATGGCGGAGCAGGCCCGAGGGGCCGTATGGCCTACTCCTGCTCCTACTTCTTATGTTCTTATGTTTGCAAGAGATGCAGCAGCATGTTCTTAGTTTGTAGTGACAATTTCTTTCTGATGCAGTCTCAGATTTGTGTGTGCATGTAAGAGACACACACCCCTAACCAAAACCCCAACCCTAATCCTAACTATTACCCTGGATCCTACCCACTTCCCTAATTCTGACTACCTGACTACCTGTACCCAGACCTAACCTCATGTAACAATTCACATGGTGAATCAGAGGACATACTGATTTATAATGAGAGAAGTATTATACCAAATAATGTAAGAAGTCATATTTTGCTAGTTATGGTTAAAGAAAGAATTTGCATTTACATAGCACCTGTCAAGACCACAGGACATCCCAAAGTGCTTTACAGCCAATGAAGTACTTTTGAAGTGTAGTCATTGTTGTAATGTAGGAAATGCAGTAACCAATCTGCGCATAGCAAAGTCCCACAAACAGAAAGGAGATAAATGACCAGATAATCTGTTTTAGGCATTGGTTGAGGGATAAATGTTAGCCAGGACACCAGGAGAATTCCCCTGCTCTTCTTCAAATAATGCCGTGGGATCTTTTACGCCCACCTGAGAGAGCAGACGGGGCCTTGGTTTAATGTCTCATCCAAAAGGTGGCACCTCAGCATTGCAGCACTCCCTTAGTACTGCACTGGAGTGTCAGCCTAGATTGAGCTGTGTTTAAGCTAGCTTGTTCCTTTAATATCTAAGCCTAACTGATGTAAGCAAAAACAGCTTGAGTTCAGTTTACAGATTTGGAATGTGCGCAATAATTTCAGGTTACAAGTGTGGAAGCATCCAGCATTTAAAGATTGTTTACATCTGTAATAAAGTGTCACATCTGCACACACTGATGTAACATTTTTAATATATTACAAGTAAATTTCCCGTGGTACTGCTCACAGTTAAGTCAGAGGATGCACAGTTGTATAATGACAGGAACAACATTCCAGTATTTTGTGTGCATGAAGAGTTCTCTTGTTTCTTTATAAATTTATTTGAAGTGTGCCAAAGAAATAGGTGTGTAACAGCAGACAGACAGACAGACAGCAGATGTTTGGTACCTGTTCTGCATTTATCCCACTACTAGTATATCTCTAGTAGCATTGCTTGCAGTGTGCAGGTTGATAAACTGTTTTATAACAACAGGGTGTTATGTCATGCAACACACAATTTACTATCAGAGAACTGATCAACAGTAATAAAAACAGAAAATGCTGGAAATACTCAGCAGGTCAGGCAGCATCTGTGGAGAGAGAAACAGAGTTAACGTTTCAAGTCGATGACCTTTCGTTCTGACGTTCTCTGTTGGTGATGTGCAACCTAATCCAGATTGCCACCTATCAAATAATGAATCAGTTGGACGCAAAAGATCCCATAACCCAATTTGAAGAAGAGCAGGGAGTCCTTCCAATGTCCTGGCCAATGTTCTTCCCTTAACCAACACTACCAAAAATAGATTATCAGGCCATCTGAGACATTACTTTGCACAAAATTGACTGTCTACATAAATGACAGCAACTGCGCTTCAAAAGTAATCCATTGATCCAAGCACTTTGGACATGATTATTTCCTTCTCTTCCTTATGTGGGTGTTGGGCTTTAGTAGCATTGGAGATGTTTCCGAGATATGGCCGTACTGTGAATGGGGAACCTGTAATTTGGTAGCACTGAGGAGAGTGGATATGGGTTTGATTTATTTGGGATTCTTGCTGTGTGACAGTAGAGAATTACAGGTTTAGCAGTAGTGAGGGAGTCATAGGGTTGGAGAGCATTTGGGGAAGTAATGGGTCTGTCGATACTGGTAGCACTGAGGAGGGTGCCAGAGTGTGGAAAAGTGAAGGGTATTCCTGGAGGAGGGAGCTGCAGTATGTCTGCAATGAGGAAGGTCTCCAGATCTGACTGCACTAAGGGAGGTGTCATGCAGCAACCATTGGCGAGGGAGGAGGAGGGGGAGTGTCCGAGGGAGCACTGGAGAGGTGGTCCCTGAGTCCAAGAACTTGGGGAGCTTCAGCAATCACAAGGTATAGCAGCACTGAGGGAGCAGGTCCCAGGTTCTTAAAGAATGTGGAGGGAAGTACCTGGGTCTGTAAGAACGAGGGGCAAAGTGTCCCAAGTTGTAGTAGCACTAGAAAGAAAGACCACTGAGCACAGTGTCAGCTGTGGCTCAGTGGGTAGCACACATGCCTCTGAGTAAGAAGGTTGTGGGTTCAAATCCCACTCCAGAGACTTGAACACAAAATCTAGGCTGACACTGCAGTGGAGTGCTGCACTGTCAAAGGTGCCATCTTTCAGATGAAATAAACCGAGGCCCCGTCTGCTCTTACAGGTGGATGTAAAAGATCCCATGAAGAGCAGGGGAGTTATCCCCAGTGCCCAATATTTATCCCCCAACATAACAAAAACAGATTATCTGGTCATTATCACATTGCTGTTTGTGGGAGCTTGCTGTGTGTAAATTGGCTGCCACATTACAACAGTGACTACACTCCAGAAGTAATTAATCGGCTGTAAAGTGCTTTGAGATGTCCAGTGGTCATGAAAGGTGCTATATAAATGCAAGTCTCTCACTAGAGGGAATTAGGGTTTATCTAGACAAGAAGGAAAAGTTCCTGGAATGTGCATGTCTCAGCATAGAAAAGACACTTGGGGGTCTGACAGCACTGGGGAGGGTTCCATTCATACCAGGATGGGCCTGGGTCTGGGAGTAATTGGCGAGGGGCCAGGTCTAGGAGAGGTAGAAGGTCCCAGAACCTGAAATATCAGAACATCTTGAGTATGGAAGAACTGGGAGAGGGTGCCCAGGATTTAAGAGCACAGGACAGATGGTACAGAATCCCATAATAAAGCAGCTTTTACTGAGAACCAGAATCTGGAAACTTTAGAAACATAGAAGATAGGAGCAGGAGTAGGCCATTCGGCCCCTCGAGCCTGCTCCGCCATTCAATGCGATCATGGCTGATCATCCAAATTCAGTACCCGGTCCCTGCTTTCTCCCCATACCCCTTGATCCCTTTAGCCTTAAGAAATATATTCAACTCCTTCTTGAATATATTTAATGAATTGGCCTCTACTGCCTTCTGTGGTAGAGAATTCCACAGGTTCACCACTCTCTGGGTGAAGAAATTTCTCCTCATTTCTGTCCTAAATGGCTTACCCCTTATCCTTAGACTGTGACCCCTGGGTTCGGGGATCCTGTGAGCACTATAAGGAGGGCTGCAATCTAGCACCGTGGAAGGTAGAGGACCTAGTAGAATCTGGATATATTTGTCCCCAGTCCTTTTTGAGCAGTCCGTACCCCTGTACTGTGTTCTACAGCTGCTGGCCTAATTCCCAACCTGAAGCCAATATTAACCAAGAAATGCGCTTTAATACTTAGTTACTGACTCTACAATTATTCTATGACTAACACAACTTTATTTAATTGGGATGTTTACAATCAGATAAAACAAGTGATGGGAGGATGGGAGGGGAGCCGGGCATGGTGGCCAGAGCGGGAGAAGCAGGCCACCACACGTGGAGCCGGCAACAGTGAGGAGGAGGCCGCGGTGAAGAGGAGGACGGAGCGGCTGAGGGACATCGTGCTCCCACTGCCACGGGAAGCCATTCACAGAATCACAGAAACCCCACAGTGCAGATAGAGGCCATTTCGGCCCATCGAGCCTGCACCGACACATATCCCACCCGATCCCCGTAACCCCTACACCAACACATATCCCACCCTATCCCTGTAACCCCACGTATTTAATCCCCCTAACACTAAGGGTCAATTTATCATAGCCAATCAACCTAACCCGCACATCTTTGGACTGTGGGAGGAAACCGGAGCACCCGGAGGAAACCCACGCAAACACGGGGAGAATGTGCAAACTCCACACAGTCACCCGAGGCCAGATTCGAACCCGGGTCCCTGGCACTGTGAGGCAACAGTGCTAACCACTATGCCACTGTATTGACTCTGAACGCGGCGCTGTATGTATAGCTGACGCGTCCCTACGGGGAACAAGCATTCCATTGTACTTGTTACATATGGCAAATAAATCTAATCTGAATCTGAAATAGTTTTTCAAAAATAAAGGCTTAATAGAAAGGAACACATGTGATCTAATTAACCTCTTCTGTTTTGTAAAAAAAACTCAGAAATGAGGGATTTTGATAGAGTAGATAGCGATAAATAGTTTCCACTGGCAGGAGGGTTGATAACCAGAGGACAGAGATTTAAGAAAATTGGCAAAAGAACAAGCGGGGAGAGGAGGAGAATTTTTTTTAACACAGCGAGTTTTTATGATCTATAATGCATTGCCTGAAAGGGTAGTGGAAGCAAGTTCAATAGTAACTTTCAAAAGGGAATTGGATATATATATTAAGAAGGAAACATTTGCACGGCTATGAGGAAATCGCAGGGGAGTGGGACTAATTGGATAGCTCTTTCAAAGAGCTGGCACAGGCATGATGGGCAGAATGGCATCCTTCTAGCCCATATGGTTCTATGAATCTATGAAATATTTAGAAAAAGCAGCTTATTTCTTTTCATGTGTCCCTACTGTTTCTCATTGATAGTTTTCTAGGTGCTTACCTGAGTTTGATTTGCTGCTGTTTTACTTTGAGACAATCAACAAAGCATGACAGGAAAGGCATGACAGAAAGTATCACATTTACAGGAAATCCGTATCCGACCTACTTACAGCCTTAAAAATCTTCCCTACTATTTTGTCTGTATTTTTGACTTTTAAATAAAGTCAAATGTAATCAAGGCCACCTATGTGTAATTTCAATGAAAAGATAGACATAATCGCATAATCTGAACCCAAATATACTACTAATACTCTTGTAATATACTCTGTAATAAAAATGCAGCAATTAGATAAGGGACCAGGTAATCTGTTTGAGGTGATGTTGATTGAGGGATGAATATTGGCCAGAACACCAGGAGAACTCCCCTACTCTTTTTCAAAATAGCACCTCAGTTTAGCGCCTCATCCGCATGACGGCACCTCCAACAATGCAGCACTCCTTCAGCACTGCACTGGAATGTGAGCCTAGATTTAGTGCTCAAGTCTCTGGAGTGGGGCTTGAACCCACACCCTTCTGACTCAGAGGTGAGAGTGCTACCACTGAACCACAGCTGACAAATTGTTGCCTAGGAATGAACTATGTAGCATGATTCTCCTAGATGCTGGCTGATGAGTATATTGCATCCCCAATCGTGAGAGCATAGCTACAGCACATGCAAAATTAATGCTTGCACACCCAACTGTTCTGGATACATTTGGTGACAGAGTACAAGAAGCCAGTTTTGTCTTTTTAGGGAAAAGAGTGGAGAGCCTCAGGAAAAAGATTCAGGAGTTTGTGTATCCAAAAAGGTCCCCACTGGCAGAGGTACAAATATTCTCTGAGCCCCTGTCCTCTGGTGTGCAAAGCAGTGCCCATTCACAGAATGTCACCAATGGCACTCCTAAGGGAACATTCTGAGTGACAGCTCCGAACGGAGGCAACAACATCCTCGGCCAGTCCTGGGACTGATACATGGACTTCGGGGTTGCTTATGCAGATAAGCAGCAGACCTTCTTCATCCATCAGACCTCATGCCGTAGCGAATATGACTGTGTCTGTAGTATACCCCTCAGGCCAGGAAACAGTTAGAGGCAGCTATAATGGTAGAACATTATCTGTAAAGAGTATACACTCCAGAAGGTGAACATAAGGTAATCTTTCATGTTAAAAGCATTGCAGATTAAGCTCTACCCTTAACACACACAAGCACTGGAATTTCCTCTCTAATCACCATGTATGGTATGCTGCATATTCATGGGCAAAGTAGACAGGCACGTGTTGATGCTCACAGACAGCAGGGTGGCTAGCCTCTTCCAAGCATCAAGGAGACAACAAGATGAGTGGCATCCCAAAGTTGACTTCAATTGTTGGGAAATCAACTTCATGGTGGGATCATACATTTCAAGTAAGCAGTGGGGCAGCATCAGCAGTACAAAAGACAAGCAGAAGAGACAGTCATCATTGCTTCTATGGCAAGTCAACAGTCCCGGTGTTGGAGCTCAGCTGAAGGATGTGGCTGACACTGCTGGCTGCCTGGCAGTAGCACCTAGTCCACAGTAACCATATCCTCAGATCCTTCTTCTACCTGCTGATTCCGTAAAGGCTGCTACTCATTGGTATTGTGCATGCAGATACCTCACTCAACAGCAATGTTGTAGAGTGTAATGCAAACCATCACTATCTTGGAAACCTTCCCATAAGCTAACTAAGGTCTCCCCTGGTTGCTTCAAGACTTTAGAACACTGCTCAATGAGCAGCCTAGTTTTGGCATAAACCGCATTGTAAAATTCACAGCCTTATTGGTTGTTATTAGCACATGATGTCATCAGCCAGCAGTCGAGGACGATAGCTGGAATCCCCAAGAACATGCTTCTTTTGTGAAACAGATATTGAATGTTGGATTGTCACAGTATGCAAGAGTCATGGCAGCTCCCAGGATACCTGGTATTAACATGGAAAATGCTTAGATTGATATCACATACTATCTTCACATTTATTGAGTAATACCCTTTTTTATTTTGCATGGTACAGCTTGGCCGAATGGAGCTCAATGGGAATGTGTGTGCAATCGATGGCACTCTGTACCTTTGGATCACTGTCAATATCAAATGAGGTCTCTGAATCTCTGCTGCAGCAGCTTATGTCAAAGTGCACATATCTGCACCTTAGCAGAACCTCAGTGACATTTTGTATGCCTTGTGCACTCAGGAATGGCTCACTCTTCTCAAATTCCCTGTGGAAGTTTAGAAAGACCCTGAAGCATAAGCATACAGGGCTGTAGTCACTTTAATAGCTATAGGCAGAGCTGTGCTCCCCCGACCCCACACCTGCCCAGCTGGGATACCACAAGGTTGCATAACTCAGTAGTCATTTAAGTAGTTAACCACAGACACTGCAGTCACTCCAGGTACGTAGTTGGTCATGAGGCGGTAAGCACATTCCCATGAGGCCATAAAGTTTTTATGCAGTCTCCACTCCCGTTCAATCCTCTACTTTCTGCTCCTATTCCTATGAACTATACTGTTCCATGTGTAAACTGCAGTATTTGCTACACTCCTGTTATTTTACCTTCAATTCCAAATAGGGCCAATCAATGACTGGAGCATTTAAGTAAAACTCAGTGGAGAGCAGAGCCAATGGAAACAGTATTGCTACAATCAAATTGGCCTTAACAAGCTTGATATCATCAATAAAGCCACTAAAGATTTTAGCTCCAGTTTAGAATTGATGAAGAAATTCAATTTACATCTGCAGCAGAAATTCTTGGTATTCACCATCGAACATTACAAAGAAATTAGCACCTGATTTAAGGCAGTGTGAGTGTCTCAGACTTAGCAGGTACTGTATCCTATTACAGTGCTGGTGCATGCATAATGAGGGAATGGAAGAGATGCTTATCGTTTTTTTTTAAAAAGACAGGTAAATTAGAACTAAAGGAGTACCTTAAAAGGAGGATGTGGAAAAGCCACTACTGGAGACACTGTATTGAAAAAGTTAATGGAACTCAAAAGAGTAAAAAAAGTCACCAGACCCAAATGAACTGTATAAAACACTATTTAGGCCACAGCTAGAGGTACTGCGTACAGTTCTGGTCACCACATTATAGAAAAAATGTGATTGCACTAGAGAGGGTACAGAAGAGATTTACGAGGATGTTGCCAGGATTGGAGAATTTTAGCTATGAGGAAAAATTAGATAGGCTGGTGTTGTTTTCTCTGGAACAGAGGAGGCTGAGGGGATACTTGATTGAGGTGTATAAAATTAGGAGGGGCCTAGATAGAGTGGATAGGAAGGACCTATTTCCCTTAGCAGAGAGGTCAATAACCAGGGGGCAGAGATTTAAAGTAATTGGTAGGAGGATTAGAGGGAAATTCAGGAGGACTTTTTTCACCCAGAGGGTGGTGGAGGTCTGAAAGTCACTGCCTGAAAGGGAGGTAGAGATTGAAACCCTCAACGTGTTTAAAAAGTAATTGGATATGCACTTGCAAGAGCTGGAAAGTGGGATTAGGCTGGATAGCTCTTTTTTGGCTGGCACAGACATGATGGGCTGAATGGCCTCCTTCTGTGCTGTAAATTTCATAATTCCATGATACACCTCCCAAAACACTGATGGGGTTTGGAGAAGAGATAGTGAAGGAACAAAACACAATTTCCAAGAAATTCTTGGGAACAGAAATTGTGCAAAAGGACTGGAGGATAACAAATGTTGTTCCCCCACCGCCCCCCACCCCTACCTTCAAAAAAGGAGACAAAATAAGACATGAAATTATAGGGCAATTAGTTTTGATTGTGGGTAAACATCGAGATTGCATAATACAGGAAAAACATAAGCTAATCAGGGATCATCAGCATGGATTGCAAATGTGTGTTTGACTATTTTAATTTTAAAAATTGAGAAGTTAAAGAGTGTATAGATAAACGGAATGCAATGTGTGTTGCGTATATAGATTTTCAGGAAGCATTTGATAACATGCCACATGAGAGATTAGAAAAGTGAAGAGACATGGTATTAAAGAAGATGTAGCTGCATGAATAAAGAGTTGTTTGGGGGCAGAAAGCAAAACATAGAGGTAAATAGATGATTTTCAAATTGGTGGCAATCCAACCATGAATTCAAGGATTACCAGGAATTAGTCCCAGGCCTCATCTATTTTTTGGGGCGAGCTGCAGGTGTCGGTCACACCTCCACAAGCAGCACAAGGGGGCATAATCTTAAAATAAGGGGCTGCTCTTTCAAAACTGAGATGAGGAGAAACTTCTTCACTCAGAGGGTGGTAGGTTTGTGGAATTTGCTGCCCCAGAAAGCTGTGGAAGCTACATCATTAAATAAATTTAAAACAGAAATAGATAGTTTCCTAGAAGTAAAGGGAATTAAGGGTTACGGGGAGCGGGCAGGAAATTGGACATGAGTCTAGGTTCGGAATGGTCATGGCCCTGTGGGTAGTGGAGTGGGCCCAGGGGCCGTGTAGCCTGGTTCTGCTCCTACTGTGTTCTAATTCTGTGTTAGATTTCAGGAGATGGTTTTATTCCTGTTCCTGGCTGGGGTGGAGATTGCCTTTACAGAAGGTAAGTACTGTAGAAAATATAGGGACAGAGTGATATCCTGGAAGAATTTCGATCGCCTAGATGGGTCGGAGAGGAATTTCCCAGATTTTTTTCTCCCAAATTGGCCATTGGGTCTTTATCTGGTTTTTCGCCTCTCCCGGGAGATCACATGGGTTCGGGTGGATGCAGAGTGATAGAAGATTTGAGGTTAGGATCAGATCAGCCATGATCTTATTGCATGGTGGAGCAGGCTCGAGGGGCCGATTGGCCTAGTCCTGCTCCTATTTCTTATGTTCTTATGTTCTTACCCCACTAGAAAAATTAATTTTGTGCTCCCTGCATCACCAGCAGCAGCCCTCAGGAGGAGGGTTGGAGCAAGCAACAGTGGGGGTGATAAGTGGGGGGGGAATGGGGTGAAAGAGACAATCATGAGAATTATGGAGTCGGGGTAAGCACTCCTGCTCCTCCTGACTCCACAGAAAGGTAAAAGGATCGATCTGTCTGTCTGTCTGTATGTCCTCTATACACTCAAAAGTTACAGAGCGTACCTACACATATGTTATATCAAAAGAAAGCTTATGATTATGGAAGTGTCATAGGCATATTTACTTTTTGGTCAGGGGATAGCGTTGAGTGACGTGGTGGTTGACCAATCCTACAGTTGAGTGACCTGATGGTTAACCAATTGGTGCGTCACGAGGGGCGTTTCATTGCGTGTGTGGGCGGGCCTAATCCTTCTGAGCTGAGGTGAGTGGTGGCCATCTTGATTCCTAACTATTGATTTATTTTTCCCACTTTGTGTGTGTGTGGAGGGGATTTTGGGAGCGAGTTGAGGTGGGGAAGGGTTTCCCTGGCAACCGGGCCCGGGCCTCTCCTCACAGCCTGTAGCCCCTCAGGAGGGTGGGGGTGGGGGGAAGAAGGTTTTCCCCAGCAACCAGGCCCGGGCCTCTCTCACAGCCTGTGGCCGCTCAGGAGGGCGGAGAGGGGGGTGAGGAGGGTTACCCCGGCAACCGGGCCCGGGCCTTTCTCACAGCCTGTGGCCGCTCAGGAGGGCGGAGAGGGGGGGAGGAGGGTTACCCTGGCAACCGGGCCCGGGCCTCTCTCACAGCCTGTAGCCGCTCAGGAGGGCGCGGGCGGAGGGGGGTGGTGGGGAGGAGGGTTACCCCGGCAACCGGGCCCGGGCCTCTCTCACATTCTGTAGCTGCTCAGGAGGGCGGGGGAGGAGGGTTACCCCGGCAACCGGGCCCGGGCCTCTCTCACAGCCTGTGGCCGCTCAGGAGGGCGGAGAGGGGGGGAGGAGGGTTACCCCGGCAACCGGGCCCGGGCCTTTCTCACAGCCTGTGGCCGCTCAGGAGGGTGGAGAGGGGGGGGAGGAGGGTTACCCTGGCAACCGGGCCCGGGCCCCTCTCACAGCCTGTAGCCGCTCAGGAGGGCGCGGGCGGAGGGGAGGGGGTGGGGAGGAGGGTTACCCCGGCAACCGGGCCTGGGCCTCTCTCACATTCTGTAGCCGCTCAGGAGGGCGGGGGAGGAGGGTTACCCCGGCAACTGGGCCTGGGCCTCTCTCACAGCCTGTAGCCGCTCAGGAGTGGGGGGAGGGAGGAGGGTTACCCTGGCAACCGGGCCCGGGCCTCTCTCACATTCTGTGGCGCCGGCTGCCCGCCTCCAAGCTCTCTCTTCCCCGCGCGGCCCGAAAGCCCGGGGGAGAAGGAAGCGCGCAGGTGAGCGGCGGCGTCTCACTTTCCCCCCCCAGTCTCTCTCTCTCTCTTCCCCGCGCGGCCCGAAAGCCCGGGGGAGAGGGAAGCGCGCAGGTGAGCAGCGGCATCTCACTCTCCCCCCCAGTCTCTCTCTCTCCCTTCCCCGCGCGGCCCGTAAGTCCGGGGGAGAGGGAAGCGAGCAGGTGAGTGGCGGCATCTCACTCTCCCCCCCCCAGTCTCTCTCTCTCTCTTCCCCTCGCAGCCCGAAAGCCCGGGGGAAGAGGGAAGCGAGCAGGTGAGTGGCGGCGTATCTCTCTCCCCCCCAGTCTCTCTCTCTCTTCTCCCCCCCAGTCTCTCTCTCTCTCCTCCCCCCCAGTCTCTCTCTCTCTCTTCCCCCCCAGTCTCTCTCTCTCTCTTCTCCCCCCAGTCTCTCTCTCTTCTCCCCAGTCTTTCTCTCTCCCCCCAGTCTCTCTCTCTCTCTCTCCCCCCCAGTCTCTCTCTCTCTCTCCCCCGTCTCTCTCTCTCTCTTCTCCCCCCAGTCTCTCTCTCTCTTCTCCCCCAGTCTCTCTCTCTCTCTCCTCCCAGTCTCTCTCTCTCTCTCTCCTCCCAGTCTCTCTCTCTCTCGCTCCCCCGTCTCTCTCTCTCTCTCTCCCCCCCCAGTCTCTCTCTCTCTCCCCCGTCTCTCTCTCTCTCTCTCTCTCCCCCAGTCTCTCTCTCTCCCCCAGCCTCTCTCTCTCCCCCCAGTCTCTCTCTCTCTCTCCCCCAGTCTCTCTCTCTCTCTCTCCCCCAGTCTCTCTCTCTCTCTCCCCCAGTCTCTCTCTCTCTCTCCCCGTCTCTCTCCCTCTCTCTCTCTCCCCAGTCTCTCTCTCTCTCCAGTCTCTCTCTCTCTCTCCCCCAGTCTCTCACTCTCTCTCCCCCAGTCTCTCTCTCTCTCTCCCCCAGTCTCTCGCTCTCTCTCCTTCCCCCTCTCTCTCCTTCCACCTCTCTCTCTCTCTCCTTCCCCTCTCTCTCTCTCCTTCCCCCCCCTCTCTCCTTCCCCCTCTCTCGTTCTCTCCTTCCCCCTCTCTCTTTCCCTCTCTCTCTCTCTTTCTCCTTCCCACACAGACAGACAGACACACAAACTCATTTATATATATAAAAATTATTTGTACTTTTTTCATAACAACATGCCCTCAAAAAACCATCGGCACCGCCAGGCACTCCAGCTAGTACAAATATAAACAAGCTTACTTTTAGCTGGCAGCCTCAGGGGCCACTGAAGAATCCTGAGTGAGGCAGGCCCAACGCCTGATCTACTCATTGGTAACAAATATTGTAATGGGATCCTTCAACAGGCATTAGGCCCTTCATTGACATATTCAAAGTGCATAACACTTGTTTTAGATGGCCACCCGTGATGCATAAAATTGGTCCAATGAATTTAGCAGTGGGCCAACGCATGTGCAGATTGGACACAGGCTATCCCACCGTTAAATTAATATGCTCTGTGCCCTTTTTACACCTGAAATATGGGCACAACACCTACTAATTTCTACCCCCCAAGACTCTTAACAGAGTGCAGGAACACAGAGTTCTATGGTGCAGATACATTGGGGTAAAAATTGGAACTCGTTGCACCCATTTTACGGGCATAAAATGGATGCAACAAAGCCCAATTTTGGGGAAGCATATCATAGCCATGAAAAGGAAACAGCAAAAATGCACTAGAATATTACCAGGCATGAAAGGTTAGAGTTATGAAAAATGCTCAAATATTGAGGCTTCTTCATGGGAACAGAGAAGGTTATCAGGGCTGAACAGTTGGTAAATACAAGGAAGTGATACTGGAACACTATGAAGCTTTAATGAGACATATTTTTTGTATCCAGTTGTGGTCAATATACATACAAAAAATGTAGAGGCACTAGAAATGATTCAGATGCTTGCAACATTTAGAGCATCCAGCTATGAAGAAACTTAAAGAACCTATATATATTCTCATAGAAAAAATGGGGGGCGGGGGAGAACTAGACATGTTTTTACAAGAGTAAGGGAATCAATAAGGTTAATGTAGAGAGATATTGTGAGAAAAATCAAGAGAGGAAAACCAGAGGAACATGTTAATAAACTCAAGAATCCAAGAGTTAAATATAACAAGAAATAACTTCTTTCTTAAGACTTAGTGACCTAGAGTATAGACCTACTGCAGTAAATTTTGACTTTAGTGAGACTTTAAAAGGGAACTGAACTGATTAAAACAACATAAAATAAAAAGGTACAATTTTGTGCTCATCAGCAAAGGGTGCTGGAACAACTTTCCACTTTTTGCGATCAGTATTAGTATCAGGTACTCCCAGATCAGGTATAGAATACAGGAAAATACAAGACCAGAAAATACTCTCCATCTGGCTAGTTCCAATTTTTTTTTTAATGCAGCAAGTTATGATCTGGAATGCATTGCCTGAGAGGGTGATGGAAGTAGATTTAATCGTAACTTTCAAAAGGGAACTGGATATATACTTGAAAAAGAAAAATTTTCAGGGCTATGGAGAAAGAGCAGGGGAGTGGAACGAATTGGATAGATGTTTCAAAGAGCCGGCATATGCATGATGGACCGAACGACCTCCTTCTGTGCTGTATGATAATAAGATTAACAAAGTGAGAGGGAAATGGACTCCCAACTGGATTTAAGGGAAGCGTTAGGTTATTTAATGGCTCTTATAGGTGGGAAAAGATGTAGCAAGGTGCAGGTGTTTATAAAGAGAATTCCAGAGTGTATGATTATGATAGCTGAAGACTGCCTTGTGGAGTGGAGAGAGGGGAGCACACATGGTAGGCATAAGTCTACCATGAAAGCCAGAGCGTGTGGCTGGAGAAGGTTGCAGACGCAGGGTGGGCGAAGCCATGGAGGGATTCATAAAGTAGGACAAACATGTTCAAAATGAATATATTGGGGACAAGGAGCATTGAAGGTTAGTGAGAACAAGGGTGAGTGGTGAATGGGACTTAGCAACAGAGTTTTGGATGATTTGAAGTTTGTGTCAGATGAAATTCAGCAGGCAGGCAAAGAAAACATCAGAGAAATTAAGCCTGAAGGTGATGAAGACCTGGATGAGTTTCAGCAGTGGGGAATGAAGTTTTGACTGAAGTAGGCAAATTACAGAAGTGGGAATAGGCATTTTGTATGATGGATAGGATGTGAGATTTGAAGCTTAGCTCTGGGTCCAGCAGAACACTGAAGCTGCATATGTCAGGCTTCTGTCTAAGCAAGCAGCCAGAGAGGGAATGAAATTGGAAACTAGCATGGGAAGTTGCTGACAGGAAATGAATAGTTTACATCTCACCAATGTTAAGCTAGAAAAGATCTCAGTCAGATCAAAATGTGGATGGGACTTCCACTTCCAGATAGAGTAGTGGAGGCAAAAAATCCTGAAATCATTTAAGAAACAATTAGATGCCTCATTGGGAGGACGTTACGATCTTTCTGGCATCATGATTTAAGATGGGCCAAATGTTACTGCTGCTCCATAATTACCTTGTGATCTATTGATCTGGGACTTAATGTTGAGCAAACAAACAATCATGGAGTCAAGGATGGTTATTCAAAAGTGCAGCTATGTGTCATAAGTATACATTTGGAAGCTGACCCCTATGCTCACATATTGTGGCGTGAAAATGCTGAAATCTGGGCAGTCAGGGATGAAATTAGGGATAGGACCCAGTTACACCAGGTCCCTGCTACTTTTATCCACCCATCAAAATACTGCTGGATTTCAGGCAGGCACATAATACATTTGCCTACATATAGGTGGGTGTTATTACGACACCAACCGAATGAGGGAAATAGATCATATGATGTCACCCTGGCAACGAAGGACACCTGTGCATCCCAGACATCCCACGTTGCTAAAGAGCTTGCTGAGGGAGGCCATCAATTACAGTGCCAGGATTTTTTGGTTTAAAACTGTTGTTCCCTCAACCCTGCAGGCCCACTTACTTTGCAGCAAGACACTGCAATTATTTCCCATTCCTCCTTCCACCTGATATGAGTGCACCATTGGCTGGTATCCATCCAATATATTTAAATGCCTCTTGACCCAGGAAGTAGGCTGGGGTCAAGGATTCAAACAATGGATAGCTGAAATTCCTGCTCTGCCACAGTTCTGCCGGCAAAGAAGAACCACAGGAAATTTTACTCAATGCCACCAATGAGTTGCATGTCAATGAGGACTAAGAGGGAGCCAAGGATGGATTATTTTGAGACACCAAAGGTGATACTGCAGGTATGGAAGGAGAAACCATTGCAGTAGATGTGCTGGTTATATGGGGACAAGCGGGAGTGGAACTATGAGAAGGCAGAAGTACAGAGATGGACCTAGGAGGAGATGCAGTGGAGATGGTTGGAGTGGTCAATCACATCAAGGAACATGGAAAAGTCAAGGAGAGATAATGTGCTATTGTTTCAATCACAAAGAAAATAATTTCTGACTTTGGCTAGGGTCATCTTGATGATACTTGGCCAACAAATGCTGGTGCATCACAAGTTGAAGCGTTTGGTCCTCACCTATGACTACCTCAGGATCCACATTTATAGACCCCCTCCACACCTACCTGGACAAATTAGATCTATCTTTGCTTCCTCCATCTGTGGGGAGATAGGAGAGAAGCTATTGAGTGTTGTAAATCAGAGGGTCAGAGTTGGGGGGGAGAAAATCGGTTAAAGAGTCGGCTGAGCTGATAGAATTCAGTGTCTCCAAAATTGAGTATATGAGCTCCTTACAGGAGGAAACAGCCACTGTCCTTTTAAATGTTTGGTGCCAGATGAGAGCCAATCTGTCACTATTGTATGATGGTCCTTTCAAACCCTGTTTATATAGGGCATTGATCTGGAAACATATCTCAACTGTTTTACAAAAGCAGGTGACAGCAAAGAGTACATATTAGAGTACATTTTCCAGCCCTGGCATTGAAGCAGCAGTACTAGACCACAAAGTGCTTTGTGTCTGCCGAAATCACATACAGCCGACCTTGTATGATTTCCCAAGGTCAACCTAATTAGATATTCGTAATGTGCTCTCTATACGGATTGGGTCTACCAGTGACAGCTCGGTGTCAGCAGGAGTTAGGAATTATCTGCAGCTGGGTTGCAGCTGCTATTTAAAGTTCCATTTGCTGCTGGCCAGTGAAGAAATGGTTGACGGGAATGTTTTACAGGAGAATGTCACAGATCACCTCCCTTTCCAGATGTTCCATTGGCGGTGCTTCTGCATAAAGTTCATAGAAGTAGGGTTGTCCAGGTCGCATTCCCCACAGAAGTGTGCACAGGAAGGAACTGGTCCAATGAGTTAATGCTACATCCAACACTCAAAAGGACAAGGAACCAAATGAAGAAAACATTTCATAGCCTCAGGAAGTCTATCAAGTTACAGCTAGCCAGTCTTTCCCTAGAACTTGCTCTGAACTGTTGCACCATAACTTAGATGGCAAACTAAGCCCTCAGGAAACATTACACTGTCAATTTAACAAATGTGCATTCCCAGCAGGGAGCCTCACCTCCCGGGTGCACATATTGGAAAATGGCAGGCATGCTCCCAGAATTGTGTGTCCATTATGGATAGAAAATGGTATGGAACACATCCATAATTTAGCCATGCATGTTGCTGATGTGTGAGGTTCTAAAACCAGCCCTTAAAAGTTATTTCAGAGCATCACATACATGAACTGCAGCATAGCACATTTTATTACTGCCACAGAAAACAAAGTATAGTCACATTTGCATAAAGCCCACAAAGCAACCTTACAACAAAACCAAGTTGCAATGCTGCATGTTCATATACTCACAGAAAACCTGAGATACAGGCGTTTCAAAGGGTGCTCTTCAAATTTCCAACATTTCTCTGCTTTCAGGACAAGGTGTGTACAACAGAAAGAAACAAACTCAAACAGAAAGATGGCCGTGTAATCTCAAAGACCCAAATTCTTTCAAACTACCATGCTGGGATCAAAAATATTGAAGGAATTGGCCAGGGTAATGCTATGTGCTCGTACCATCTTTTTCCAGTTATACTTACTACTGTTAATCATGTGCTCTGCAACACATCACCCTGACACACACACAAGCTGTTTGAAGGGGTATATTGCAGATGTTGGCTGTGTTTTCCATTTTTGATGATGGTGATTGCCCTGGTGAACAGCGTGCATTATTGACCTGATTAAGGCATTTGTGCGCCGTCAATGTCTTGTGGTAGCTTGGAAGTACCCCAGGCATAAAAATTCAGCTAGTGGTGACTTTGACAACTATTGGCAGTACCATCCTTGCAGTGAAGGTTTCCTGCAGGTCATATTTCAGCAAACAACACAACTCCATCACTGCCTCCCTGGTGAAGGCAGGTTTCCTTGGATATTGCAATTTAGGTATGTCTGGGTAAGAATAGATGCAGGCAGCACATTCTGGATCAAGCAAAATTGCTGTTCTTTCATCACAGCCAGCATCTGTAAAGAGAAAAGACTGATTAGGGCAGAACATTTCTTCAGAACATTCTGCATGACACATTAACCTGTCTTGTCTCTCTGCAGATTCTGACTGACCTGCTGAGTATTTGTCAATTTTTTTGTTTTTGTTTCAGATTTCCAGCATTTGCCATTTTTTTTTCTTATAAACTTCTTTATCATTTCCCCCATGGAGAACTAATAGCAGAATGAGAGCACCTTGTAATTTTTCCACATTTTCAGATTTCCCCAAGCTCCAGGATGTTATCGATGGCAAGCATGTGGCCATCTGGGCCCCTAGAAAAAAAACAAAGAACTCGCAGTTTTATAGTGCCTTTCACATCCTCAGGATGTCCCAAAGGCTTCACACCAATGAGTTACTTTTGAAATGCAGTTACTATTGTCGTCACATTGTGTGCAGCAAGGTCCAAGAAACAGCAAATGATATAGGTGACCAGTTAATCTGTTTTTGATGGTGATGGTTGAGGGATGGATGTTAGGTGGGACACTGAGGGAACTCAGTACTCTTCTTTGAACAGTGCGGCGAGATCTTTTTGATCTACCAGAATGGGCAGAGGAGCCTCAGATTAATGTCTTGTATAAAAGATTCCACCTCTAAGATTACTTCCTCCTCTGAATAATGAAAATAAAGACCCACATTCTGATTTTTAATTGGATCAAAAATGTTTGCACCAAAACTGCAAAAAAAAGTCAAAGAAATACTTAGAAATCGAGCTCTCTAAAAGTCCACTTTCCAAAATTCCAGCTTCTTACCTTTTGGGCAGTTACCCTCATTACCTATTTCATATCGGCAAACTGAGCACACCGCACATAACCAGCGAGAAAATCTGAAATTCATACTTGTGCTCATCATACCGCTATTGAGTTCAATATTTAAATGAGGCTCTCACAAATTTAGTACAGGAGTATTTTAGGCCCGGTAGAAGAACATGTGATACAGAAAACTGGCAGGGATCTGGTGGTATAGATCTTCATCCAATTTCTTGGCAGCTGTTCAATGTTGGTGCCGTAGATCAAGGGAACCAGAAAATATGACCTTGGCACATTGAGAAAGTATGCACACAAAATAATAAACTCCAACTATTCCAGGTCATGGAGAAACTTAGGAATCTCCCTCTTTACCTAGTCCTAAATCCACATTGAACTATATTCACAGAATAAAGAAAACCATATCTACAGTATGCAATCTACATTATTGCTAATTTGTTGCAACCTATAAATACTTATTGGCTTGAGGTGTCAAATCAGGAGCTAAGTTATTAAATGGAGGTTCTGACGTGCAATGTGCCATTCCTTCTGAGACAATAATGCTTCAAAGAAATATGTAAATAGCTCCATGTAGCTGTATTGCAGATAGCATCTGGAGAAATCCTTTGCACAGTGGACCATGAAGCATGAAAATAAGGTTTAACCTTTCCTGCTGGTCATGAACAGACAAATAACAAAATGAGACACTTTTCTCTACCAAGTTAACTACATGCTATTTGGTGGCAGGTTTCATTTGATTATAAAAGAAAACAAGTCCTGCATAGATTGGTAAATACAGCATCCTTACTTTTATTTATATAGAATAACAAGGCATCACAAAACAGTACTTCCTTTCTGAGGAAGCATGTTGTGCTAACCAAGATCTCAACACCAGTGATTTCTTGAGGCAAGTGAAAATTCAGATAGAATTTTGACATAAACTTCAGATGCAATCTTAGGATGCGAACACTAAGAAATATAAAGTAGATCTACCATTAAGGCATAAAGCTCACTAATCCTTCAAACCAAAATAAGAGCAAGTAGTGTAACAGACTTAATAGTCAAAGTTAACGTGACAAGAAACCACAAGTCAAAGTTAACGTTAAGATCCCAAAGTTAAAGCCAGGTTGCCAATGTGCTCAAGCAGTTTGTAGTCTCTCCAGGCATCACGCCAAATGGAAGGACTTTGGCGTGGTGTTTCGTCTCTCTATATTGGCATTTGTGTGTGAGTCTTGTATTCCAATCTGAAAGTACACATCCTTGAGGCCTATGGCTTTTGCACAGACACGATGAGCCAAATGTCCTCCTTTTGTGCCATACATTTCTATGATTCTATGATATACATACCGCTTTATTACATACTGGTGGAGCTATCATAGCATTTTTCACAGTAAGTCAGTATTAAATCCGTGTGTTAACGGAGCCACGGAATGCAGGAGTTGGTTTAACAAGTCTTTACTGAATGGAGACAATCTGGAAACTGAAACTACAGAAGCCTGCCAGGGCCTTTTATACAGGGATGGTCACTGCCGGTACTGCAGTCTGAGACCAGTTATTCCCTTAAAGGGACATACACAACAATTCCTCCCCTTTTAGATAAACAGGACATAACATTCATTTAACAACTAAATAATAACTAATTACAATTACGGTTGCTAGATACATTAGTTGAAGTTAAGCAATTATAAGTTCAGTCTTTGAGGAGGCTTCCTGATTCTGTCTGGATAACGCCTTTTTGGGATATCAGGTTCTTCTGGCAAGGTTGAGTCGGGATCAGTGTCGTTGTTTGGTTCGTCTGCTTCCAATATCACCGATTCTGCGGTAGATGCAATTGGTACTTCGGTTTCATCGCCAGGTGTATCAGGTCGTGGTGTGGAGTTGAGGTTTTCCAGTGACTCTAGAATCTGGTCAGCATGGCGTCTTACAATGCTCTCTCCAACGTCCACGGTATACATGAGAGGTCCTTGCCGTGTACAGATCGTTCCTGGCTGCCATTTCTCTGTGCGGTAGTCCCGGGCCAAAGCTGGTTGACCTATCTTAAAACTCCTGGTCGGCCTTTCATTCATATTCTGAAACTGCCTGTTCTCCACATCTCTTCTGACATTTGGCTTAACCAAATCCAAGCGGCATCGTAGTCTTCGATTGAAGAACATCATGGCTGGACTTTGGTTGGTAACCGCATGTGTCGCATTCCGGTAGGCAAACAAGAAGTTATCCACCTTGTGTTGTAGGGGTATGTCTTCAATACACATTGCCTTGATAGCCTTCTTGAATGTTTGAACAAACCTCTCGGCCAATCCATTAGTGGCTGGATGATATGGGGCGGATGTGTAATGCTTAACACCATTGTTCTTTAAGAACCTCCGGAACTCTTCAGACACAAACTGTGGTCCATTGTCAGAGCAAATCTGTTCAGGCAGCCCATTCCTGGCGAATATGGTTCGTAAGACTGTGATAGTTTTTTCTGTGGTGGTTGAGGACATTTTTATTACCTCTGGCCACTTTGAATGTGCATCCACCGCAATTAAAAACATCGAGTCCATAAAGGGACCAGCAAAATCAATGTGCACCTTTTGCCATGGAGATGAGGGCCACTCCCATGGATGTAGAGGGGCTTGTGGTGGGGCGTTTTGGACCTTCTGGCATCCTGTACAGCTCTTGGTCATCTCTTCGATTTCTCTATCGATTCCCGGCCACCACACAAACGCTCTGGCTAAGTTCTTCATTTTTACCCCTCCCAGATGACCCTCATGAAGCTCATTGAGCACTCTATCCTTCAATTTGGGTGGAATTACTACTCTGGATCCACACATCAAGGTTCCTCTGCACACTGACAGCTGTTCTCTTCTCGGCGAGCATGCTGGCAGCAGTGGTTCGCCATGTGCTGGCCATCACTTCCCCATTAAATCATAGACCCAGGAGAGTGTCGGGTCATTTCGTGTTTCCTTTTCTATGTTTGCATTCGTCACAGGGAGACATTCGACAATAGTCGAGTGGAATAACTCCACTGGATCCACTGCCAGTTCTTCTTCCACCGTCGGCAACGGTAGGCGCGACAATCCATCAGCATTCCCATGCTGTTTAGTTCCTTTGTACTCGATGTCATATTGGTGTGCCCCTAGGAAAAGGGACCACCTCTGTAGCCGTTGTGCCGTCATTATCGGTACGCCCTTCTGAGGGTTGAAAATGGAGACGAGAGGTTGATGATCAGTTAGTAGAGTAGATTTCTGACCGTGCAGGTAGTGATTGAACTTCTTCACCCCCAACACCAGGCTGAGGGCCTCTCTGTCAATCTGGGCGTAGTTACGCTCGGCTGAAGTTAACGAGCGTGACGCAAAAGCTATCGGCCTCTCAGAACCATCAAGGAATTTATGTGACAGTACCGCCCCAACACCGTAGGGAGACGCATCACACGCCAGTCTTATCGGTAGTGATGGGTTGTAGTGAGCCAATACTTCTCTTGAAGTGATTAGGTCCTTACTCTTCTGAAAGGCCCGCTTACATTCATTGCTCCATTTCCATGCTACTCCCGTTCGCAGTAGGGCGTTCAGTGAATGCAGAATTGTGGACAAATTCGGCAAAAACTTATGGTAGTAATTCACCAATCCGAGGAATGACCTCAGTTGTGACACATTTTCAGGCGCTAGAGCCTTAACTACTGCTTCAATTTTGGCAGGGGACTTATGCAACCCCTCTTCATCAATCACGTGGCCACAATACGATATCTGTTTCTTAAAAAACTCGCACTTAGGGCGATTGGCTCGTAGCCCATGTTCACGTAGTCTAGTGAGCACCTGCTCTGGGTTGGCAAGGTGTTCACTGTCATCTTCACCTGTCACTAGGATGTCGTCCAAGTAACACTGAGTCCTCGGAATCCCTTGCAGGACTTGTTCCATCGCTCTTTGCCATATCGCCGGAGCTAATGCTACTCCGAATACCAGTCGATTATACTGGTAAAGACCTTTGTGAGTGTTTATCGTGAGATACTTCCTAGAGGATTCTTCAACCTCCATCTGCAAATATGCTTGCGCTAGGTCAATTTTTGTAAAACGCTTCCCTCTGGATAGTGAGGCGAAGATATCTTCTATCCTTGGAAGAGGATATTGTACTGTGTGAAGGACTGGGTTCACTGTCACCTTGAAGTCCCCACAGATGCGAACCTTCCTTGGCTCCTCAGACTTATTGTTTAACGTTTTCTTCATGACAGGAATGATGGGTGTCGCCCACTCGCTCCAGTCTACCTTAGATAACATGCCTGCATTCTCCAGATTCTCCAGCTCTGCCTCGACGGCTGGGCGAATTGCATATGGTACCGGTCTTGCTTTGAAAAACTTGGGAATTGCATTCTCCTCTATTTTTATCGAGGTGGTTACGCCTTTAAGAGTGCCCAGTTTTTGTTGAAATACCTCTTTGGCGTCAGCTAAGATTGTTGACAATCATCCAGGAGTGACGTCGTCATCCTTTTTACCAGCCACTGTCAGTGCCTGAATGGAGTGCCAGTCTAAACTTATCTTTCTGATCCATTCACGTCCCAATAACGGTGGTCCACCATCTTGCAGAATGTAGAGATACAATTTCCGTATTTTCTTGCCGTTGTATTCGACAGGCACCCTTATTTTTCTTCTGGGGTATACTTTTTGACCCGTATGCGTTGCCAAGACAATGGATGTCTCTCTCAAGGGTATGTGCGAGAATAGCCGCTCGTAGTCTCGTCGATTCATGACGGTTAGAGCTGATCCTGTATCCAATTCCATTTTGACTTGGGACCCTGCTATCGTGAGGGTGACCCAAATGGTTCGGTGATCCTCTTTTGTGATTACGTTGTGAAGTTTGAGACAGCTTAGTCTCTTGTTCCCGGATTCACTCTCGCTCATCTGGTCTTCGGAACTACTGTCCGTCATCTTTTGTACTTTCCTGTACGGTTCCTTAGTAGCCTTTTTATTGTCGTTGGTCTTCTTCCCAGACCTGCAAACTCGTGCAATGTGTCCCATCTTTTCGCATTGCCTGCATATTTTGTCCTTGGACCTGCAGTCCTTCTGGTCATGGTTTGTTCTGCCGCAGCGATAACATTTTGCAAATCCCCGTGTCATTTCGTGGGTGCCGTATTCCTGTGGCTTTTGTTGTATTTCCGCAGCTCCCCTTGCTGCTGCTTCGTACGATACTGCCACGCTGAAAGCCTTATCTAGCGTCAGCTCTTTCTCTGAGAGTCACCTCTTCTGGGTTCCTTCACTCAGGAGTCCACAGACAAATTTGTCCCGTAAGGTATCTGCCAGTCCTGCTCCGAACTGGCAGTGCTTTGATAGCTTGCGTAGTTCCGTAAGGTAATCAGCATTGCTCTCATTTTTATGCTGATTTCTCCTGTGGAATTTAAATCTTTCTGCTATCAGCAGCGGTGTAGGGTTTAGGTGTTCCTGTAGGATAGCAACAATTTCGTTAAAACTCTTCGCCTTCGGTTTGGCTGGAGTAATCAGGTCCCGCAATAGGCCGTACGTTCTTGCGCCCATTAAATTTAGCAATACCGATGCCTTTTTCCCCTCGGCTATTTCGTTTGCCTCGCAATATACCTCGACTCTTTCCACATACGTGGTCCAGTCTTCTATTGCATTATCGAAGGCATTGATATCGCCAGTCTTTGGCATCTTGAAAATCTAAGATGGCGTCTCCCGCGCTTTTCCTTCGTCCCCGATGTATCAAAATGGCGCCTCCCACGCTTTTCCTTCTTCCCTGCCGAGTTAAGATGGCACCTCCCGTGCTTTCCCACCGCTGCCGCTGCTGTCAACGCTGCTCTCCGCGGTATTTTTATTTTTAACCGTTCCCGTCGTGGAGCGGACCCTCTGGGACACTTCCCTCCCTCTTCTTAGGTCCGAATGCTGCCCGGCTGCGAAGCACCGGCCGCGCCCTGTGTGCTCCACCCTCTCTCTCTCTCTTTGCTTCCCGACTCGCTGCCCGGCCCCGTTGCAGAGCCACCCGATCGAGCTCTAGCCCGCCGCAGCCCAGGAAGGATCAGTGCACTACCTGCCACCAGTCCGATTAGCTGGGAAACCACAGACTGGGGAACCAAGCCTGGCTCTTGACAGTCTCCCCTGCAAGTTTTCAATCCGATGATTTGGAGGGCGGTTGCCCACGGTCGACACCCGTTTCTCGAGTTTCTTTGGATTATTTTTTTTTTTCTTTTCTGGCTTCGACTTTCAATAACGTCATCTGAGGTGCTGCCGAGTTACAGGTAAGTTCATTTCTTACTCGTCGCCAGTATTAAATCCATGTGTTAACGGAGACACGGAATGCAGGAGTTGGTTTAACAAGTCTTTACTGAATGGAGACAATCTGGAAACTGAAACTACAGAAGCCTGCCAGGGCCTTTTATACAGGGATGGTCACTGCCGGTACTGCAGTCTGAGACCAGTTATTCCCTTAAAGGGACATACACAACAGTCAGAGCATACGGTCTGTCTCTTGCGTGTCTCATTTATGTTTGTATTGCTGTATGGCTCAGACTTGTTACACTTTTGCATCGCTCTCCTTTGTTTTTAAGTTTTTTTCTCACTCTTTGTTTTTCTTTTCTTAAACTTTCAAGTGGGAAGTGATAGGTGGCAGAGCGTGGCGGGTAAGTGAGGTGGCAAGGAACTAGGGCCTAGAAATTTGTGACTGCCACAAAAGCTGCTGGTGCCACCATGGCCATGGTTAACAGCCGCCAAAAATGATGGCACTAGCATGGCTGAGAAATTGGCACTGGGGACTAATTATCATTAACCCAACACTAAACTTACAGTGTGACGCCATCCTGGTGGCGTTCGTCCTGCGAGCTGGCCCCAATGTGGCATGCCCAAGTGTCGTTGCTGCTTCAATAGCCTCTGAAAGCAAGGCTGTGATTTCACAAAGCACAGTGGGATCTTAAAAGGGCAATGCATTGTTGTTTTCTTAAACAGGCAATGCCTTCTGAAATGATAAAAATAAAAATGATGTAAAATATGCAGTTTTTAGCCCTTACAGCTCAACTGCCTTCTGGAAAAAAAAATAACATTAAAAAGAATTCCCAAATGGGAGTCTTCAGCTTCCGCACCTTAAAAAAATGATAAAACTGCTTCAGCACTAACACAAATGGCTCAGCAAGCCAGGGAAGGGTCAGCACTCCAGCTTTGTGCAGGGGGTCAATACTGCAACAGAGGTCCTCTACCCACAGGGGCCAGGAAGCCCTCCAGAAAGAACGATTTGGGATTAGATCACCGAGGCCGTCACTGCCAGCAGTATCACCACCACCCCCTCGTTCCCGTGCCCTAAGAAGCTTCATGACCTCAGACCAGTGGTCAAGATCAGTGAATGCATGTTCAAAAGCCATCTCCTACCAACTGCATCACTAGCCTTGCACTCTTCTCAATGCATGACTCCCCGCACCCCCCAATCACTCACCTACCAACAATCTGTACCAATCACGAGGCACACGTCCCATTCCTAGCTTCACCTCAACCCCTTGGAGGAGACAGTGATGGCCATTCTTGGCAGGGGCATGGCCGAGCCTTTGGCCAGCTGCGGGGCTGAAAATATACAAGTTTCTGGTATCCTCATATGTTATCCTCCTTCTTGCATGCACCTCTTGCTTTCCTGCCCTCCCCTCACAACGCCACTCTGTGCCTTCCTCATTTCACACACCCAAGAAATGCAGCCTGCCCAGCCAGTGGTTGACCAAGACGAGGGAGAGAAGAATGAAGAAGAAACAGAAGCACTGTCATTTGATTCAACACTCCCAGCCACCAGCTCCTCAAGGTCGACCAGCAAGGCCATTTGCAGTGTCCCCCACTGAAAGTCAGCAGCCTTCCACCAGCCATGTGGCAGTCACTGAGGTACACTGCATGACATCAGTAGGATAGGCAAAGGCGCACACAGGACAGTCACTAAGGGATGCATAAGGATGATGAGTTGATTTCTTGATGTTATATTGGATGGGTAGATGGATAAAGTTGGATTGGAAAGTTTACTTTGTGGTGTCTTTTATTTCAGCATTGTGGCAAGAGGATGCTGTGATGGTCAGTAACAGAGGGAAGGTAAGGTGGGGGACAAATGTTGAAAGGGGAATTGGGATTGTGGTCACTGGTACTGCAGGTGAATGATTCCATCCTGGATATCCCGTCCAGAAAGGAGCGGTCTGGGTTGCATCCTTCCTCCTCTTCCGCTTCCTCCTCTTCCCTTTGCGAGTGGATGCTGTAAATCTGAAATAAAAGCATAAAATGCTGGAAATACTTAGCAGGTCAGGCAGCATCTCGACCCGAGACGTGAACTCTGTTTCTCTCTCCACAGATGTTGCCTGACCTGCTGAGCATTTCCAGCATTTTCTGTCTTCTCAGAAGCCTTCCTTTACCATCCAAGGCCTTGCAAGCAACACTCCCTACGCACTTTAAAAAAAACTTTTGACATGTATTGCACCACTTCAATAAAATAAGAGAAATCCAGTCCAAAAGCTTCAATGCAAACATACCTGCACAATGTGTGTGTCCCTTTAAGAGGTGCTGACGGCATCTCTGTCAGTCTGCTGAACGTTGGGTTTTCATGACGCGCTTAGGACTCAGCGCTGAACTCAGCGCAAAGGTTGAGGTTCGCTGTGGTGACGTTAAGTCACCGTGACATCACCCTCTCTTAATTTACATGTCCAGGGCTGCTATCGGTTCTCACCAAAATGGCAGCCACCAGAAGGGCGCTAGAGTGGTGACCTCCAGTTTTAGACCGGATCGCGGCAAAAACTTGTGGCAGTAAGTGGGCCAATTTCTGGGCCATAGACTGTAATTTTTGGTTATGGTGCAATGTCAGTGGAGGATTGGGGAAAAGTAATTTCATTACCTCTTCTCCCTGACCCCCATTCGCTCCATCACGCCATATCTCCTTATGACCCCTTTATTCCCTTACCAGATTGACCCAAAAGCTGGTTTCTTTGCGTTTTGTTTTTTTAAGCACTTAGGGGGGGAAATTTGGTTGCTTTGCGCAAAGCAACTAGCACCTGGGCGCGACGCCGCCAACGCCTCCCGCGAAATTCAGGTTAGCGGCGGCAGTAACCATTAGCGGCCCGTGGTGCTGCGCCGCCGGCGATGACGTTATTGCCGTGCGCAGCGCCCCCCCCCTCGTGCCCCGGCCATGATCTTCGGTAGCGCCCCCTGACTTACTGCCGGACGCCATGTCCGACGGGGTCAGGGGGCCCTACCTGTTAAGTCTGTGTGTTATAGTGAGAATTACTACACAGACCACAAGAGTAAATTCAACAGGTCTTTACTGGTTGGAGGTCGGACTATACTGAATACAATATTATTACACTGTGCTTATATACCGGTGTGGTCACCACCGGTATTACGTATACAGCAGCCAAAGAAAGTAGTACCTTTCTTAAGGTGGACCAGGCTTAAGTTCTCTTAAGGTGGAACAGGTTACATACACCACAATCCTCCCTTTTTAGCTTAACAGTCATATCCCCAAATAAACATAACATATATACACATATAACTTCAGGTATAACAGTTCAAAGGTTCAGTCTCTCAGGAGGCTTTCTGATTCGGCTTGGATAACGCCTTTCAGTGGTCTCTGATTCTTGTTGTTGAGGTGCCTCCTCTAGTTGGTTGCCAATGTATTGGGTGTCATCATCATCAAATACATTCTCGGCCGAGGTAGATGCTTCAGGTTCATGAACGTCTTCCACAGCTGTCTCTGTCACAACCATGGGTTCGACCCTTGCTCTCGACTCTACCAGTTGATCCGCATGACGCCTTATCACATTATGACCAATATCTACGGTGTACATCAGAGGTCCTTGTCTGGCCCAGATTGTTCCGGACTGCCATTTTTCGTTTCCATAGCCCCTTGCCATCACTGGTTGTCCTACGTCGAAAGTTCGAGTGGTCTTGCTGTTAATATGCCGAAACTGTTTGTTTTCCACTTCCCTCCGCACATTTGGTTTTAACAATACAATACAATACAATACAAATCGCTTTATTGGCATGATAAGGTACATCTTATGTTGCCAAAGCATCAAAATACATTTATGGTTGAACACATAAACGCGGTTCCATTCATACAGTGTATAAACAGGTATATCCCTGAGTTTATAAATATATTTTCGCCTTGTTTATATATACTCTTGTCTTAGTTTACTGGTTGTCCCTCTGTTCATGGCAAGCTGTAACATAGTGTGCCGCCAGTGTTACACAGCTTCTCTCCTCCCCCAGTAGGAATGGGAGTTTTTGGTTGTCAGTCAGATTTCTGAATTCAGGGCATATTTGTGAGAATTTTTGATAGAAATTCTCTCTGATGCCCTGATATTTTCCACAGGCTGTGAGGAAGTGCATCTCTGTCTCAACTACTCCCTGACTGCAGTGAGAGCATATCCTGTCTTCTCTTGGCAGCCTGGTCTGCCTGTGTCTGCCTTTTTCGATCGCTAGGCTATGTTCGCTAAGTCTGTACCTTGTCAAGGTTCTTCTCAGTTTGTTATCCTTTACCATGGTCAGGTAATCAGCTATGTTGTATTGTCTGTTTAGGGCCAAGTAGCAATTGAGTTTGCTTTGGGTTTTTGTTGTTTCTGCCCAATATGACAGATATTTTTCCTTTTGCTTAGCGACGATTGTGTTGGGTCGAATTCTTTGTGTCTGTATGTGTATTCCACTAGGTACAGGTCTGGACATGCCTCGGCTGACTCCTCCCACTATTCCAGGTATATAAGTGACTACCTCCCAGTCCCTTAGTATTCTGGACGGGTCGACCACTCGAGACAAGTCCAACTTGGACCGCAACCTCCTGTTATAAAACATCATAGCAGGACTTTGGTTAGTCACGGCATGATCGGCGTTTCTATATGACATCAGGAACTTATCGACCTTGTGTTGCAGCGGAATCTGATCATCATTCATGGCCTTAATAGCCTTTTTGAATGTCTGGACAAATCTTTCAGCCAACCCGTTTGTCACCGGATGATATGGGGCAGAGGTATAATGTTTAACTCCATTCTTCTTTAAGAATTGTTGGAATTCTTCCGATACAAACTGTGGTCCGTTGTCCGAACAGATCTGTTCTGGCAATCCGTTCCTTGCGAATATTGTTCTTAACACCACAATTGTCTTTTCTGAAGTAGTGGTATTCATCTTGATGACTTCTGGCCATTTGGAATGTGCGTCCACCGCGATTAGGAACATGGAGTCCATGAATGGACCAGCAAAGTCAATGTGTACGCGTTGCCATGGGGCTGAAGGCCATTCCCATGGGTGCAGCGGTGCTATCGGAGGTGCATTTTGCACTTTTTGACACCCAGCGCAGCTTTTCGTTAACTCCTCAATCTGTTGGTCAATACCCGGCCACCATACGTAAGCCCTAGCAAGACTTTTCATTTTAACTCCCCCCAGATGACCTTCATGTAGTTCTTTTAAAACTCTTTCCCTTAACTTGGGAGGAATAATCACTCTTGTCCCGTACATCAAAGTACCATGGCAGACGGACAGCTGGTCTCGCCTTGCCGAGAATGCCGGTAACAGAGGATCACCCCGTGTTGGCCATCCTTTCACTGTCACCTCGTAGACTCTGGACAGTGTCGGGTCGTTCCTGGTTTCTCTTTCAATACTTGCGTTGGTGACAGGTAAACACTCGATAATGGTCGAATGAAATAACTCAACAGGGTCAACTTCCGTCGTGTCTTCATCTTCAGGTAGTGGCAGGCGCGACAGGCCATCAGCATTGCCATGCTGTTTCGTACCTTTGAATTCTATCTGATATTGATGTGCCCCTAAGAAAAGAGACCATCTCTGGAGACGCTGTGTTGTCATCACCGAAACACCCTTCTTAGGGTTAAAAATGGACACCAACGGTTGATGGTCCGTCAGAAGTGTGAATTTTTGGCCCTGTAGGTAATGATTAAACTTCTTCACTCCCCATACAAGGCTAAGGGCCTCCCTATCGATCTGCGCATAGTTGCGCTCAGCGGAGGTCAATGATCTGGATGCAAACGCGACTGGCCTTTCCATGCCATTTGGCAATTTATGTGAGAGTACTGCCCCAATACCATATGGAGAAGCATCACAAGCCAACCGAATAGGCAGTGTCGGGTTGAAGTGAGCCAACACTTCCTCTGAGGTGATCAATTCTTTGCTTTTGCGAAATGCCTTCTTACAGTTTTCGCCCCAGTCCCATGGTACCCCTTTCTGTAAAAGAGCGTTCAACGGATGCAGCACCGTGGATAGATTTGGCAGAAATTTATGGTAATAGTTAATTAATCCTAGAAATGACCTCAACTGAGAGACATTCTCCGGAGCGGGAGCCTTTACAACTGCCGCTATCTTGTCAGGAGACTTATGAAGCCCCTCCCGGTCAATGACATGACCACAGTACGAGATCCGCTTCTGGAAGAACTCACATTTCTGCCGATTTACTCTAAGTCCATACTCTTTCAGTCTGTTGAGCACCAGTTCCAAGTTAGCGAGATGCTGTTCATCACCATCACCTGTGATCAGAATGTCGTCCAGGTAACATTGTGTGCCTGGAATTCCCTGTAATACCTGCTCCATGGCCCTCTGCCAAATTGCTGGAGCCGATGCCACACCAAAAACCAGCCTATTGTACCGGTACAGCCCTCGATGTGTGTTGATTGTGAGGTATTGGCGTGACTCTTCTTCAACCTCCATCTGCAAGTACGCCTGCGCCAGGTCTATCTTGGTGAAGTGTTTCCCGCCAGACAGTGAAGCGAAAATATCCTCAATCCGTGGAAGCGGATACTGCACCGTGTGAAGCACCGGATTAACGGTGATTTTGAAATCTCCACAGACGCGAACCTTCCCTGGATCTCCTGGCTTATTGTTCACAGGACGTTTCATAACGGGAACAATGGGCGTAGCCCACTCACTCCAATCTACTTTAGACAGTACCCCTGAACGTTCTAGTGCTTCCAGCTCCGCTTCAACCGCAGGTCGTATTGCATAGGGTACCGGTCTGGCTTTAAAGAATTTTGGTTGTGCATGTTCATCAATCTTGGTGTTTGCCGTAATTCCTCTCAGTGTTCCCAGTCCCGGCTGGAACACCTCTTTAGCCTCATCCAGTATTCTGGACAATCGTTTAGGTTTGACAGCTGTTTCCCCGGAATCTACCGTTAGTGCTTTCAAGGAGTGCCAGTCCATATTCATTTTCCTAATCCACTCCCATCCTAGTAGTGGTGGACCTCCTTCAGGTAGCACATATAAGTCCATTACTTGGCTTCCTTCGCCCTTGTGGACCACTTCTACCTCTATTTTTCCGATGGGGTACACTCTTTGCCCGTGTACGTTTTCAATATAATCTCCGTATCCTGTAAGGGAATATGTTGGAATAACCTTCTGTAATCTTTCTTATTCATGACCGTCAATGCCGATCCAGTGTCTAATTCCATTTTTACTTGGACTCCTGCTATCTTAAGAGTGACCCAAATTGTCTGGAGGTCTGTATCCTTACCAACGTTGTGTATTCTTAAGCTATCCAGTTCATTACTGCTAGCATCTGAATCTGACTTCTGTTCGGTCAAACTGTTCTTTGTCACCTTGTGTACCTTTGCATATTTTCCTTGCGGTGACTTTTTATTGCTGGTCTTCTTTCCTGACCGGTATACTTTAGCTATGTGGCCAAGCCTGCCACATGTTCTGCATTCTTGGTTTTTAAACCAACACTGGTTCTGATCGTGCGTTGTCTTTCCACAACGATAACATTTGACAGAACTCAAACCCAATTTGTTTGTACCGAGTTCCGGTGGCCGTAGCTGCATTACTGCCGTGCCTCTCGCTGCGGCCTCGTGTGCTGCTGCCACAGTGACCGCCTTCTCGAGAGACAGCTCATTCTCCTCGAGCAGTCGCCTTTGTGTATCCTGTTTAAATAAACCACACACAAATCTATCTCGAAGTGCCTCTGTCAGTCCCGTTCCAAACTGACAATATTTTGCTAGCTTACGTAATTCCATCAAATATTCAGCATTGCTTTCATTTTGCAGCTGTCTTCTATCGTAAAATTTAAATCGTTCCGCTAGCATCAGCGGCGTGGGGCTAAGATGATTTTTTAGGACAGTAACAATCTGTTCGAACGTCTTATCCGCCGGTTCATCTGGTGATAACAGGTGTTTCAATTGCCCGTATGTCTTCGCACCCATTAAGTTTAGTAATGTTAGTGCTTTATCTGTCTCAGGAATTTTATTTGCCTTACAATAGTTTTGTATGCGTTCTACATACATAGCCCAGTCTTCTATATCACTGTCGAAGGCATTAATGTTCCCATGTTTAGGCATCGTAGCAATTTATCGTATTTTTAATGTTATCTAAGATGGCGGCTTCCCGCTCTTGCCGTCGTCCTCCGCCCACAAAATGGCGGTTTTCCCACGCTTGGCGGTCTTCACCCATCCCCCGACGCTGTCTCCGCTTCACCGCGGCTCTCGCGCCTTCAGTTTCCCCAGACGCTGCGCCTTTAGCCCGAATGCGGCCCTTATCTCCGGTCGCGATCGATGCCAAGCGCTGCGCCTCTCGCTCGAAAGCGGCCCGGCCCTTATCTCTGGTCACGATCGACCTCACCGCCCTTATTCCCCCGTCTTCCCAGCCCCATCTGTACAGCCAACGCGGTTGACTTTCTGTCGCGTCGCTGCCCGGCTTACCCACCACAAGGTAGTAGAAGAAGCTGACAGTCGCTGATGGAGGCTTCGAGGTCAGGATGTCTTCTGCACTCCGGTTGCTCGATGCCTGCTGCTCGACGTGTCTTCCCGTAGGTGATGAGGGTGGAAACCTCTCTTCGACGTCCTGTCTGTGGACGAAGTCGCCGTGGAAATTACTGCAGCAGGGTAAGAATCGGACTCGTCGCCACTGTTAAGTCTGTGTGTTATAGTGAGAATTACTACACAGACCACAAGAGTAAATTCAACAGGTCTTACTGGTTGGAGGTCGGACTATACTGAATATACAATATTATTACACTGTGCTTATATACCGGTGTGGTCACCACCGGTATTACGTATACAGCAGCCAAAGAAAGTAGTACCTTTCTTAAGGTGGACCAGGCTTAAGTTCTCTTAAGGTGGAACAGGTTACATACACCACACTACCTGTGGCCGGTGCGGCACTATTTAAAGGCGAGGTGCCGGGCGGCCATTTTTGTTGCTGGTCACCTGCCAGCACCTGCCTCCGCTGCCGTCCCCGGCCTCCTGACCCACCAGCCCGCGGAGTGTCGGCTGCGCTCCATGAGCCCGGCACTTCTCGAGTGCCGGGCTCTTTTGCCGGCACTCCGGTCCCCGGTGGCCCCGGGTCGCGCTACGCAAGGCCCCTCCCCTTTCAGAAGGGGAGGAAGGCCTGCAATACCACAGCGCAATGTGCCGCGATATTCCCTCGCAGTGCCCAAAGAGGGAGGCGGGGTGCTTCCAGTAGCGCCCCGCTTCCCTCTTGGGGTGCTACTACTCAATTTCGGCCGCAGGGGCGCTAATCTTTCCGGGGCTCTGAAAGCAACTCAATTTTTCCCCCTTAGTGTACTATGAACCTCCTTAGCTGATGTATCTTGCACTGCAGCTCACTCCTTGGATCCCTTCCCTCCCCTACATCCCTATATGACAAATGTAAGAAGTCACACAGCACCAGGTTATAGTCCAACAGTTTTATTTGAAATCACAAGCTTTCGGAGCGCTGCTCCTTCGTCAGGTGAAGTGGAGAGATGCATAAAGACACAGCTTATATAGTCAGAGAATAATGCCAGATGATTACAGGTAATCTTTCTAACTGCCATTTATCACACCTCAGCAGAGAGATAATCACAGCAATCAAAGGTGTGAATGGTGTCCAAACAGGTTAGTCAGGAAAACATTACATCAAAGAACAATGAGGTGGGGTCACAAGGGGTCAAATGTTGCAGATGCTGGGGTCTGTATGAAAAACAAAAAACAGACCGAAAAACATTTTTTTTGCTGGAAATCACAGCAGGTCCGGCCGCATCTGTGTAGAGAGAACAAGCCAACGACGACTCGAGTCTGGGTGGGGTTACATGTAGCATGACATGAACCCAAGATCACGGTTGAGGCCGTCCTCATGAGTGCGGAACTTGGCTATCAGTTTCTGCTCGACGATTTTGTGTTGTCGTGTGTCTCGAAGGCCGCCTTGGAGAATGCTTACCCAAAGATCGGAGGCTGAATGTCCTTGACTGCTGAAGTGTTCCCCGACTGGGAGGGAACACTCCTGCCTGGCGATTGTTGCGCGGTGTCCGTTCATCCGTTGTCGCAGTGTCTGCATGGTCTCACCGATGTACCATGCTCCGGAGCATCCTTTCCTGCAACGTATGAGGTAGACAACGTTGGCCGAGTCACATGAGTATGTACCATGTACCTGGTGGGTGGTGTCCTCACGTGTGATGATGGTATCTGTGTTGATGATCTGGCATGTCTTGCAGAGGTTGCCGTGGCAGGGTTGTGTGGTGTCGTGGTCGCTGTTCTCCTGAAAGCTGGGTAATTTGCTGCGAACGATGGTCTGTTTGAGGTTAGGCGGCTGTTTGAAGGCGAGTAGTGGAGGCGTGGGGATGGCCTTAGCGAGGTGTTCGTCGTCATCGATGACATGTTGAAGGCTGCGAAGAACATGGCGTAGTTTCTCCGCTCCGGGGAAGTACTGGACGACGAAGGGTACTCTGTTGGTTGTGTCCCATGTTTGTCTTCTGAGGAGGTCTATGCGATTTTTTGCTGTGGCCTGTCGGAACTGTCGATTAACGAGTTGAGTGTCATATCCCGTTCTTACGAGGGCGTCTTTCAGCATCTGTCGGTGTCCATCGTGTTCCTCCTCGTCTGAGCAAATCCTGTGTATTCGCAGGGCTTGTCCATAGGGGATGGCTTCTTTAACATGATTAGGGTGGAAGCTGGAGAAGTGGAGCATCCTGAGGTTGTCTGTGGGCTTGCGGTAGAGTGAAGTGCTGAGGTGTCCGTCTTTGATGGAGATTCGTGTGTCCAAGAATGAAACCGATTCTGAGGAGTAGTCCATGGTGAGTTTGATGGTGGGATGGAACTTGTTGATGTTATCGTGTAGTCTTTTCAGTGATTCTTCACCGTGGGTCTATAGGAAGAAAATGTCGTTGATGTATCTGGTGTATAGCGTTGGTTGGAGGTCCTGTGCAGCGAAGAAGTCTTGCTCGAACTTGTGCATGAAGATGTTGGCGTATTGGGGTGCGAATTTGGTCCCCATGGCTGTTCCGTGTGTTTGGGTAAAGAACTGGTTGTCGCAGGTGAAGACATTGTGGTCAAGGATGAAGCGGATGAGTTGTAGGATGGCATCTGGAGATTGGCTGTTGTTGGTGTTGAGTACTGAGGCTGTCGCAGCGATGCCGTCATCGCGGGGGATACTGGTGTAGAGTGCCGAGACGTCCATCGTGGTGAGGAGTGTTCCTGGTTCAACTGGTCCGTGGGTGCTGAGTTTCTGTAAGAAGTCTGTAGTGTTGCGACAGAAGCTGGGGGTTCCCTGTACGATGGGTTTCAGGATGCCCTCGATGTATCCAGAGAGGTTCTCACACAGGGTTCCGTTGCCTGATACGATAGGACATCCGGGTGTGTTGGCTTTGTGTATCTTTGGGAGGCAGTAGAAGTCTCCCACGCGGGGAGTACGTGGGATGAGAGCGCGTAGGATGCTTTAAAGGTCTGGATCGAAGGTCTTGAGTTGGCGGGTGTGTTCTTTGGTCGGATCTGCGGGTAACTGTCTGTAGTGTTCCTGGTTGTCCAGTTGTCGGTATGCTTCTTTGCAATAGTCCGTTCTGTTCTGTATGACGATGGCTCCTCCTTTGTCTACTGGTTTGATGACGATGTTGCGGTTGGTCTTGAGAGCGTGGATGGCGTTGCGTTGTGCTCAGGTGACATTCTGGACTGTCTTGTGAGTGCGGCTGATGTATCTGGCGTTGATGCATCTCCTGACAGCTTGAGCATACATGTCAAGCTTAGGGCAGCGACCCTCCGGAGGGGTCCAATTTGACTCTTTCTTCTTCGGTTGCTGCACTGCGGATCCCTCTGTCTGCTGTTCTGGATCATTGGTTGTCTCATTGGGTTCGCTGCTGACATCTTGGGATTTGTGACAGGTCACTTACACACAACCCCTTGATACGCAAGCTTTGTATCCCTTCCCCTTCCTAGCCCTATCTGTACTACGGTGCTCACTAAACCACGCCCCCCCAAATCATATCCTCCCAACAATCATCCACTATGCTCACACTACCATTCTGATTATAGCGCAACAAATAACATCACAGCAGTCCAGGAAGAGGGCTTGAAGGTGAAAGAAAAATATTTAGATGATTTTTGATACAATTAAAGAGAGGGTAATGCAAGGGCACAGAACTCAGAGTAGGCAGCGCAAAAGACAATGGCAACAAAGGTTGTGAGTGGCCATAGAGACCAGCAGAGTACTGGATGCAACACCAAAGGGGAAGACAAGCAGGAGGAACAGGGCTTGGCCAGCAGGGGAAGGGAGCCGGGGCAAGGGTGGCTTGGCATTGGGAAAAGGCTTGGAGTGGTAGAGAGGATGAAATAAATTTAAATAATTCAGTAAATGTAAAAATAAATGAAGTAAAATAACAATGAATTAAAATGAAATTTGTCTGAAAAACAAAATGAGAGGCAGAACTGGACGAATTGCATGTCTGCAAGGACTGAAAAAGTAACATGCTGACAATTTTAGCAAGGCGACAGTATTACCCATTAACTGTAAACAGAAACAGACGTCACTTTCGGCATTATTAAATGCCACAAGGCGTGACTATCCTGACAATAGGAAGTGTGCACAGTAGTATTGCATTACTACATCTCCCATGGAATTTTAACAGCTGCATCTCATTTAATTACAGCCAGCGAGCTGCCCACCTGCAACGGGCATCCAGAGGCAGCTTGCCAGGTTCTGGCCAGAAAATATCGGGCTGCCCTGAGGCCATGCAGGCAGCACTCAGATAAGCAATCAAGGAGGGATTATGGAAGGGTTTCACGAACATGGAATTAGGGGAGCCCGAGCGACAATAGTCCAACCTTTCTTTTTGGAGCCTGGAGGAGCACTCCACAGCACACACTCTGCTCAGTAAGCTGTTAAAATACCTTTGAGGTCCTATCTAACTGGTAGGATGATGATTTGCATATATTTATGAAGCGGCCAACTGAGTCAGGCGGGCACCTCAACCGCCCAGGAAAACAGCAACATAAAAAAGACCATGGGCAGAAACAGAACAGTCAGTGTAATTTTAAACCCCCTTCCGACCAGTTTCCACCAAGCAGAGGCAGTTAAATCCACCCAGCATGTCAGATGATTCACTATTTTATTGGGTGGTTATAAAACATAGGAAATAAGATTAAGGCAATTGATTCACAATGACTGAATAAGTCAAATTCTAATTTTATCAGATTGTATTCTGGTATTTTTACTGGTGCTTTGGGAATTGAATTCCACAATTCTGTCTGTTATGAAAACTGTAAGTAAGAGGTATATCCACATACCTTAACTGTAGCTTTCATAACTGACATATATATTTTAAAATTATTTTTACCTCTTACCATTTTTAATACTTGAATACACCGCAAGAATACCAGAAGGGGTTGCATATCTGAGGATAGAAATTCCAGGGTTGTTTTTGTAGGCAAATGTGGCAATTTGCACACATCAAGGTCCCAGAAAAAGCAATGAGATAAATGATCGATTAATCTATTTTTGTGGTGTTGGTTGAGGGATAAATGTTGGCCAGTAGACCTCCCTGCTGTTCTTTGAACAAATGCCATGGTATCTTTTATGTTCAGTAGAAAGTGCAAATGGCACCATGGTTTAACATCTCATCCAAATGTCAGCACCATCAGCAGCATAACACTTCTTCAGTACCATAATAAAGTTTCAGTTTAGATTATATAGAAAGAGGAGGTACTTAAAAGGTTGGCAGCACTGTAAGTAAAAAAAGTCACCCAGTCCGGATGAGATGCATCGTAGGTTGCTGAGGGAAGTAAAGGTGGAGATGGCGGAGACTCTGGCCATAATCTTCCAATCCTTCTTAGATATGGAAGCGGTGCTAGAGGACTGGAGAATTACAAATGTTACATCCCTGTTCAAAAAAGGGGAGAGGGATAAACTCGGCAACTGCAGGCCAGTCAGCTGAACGTTGGTGGTGGGGGAACTTTTATAGACAATAATCCGGGACAAAAATAATTGTCACTTGGAAAAATATGGGTTAATAAATGACAACCAGTACAGATTTGTTAAAGGCAAATCATGTTTGACTAACTTGATTTAATTCTTTGATGAAAGAAGGTTGATGAAGGTGGTGCAGTTGATGTTGTATATATAGACTTTCAAAAAGTATTTGATAAAGTGCCACATAATAGACTTGTTAGCAAAACTGAAGCCCATGGGATTAAACGGGCAGTGGCAGCATGGATACGAAATTGGCTAAGAGACAGAAAGCAGAGTAGTGGTGAACGGTTGTTTTTCAGCCTGGAGAGTAGTATACATCACTGCACTTTTTGATATATATTAATGACCTAGATATGGGTATACAGGGTATAATTTCAAAGTTTGCAGATGACACAAAGCTCAGAAATGTAGTAAACAATGAGGAGGATAGTAACAGACTTCAGGAGGATGTAGACAGACTGGTGAAATGGGCCGACACATAGCAGATAAAATTTCATGCAGAGAAGTGTGAAGTGATGCATTTTACTATGAAGAATGAGAAGAGGCAATAGAAACTAAATGGTACAATTTTAAAGGGGTTGCAGGAACAGAGAGACCTGGGGGTGTACGTACAAAAATCTTTGAAGGTGGCAAGACTAACTTGTAAAAGTCAGATAGCCAGGTGGTGAGGATAGAATACTAGAACCTAGTCTTCAGTCACATACAAGCCTTTATTTACAGAGACACACATTACATACTGTGCACCCCACCCCCCACACACAAAATAAGCTTGCCCCACTTCCAGAGCCTGCTCCCTTATATGCAAACATGAGTCACCAATTGAAACCCACCACCTCAATTGAATTAACACCCAATTGGGATACACCACCTGAATACAATTAACATAATTGCAAAGGTTGTTAAAGAAGCCTACAGTAGTCTTGGCATTCCAAACAGAGGAATAGAGTACATAAGCAAGGAAGTTATGCTCAACTTTGATAAAACACAGGTTAGGCCCCAGCTGGAGTATTGTTGTCAATTCTGGGCACCATATTTTAGGTACAATTTCAAGGCCTTAGAGAAGGTACAGAAGATTTACTAGAATGGTACCAGGGATGAAAAACTTCAGTTATGTGGAGAGACTGGAGTTCTCCTTAGAGCAGAGAAGGTTAGGGGAGCTTTAATAGAGGTGTTCAAAATCATGAAGGGTTTAGATAAAGTAAGTAAGAAGAAAATGTCAGTAACCAGAAGACACCGATTTAAGGTAATTGGCAAAAGAAAAATTTGTTTTAACTTGCAAATTGTTATGATCTGGAGTGCACTGCCTGAAAGGGTGGTAGAAGTAGATTCAATAATAACTTTCAAAAGAGATTGGGATAAATATTGAAGGGAGGAAGTTTGCTGGGCTATGGGGAAAGGACAGGGGAATGTGACTAATTGGATAGCTTAATGAGCCGGCACAGGCACAATGGGCTGAATGGCCTCCTTCTGTGCTATATCATTCTATGATGTCCTCAAATCCTGCTCTTAAACCCACGCTTCTGAATCAGAACTATCAATAAGCCAAGCTGAGAGTGATGACTATTTCTATCTACTTTCAAAATTCAACTCATTAATTTTTATTTATTTGGAAAAGACTCAAATTAGGACACCGAAAGGCTTTCTATCTCCCTCTCTGACAACTGTTAGTAATTAGTACAGGTGATAATCAAGTGACAGAGAAATTATGTCACTTCAAAATTTAACTTTTTAGAACGATTAACTCAAATTAGGATGAGGAAAGACATTTGATCATTCAGCTTAATACATTTTCTGAAGTTTCTACAACACAAAATGAAAACTATAATAGGGCTATTCCTCATGCACTCTTGTTTTTTCTAAATATAAATTTTAACTGAATTAAGCTTTTGAAATTTGCCCTCTAGCTTTTTTTCAAATTGTAAAAAGTAACTGAGCAGAAACTGCTAGATGTTAAAAAAAAATATTCCATCAGCTGAGCTAACTAAAGGCTACTGATACATTCTGGGGAATTGGGTACAATGCATATGCTCAGACTGCACAAAGTGCCTTCAGCTCACAAAAATTGAAAATTGGCAGTTTCTCTCCAGGACAGACCGAGAAGCTGGAAATGCAAAACTGAACTATTACAACACCACGGACAAGAGGGTATAATTACAGCATGAGTAGTTTAATAAGTGGTTTCTATTATAAATGTGGATATGGATATTTATAATGGAAAAAGTTGACAGAAAGCAAGTGTGGATGTAAGATTTTTAAAATATATTACAGATATGTTGTAACATTGTCATTGTGAATGTCTTCTGCAGAAAGAAGGATTGCAAGCCCCTTAGGCCTAAATGGGCTGATGGCTTAATTCCCTACTTAGGATAAAAACAGACGCATAGTCCTGAGTACTACTGAGTAAGGGATATGGCTTGAGAAAACAGATGTTTCTCCATTGAAAGAGCCAAAAGTCCCCTGGTGAGAACACTGTTTGAAGAAAGTCACTCCCTGATCCATAGGATAAGGCAATCTCCTTCACTAGCCATCCAATTCGACCAGGTCCAATTAGTTCATTGTGTTAGATAAGGCTTCCACTCGCAAATCTGCGAATACTGGAGGAAGTACTGATAATAACTATTACAGAAGGTGATATAAAGTTCTACACATGGAGACAAAGCACTGGCCAAAGGTGTTTTTTTCTGGACCTTTCCTACTGGTCTTGCTCTTTTAAAACTCAGAGCAAGGCCTGTCCATCATGAAAGGAACGGTCTTCATCAAAAGGATACATGCATAATTGGACATCTTGGAAAATGAGACACTTTAGAAGCCAACCTGGAGATTGCTTGGAGGCTGATAATAGTTAATGAAACACTGCAGCACTGCCTCCACTGATTCCCAGAGATATTTCACCGAAAAGGGATTTTTTAATAGCTGTGCCTGCTGTCCACAGGGAAATATGAAATTTTGAGGTAAGTGTGCCTACGAAGCATCATGTCCAATGTAAGGAGCATCAGTAATAAATTGTCATAAACGTTCCAAGATCTGTATAATGTTGTTCACTTTGTCAAAGACCCTAAAATATCACAAATAACATACACCACTTACTACTGAATTGTCTCGGTACTGATTGAAATATGCACTGGGCACAGATTCTCTTCTCCAATATATCCAAATTCTTGAAGTTCATCCTTTCCCCTACAATCAAAAGACTTTTGAAACCCCAGGCTTGGTGTCGCTTAATCACTACGGGCTGGATTTTCTCTGCGGTGGCGGGGTAGCTGGTTGCCGGGTTCCGGTCCCACTCCCGGCTGCAGCTGCTCTGCAAAAAGGATTTTCCCTTGATTGGCTTTGTTAAGCCCGCCCTGCGGGATTCCTGGCCAATTAACAGGAAGCGGGTCTGATGATGTTATTTGATGACGCATCATCAGCCGGTTTCCTTAAAGGGACCACGGCCACATTGAGTTTGACAGTTGTTCTGTTGGTGTTTTACAGCATTGAGGTGCTGCAAACACTGACGAGCACTGCTCAAAGGTGGACGGTTGCACCCAGGCACTCCAATGACTCCCTCCATATGCTTATGGAGGGAGTCACAGAATGCAGGGAGGTTCTCTTCCCTTCCAAGGGCGGAAGAGACCTCCCCAAGGCACCAACGCAGCCTGGTTGCACATTGCACAGGAGGGCAAAAGCAGAGATGTCGTCTGAGTTCCTGGCTGCAGTGGCGCCAACCTTTCAATGATCTCAGTGGATCATGAAGCGTTACTGCAAAGCCACACTCAAACTCATCCTAAAGCAAAATACTGTGGATGCTGGAAATCTGAAATAAAAAAAAATGCTGGATACACTCAGCCGGTCAGGCAGCATCTGTGGAGAGAGAAACAGAGTTAATGTTTCAGGTCGATGACCCTTCGTCAGAACTGGAAAAAGCTGGAGATCGAAAAGGTTTTTAAGCAAGTGCAGGGGCAGGGAAAGCTGTGCTGCTGTTATTTGACGAACCGAGCCCTACCTAGCAGAGGCTGAACGCCAACTCTCCAACACCTCCTCCTACCTCCGCCTGGACCATGACCCCACTACCGAACATCAAGCCACCGTTTCCAAGACCGTAACTGGCCTCAGCTCCTCTAGAGATCTTCCCTCCACGGCCGCCAACCTTATAGTTCCCCAACCCCGCACAGCCCACTTCTATCTCCTTCCCAAGATCCACAAACAGGACTGCCCTGGTAGACACATCGTTTCAGCCTGTTCTTGCCCCATGGAACTTATCTCTTCCTATCTCGACTCTTTTTTCTCTCCTTGTCCAGTCCCTTCCCACCTACATCCGTGACTCTTCCGACGCCCTCCGTCACCTTAACAGTTTCCAGTTTCCTGGCCCCAACCATCTCCTTTTCACTATGGACGTCCAATCCCTCTACACCCCCATCCCCCACCAGGATGGCCTGAGGGCGCTCCGCTTCTTCCTTGAACAGAGGCCCAACCAGTCCCCATCCACCATCACCCTCCTCCGCCTGGCTGAACTTGTTCTCACATTGAACAACTTCTCCTTTGACTCCACTCATTTCTTCCAAATTAAAGGTGTTGCTATGGGAACCCACATGGGTCCCAGCTATGCCTGCCTTTTTGTGGGATATGTGGAACATTCTTTGTTCCAGTCCTACTCAGGCCCCCTCCCTCATCTCTTTTTCCAGTACATTGATGACAGTATTGGTGCTGTTTCCTGCTCTCGCCCTGAACTAGAAAATTTAATTCACTTTGTTCCAATTTCCACCCATCCCTCACCTTCACATGGTCCATCTCCAACTCTTCCCTTCCCTTCCTTGACTTCTCTGTCTCCATCTCTGGGGATTGGCTATTGACAAAATATTCACTACAAGCCCACTGACTCCCATAGCTACCTGGACTACACTTCCTCCCACCCTGCTTCCTGTAAGGACTCTATTCCATTCTCCCAGTTTCTCCGTCTCCGCCACATCTGCTCTGACGATGCCACCTTCCCTACCAGTGCTTCAGACATGTCTTCCTTTTTCCTCAACCGAGGATCCCCCTCTGCTGTGGTTGCCACGGCCCTTGACCGTGTCCGTTTGGATTCCAGCACTTCTGCTCTCACCCCTGCCCCTCCCTCCCAAAACCACGATAGGGTTCCCCTTGTCCTCACCTTTCATCCCACCAGCCTCCACATTCAAGGGATCATCCTCCGCCATTTCCGCCACCTCCAGCGTGATCCCACCACCAAACACATCATCTTCCCCTCACCTCCCCTTTCGGCATTTCGAAGGAACCGCTCCCTCTGCGACACCCTGGTCCACTCCTCTATCACCCCCAACACCCCCTTCCCCTTCGCCTGGCACCTTCCCGTGCAAGCGCAGGAGATGCAACACATGCCCTTTTACCTCCACCCTTCCCACTGTCCAGGGCCACAAACACTCCTTACAGCGATTTACTTGTACTTCTTGCAATTTAGTATACCGTATTCGCTGCTAACGAGGTGGTCTCCTCTACATTGGGGAGACCAAACGCAGATTGGGTGAACGCTTTGCGGAACGCCTCCATTCAGTCCGTAAGGGTGACCCCGAGCTTCCGGTCGCCTGTCACTTTACTTCTCCGCTCCACTCCCACTCGGATCTCACCGTCCTCGGCCTCTTACACTGTTCCAATGAAGCTCAACGTAAGCTCAAGGAACGTCTCTCGCTGAGGCACTTTACAGAGTTCAACAATTTCAGACCATAACCTCTGCCCCATCCTTTCTTTTTCCATTTTGTTTTATTTATTATTTTTTTCTCTCTCCCACATGGCAGCTGTCTTTCATTCTGCCAGTGCCATTTACACTTCCTCTAGAGCCATCTTTTGTTTCTTAACTTGTCCCATTGCCATTTCCTTTTGCCTTGCACCATCACTTATTGGCCCAGTAACTCCTCTCCCAACGCGTGAGTACGGATGGGGTACTCACGCGTGTGCCCGGAGGAATTGCCGGTTTTCAGCATGCACAGCGCATGCGCTGAAAACCGGCATTTCCTGTCCTCTGACCCAAGGGGTTAAGAGGCTGAACGCGTGCGCGGTATCGGGCAGCGCGTGCGACTTGGATTTCCTCTATTTTTAGAGAGTTGCGCGTGTGTAAAGGCCTCCGGTATTTACGCATTGAAAAACCACACGTAAGTACTTAGTTTTCAGGTAAGTGGTCTATTAATACAATTGAGAATTTTTTTTTCCACAGGTTTGTTATTTAACATTTTTTTACAGTTATGTAAGTTTAGTTTTAGCCCCGATTCTTTATATACATTTTTTTTTCAAATTTTAAAATTATTCTTTAAAATAGTTTTTCAGAGTTCTTTATGGTTCATTTAAGTAGTGCAATGTTTTTTTTAATTTTCTTTCAGGTTTAAGTAGTGTTTTGGGGTCAGGAGTTTTCATGTGTTTGACAGCTCTTACTGTCAAACTCATGAATGAACTTTTGCAACCTCCCATTGGTTGCCCTGTGCTCACGTGATCCCAGCCGGCTCATCGCACTAAGTACGCCGCTGGGTCACGCACGCACAGCGCGGCAGGACCTCAAGCGGGCCAGTCAGAGGAAATGCAATGCGGGCCAGAATTAAAATGTCAGCGCGCTGGGTAAGTGAACATCGGGGGCTTGCACGTGCGGCAAGCTCCCGATCCTAATTTCAGGGCCAATGTCTCTTAATCTCTCCTGCCTTCCATCTTATCACAGATTGTTCTTTCCTCCCCTCTCCCCTTTCCCTGCCCCTGCACTTGCTTAAAAACCTGTTCGATCTCCAGCTTTTTCCAGTTCTGATGAAGGGTCATCGACCTGAAACGTTAACTCTGTTTCTCTCTCCACAAATGCTGCCTGACCTGCTGAGTATTTCCAGCATTTTCTTTTTTTATCTCAAAATCATCCTGCTGTGCCGCTCAACACATCCCCATCACTCTGCCTTCCATTCACTTCTCCTGCACATCCTTACTCACACCAACTTACCTTGCACCCCCACCCATTACTCTCTATCTACACTATCACTTCCCCATCTCACGAGCCACTCCTCACACTCACCCTCATCTTACTGCAAGCATACCAACTAACACAAAAGGGTAGGCACTTGAGAGGTTTAGCAAGTTTCTGGTAATGTGTTGGCCTACAGTGAAATCTATATTTTCAATACTGCCCCTTATTGGACAGATCTGTGCGCACCTTGAGAAGTGTCTTACTGAGTTCCAGTGAATGTTGAGACATAACTTTCCCCCTCCCCCCCCCCCCCCGCTATAGCCATGAGTGTGAATGGAATGGCTTGGACGTTAAAGGGATGCTTTACGGTGGTGGTATGGGATGGTGTCAACCTGGCGCATCATGTGACAGCCAGGGTTTACAGCATCAAGTGAAGTAAATCTAGCCATGGTGATGCCATCGCTGGCCTCCCAAGTAGCGATGTTGTCAGGGGCTCATGCCCTGTGCCTGTGCAGCATCAGGTGATGGATGGCAGAGAAGGTTGGTGTTGTTGTTGGTGCTGCTTGTGTGCCTGGTGATGGTGGCTTTGGGGCTGAATGTGGAAGGAATCAGAGGAGCAAGATGAGATAGTTTCTAGGGCACCGATGTTGCTGCAATAGATGGCAGCTGCAGGTGAGACGATAGAAGCGATCTGTCAATGGTGAGAGAGGTTGTTCCAACAAGGTAACACTGGACATATAGTTGGCTCTAAACACTTGCAAGCTAAAGAAATCTCACAAATGCAGTAACCAACAGTTTCTTCACTCTGAAACTGACCATCTGCAACATGGCATCCTTTACACACTTCTGCAGCTGTCAGGTTATCAGATTATTCACAGACAGACTCAACTCATGCCAGGGTAAGCTGGTGTGTTCCCCAAGCAGCAGGTAACTCTTATGTTCATTATTAATAGACATTCTTATTATGAACACAGCTAGCTTTTGCTATACACTTTTATTGAGCACATGTGGACTAGGTACAGTATCTGTAGAGGCTTCCATCTTGACTGCTGCCTTGTGGGTAGCCTAGTGCCTCATGGGTAATGTAGTCTTAATATACATACAGCTGGGTAGTGTAGTCTTATACATACAGCTATATACAGCTCTACACAGCTCTACGGCTCCACCTAGTGTCCACTATAGAATGACATGTTATTGATCATTACATCCCCCTTTCTTTGAGGTTTAACAAAATCAATATCACTCAACTTTCAAGAAAACAACAAAGATAATATCAGTAACACTTTTGTTAGTGCTCTATAAACATAAACATTTTCAAAACAGTCAACACATTTTCAAAGCTTTACATTGTACTCAAAGATTAAGTCTATCAGGCTTTTTTACTTCACGTGTGGATCTTCTCAACACGGGTAAGCCTGATGTGTCTTCATGAGATTGTTCTGGCAGTGAATGACAAGATGCAGTTGCGGCATTGTCATCAATCTGCTCTTGAATAGTCTCTTGTGTTTTTAGGAGGGAACGGCGGTTCCTCCTGAGAATCTGTCCTTCCTCAGTTCTAACAGTGTATGACCTTGGTCCTACTTCCTCAAGAACTGTAGCTTTCCTGTTCCATGCATCTGGATCCTCAATCCTGACAACATCATCCCTTGTCAATGGTTTTAGAGTTTTGGATGACTTGTCATAGTATGATTTCTGTTTCAGCTTTAACAGTTGAAGTCTCTGTCTCAGTTCCTCACTTTGCTGTTCTTTTGTACAGCAGGGTAGCGTGGTGCGCAACTTGCGACCCATTAGTAGTTCAGCAGGTGAAGAACCACAGTCTAAAGGTGAGGCTCGGTAGCTCAGCAGGGCGAGATAAGGATCAGACTTGCTTTCTGTCGCTTTTTTCAGTAGCTGCTTGAGAACTTGAACACCTTTCTCTGCCTTACCATTTGACTGAGCATACAAAGGACTGGATGTGATGTGCTGAAAGTCATAATGTGCTGCAAACTGTTGCCACTCCTTACAGTTGAAGCACGGACCATTGTCGCTAACGGCAATCCTGGGAATTCCATGTCTGGCGAAGATGGATTTCACATGCATTATGACACTGCTTGCTGTGGTGCTTGAGAGCAGCGCCATCTCAGGATAGTTAGAATAGTAGTCAATCACTATTAGATAGTCTTTACCATTTAAATGAAAAAGGTCCATACCAACCTTTTGCCATGGTGCTGTTGGTATGTCAGCTACTATCATTGGTTCCTTTGCTTGTTTGTTTTGGTGTTTCTGACATGTCTCACATTTGCCTATCATGTTCTCAATGTCCTTATTTATGCCAATAAACAGTGTCTCTTGCTCTCCTTTTGCATTTTTCAATTCCGAGGTGTCCCTCATTAATCCTTTTGAGCATGTCTTGATGTAGAGCCTGTGGAATGACTATTCTGTTCTGTTTTAGTAATAGTCCACTTGCGACACTCAATTCTGACCTTATGTGAAAATATTTTGGACAGGAACCTTTTGGCCAACCATGATGAATGTTCTCTATTACTGTTTGTAATACTGTATCTTTTACTGTTTCTTCTGCTATTTGCTTTGATTTTGTGTCTGACACGGGCAGCGCAGCAGTGACCATACTCACATGAACATCCAAGTCTTCTTCAGTAGAGCTCACATGACTCATTGTGGGTGCTCGGGATAGTGCATCTGCTAACACTATGTATTTGCCTGGTCTGTAGATCAGTTCAAAGTCATATCTTTGCAGCTTCATCATGAGTCGTTGAATCCTTGGAGACATCTCATTCAGGTTTTTTTTTTATGATGGCAACCAGAGGGCTATGGTCTGTCTCAACTGTGAAGGTGGGAAGTCCATATATGTAGCCATGAAACTTTTCTAGTCCAACTACCAAGCCTAGACATTCCTTTTCAATCTGGGCGTATCGACACTCAGTATCAGTCATAGACCTGGAGGCATAGGCAACAGGCTTCCAATCTTCACCCTCTGCTTGTAGCAAGACCGCACCTAGGCCATCTTTTGATGCATCCGTTGACACTTTGATTCTTTTTGTTGGGTCAAAGAAGGTGAGTACAGGTGTGGTTGTCAGCACTGTTTTGAGGTTTATCCACTCTTGTTCATGTCTTTCTGTCCATGCGAACTCATTTGTTTTATGTAGCAGGTCTCGCAGACAGGCTGTCTTGGCTGACAAGTTAGGAATGAACTTTCCAATGAAGTTTATCATCCCCGTGAAGCGTAGCACTCCTTTTTTGTCAGTGGGTCGGGGCATTTTGAGTATGGCATTTACTTTTTCCATATCTGGCTCTATTCCTTTACCAGATAGATTATCTCCTAGGAAAGTGACTTCCTGGACGCCAAACTGACACTTGGCTTTGTTGAGCTTCAGTCCATTCCGGCGTATGCTCTGTAGCACTTTAGTCAGTCTCTCATTGTGTTCTTTCAGTGTGGAGCCCCAGATGATGATGTCTCCAAGGGATGATGTTGTCATCAACATAGACCCGAACTCCTTCCAGACCTTCAATTATGTGTTCCATCGCTCTATGAAAGATTTCAGATGCAGATATTATCCCGAAAGGCATTCTGAGGAAACAATACCTGCCAAATGGTGTGTTGAAGGTACAGTATTTGGTGCTCACTTCATCCAGTTTTAGTTGCCAAAATCCTTGTGAGGCATCGAGCTTTGTAAAGTATCTGGCACCTGACATTTCACTGGTGATTTCTTCTCGCTTGGGAATCTGGTAGTGTTCACATTTTATGTTTGCATTTAAGTCCTTTGGATCCATGCATATTCTTAGATCATTGTTCTTTTTCTTTACACATACCATGGAGTTAACCCAGTCTGTTGGCTCTTTGATTTTCCTGATGACTCCTAGTGTGGTCATTCTGTCCAGTTCATTCTTGAGCCGGTCACGCAGGGGTGCTGGAACTCTTCGTGGAGCATGTACCACTGGCTGAGCATCCTCCTTTAGCTGGATCTTGTAAGTGAATGGTAGAACTCCAAATCCTTTGAACACATCCTGGAAATTATTCACTACAGAATCCACCGAGTCATCTGGTCTGCTTATGGCACAGTTTATACGGTAGACTCTCTTGACCAGTTCTAAGTCCTCACAAGCTTTGTCACCCAGTAGTGAATCAAGTCTTTCAGCCACAACAGAAAACATGAGATGATGCACTTTGTCTTTGACTGTCACTTTAAGTCTGCATACACCTAAGCTATCTATTTTCTGTCCATTATAGTCCTTCAGTAGTACTGACTTTTTCTGTATTTTGGGCTTTACTTTCATATTGTTAATGTCACTCATACTGATTAAGTTTGCTTTTGCCCCAGTGTCTAGTTTCAAGGTAACTAATGCTCCATTTACCTGCAGTGGGATCATCCATTTGTCCACTTTTACTGCATTAACTTTATGTTCAGCATTGTCCATTTCTGAGGGCTGCACATTTTCTGTATCCTTTTTGATATCGTCACATGACACCATTCGTACAAAAAATGTCTCACTTAAATCAGTGTCCTCAATTACATTAACTCGTTGCCCTTTCTTAGTTTTTACTTTTGAAAAGCATTGTTTGGCAAAGTGATTCTTTCCATTACACTTTGTGCACATTTTTCCAAACGCTGAGCATTGTCTTAACTGGTGTTTGTAACCACAGCGTTTACAATTAAAAATTTCATCCTCCGATTGCTTTTCATTTCTGTTCTGCCCATGTTTCTTCCCCTTATAGGACACAGCACCGACAGCAGCATTATCACTCATTACAATCGCATCATTATTGATTTCACTGAAAGTCTTCGCGTGCTTTCGAGCTAGCTCGCTGGCTTGGCATATTTTCACCGCATTTTCCAAATTTAGTTCAGTTTCTCTCAACAGACGTTCCCTGACTTTTTTATCATGAATACCAAACACAATCTGGTCACGAATCATGGATGATTTCAGCTCAGAGAAATTACATGTCTGTGCTTTCAGTTTCAGATCAGTTATAAAGCTATCAAAAGTCTAATTTTGCTGCTGTGTCCGAGAACAGAAGATGTACCTTTCATAGGTCTCATTCTTTTTGGGAGAGCAATGTGCATCAAATTTTTTTAGCACATCTTCTAATTTTTCTCTGTTCTCCTCTGGATTAAATACAAATGTATTAAATACTTCTATCGCCTGTGGGCCTGCAACCGTAAGCAGCAACGCTATCTTCCTTGCGTCTGGCTTCATACCAAATCCGATGGCTGCAATGTAGAGTTCGAATTGTTGTTTAAGAGTCTGCCAATTGTAGTCGATGTTTCCTGTGAGTTTCAAACGCTCTGGTGGCTTCAAATTCTCCATTTCGCTTTTCACAATTTTCAGCAGATCTTCACCATCCTGGTACCATCTTATGTTCATTAATAAATAGACATTCTTATTATGAACACAGCTAGCTTTTGCTAGACACTTTTACTGAGCACATGTGGACTAGGTACAGTATCTGTAGAGGCTTCCATCTTGACTGCTGCCTTGTGGGTAGCCTAGTGCCTCATGGGTAATGTAGTCTTAATATACATACAGCTGGGTAGTGTAGTCTTATACATAGCTATATACAGCTCTACAGCTCCACCTAGTGTCCACTATAGAATGACATGTTATTGATCATTACAGTAACCTGTGGGGGACCACGTAAAATTGGAAGGAAGCCTCAAAATACCATTAAATTGGCTGTTAACAAGCCATTTAATGAGCTTAATTGTTTCCCCCACCGCTTGGTGTCGGGTCAGTTCTCAGCTAACAGACCCGACACCTGGGAGACTCGCGTTGAGGCGGGTTGACAGCGGGTTTCCTACCCGCTGTCAATCTTTGCTATTTTGACAGCAGGCCCGCCTCCAAACCCGCCCTCTGAGCGCTGGCAAAATCAAGCCCTTCGTCTTTATTTATCTTGTCTTCCATACTACTAGTTCAAACCCCAGTGGTGTCCTGCACTACCCACCATGGTCCCTTACACAGGTTTCTAAAGTTTAAGTTATTCTCTGGCACTGAAGCTGTTCATCTTCATAAGAGCAACCCTGCACGCTTACAATAATCTTTCAAAGTAAACTCTCTATTTTCCCAACTGAACATACTTCCAGCATTGCCGCCTGCACTTCAATTCAAGCAATATTGCTTTTAATAAGTCTCTGATACAATAAGTTGAGAGGGGATGTGAAGTTGAAAATAAGATTGGTAAAGAGAGAATATGAGAGTAGAATGGCGGTTAACATAAGGGAACCCAAAAATCTTCTACCGGCATGTAAACAGTAATCAGGTAGTAAGAGGCGGGATGGGGCCTATTAGAGACAAAGAAGGTGATATATGCTTAGAGGCGCAGGGCAAGGCTAGAATACTCAATGAGTACTTTGTATCGGTGTTTACTAAGGAGGTGGATGCTGACAAAATATCAGTAGAAGTGGAAAAGGTAGAAGCAATGGAAGGGGTGAAAATTGATAGACAGGATATACTAGAAAGGCTGGGTATGCTTAAAGTGGATAAGTCACCTGGTCCAGACGGCTTGTATCCCAGGTTGCTAAGGGAATTGGGGGAGGAGATAGCAGAAGGGCTTGCCATAATTTTCCAATCTTTCTTAGATGCGGGGGAGGTGCCTGAGGATTGAAAAGTGGCAACTGTGACACCATTGTTCAAGAAAGGTTGTAAGGACAATCCTAGTAACTACAGGCCGATCAGTTTAACATCAGTGGTGGGGAAAGTTTTAGAAACAATAATCAAGGAAAAAATTAACGGGCACTTGGAAAGGTTTAAACTAATTAAGGAGAGCTAACACGGATTTGTAAAAAGCAGATCTTGTTTAACTAATCGACTTGAATTTTTTGATGAACAGAGAGGATTGATGAAGGGAATGCAATGGATGTTATCTACATGGATTTTCGGAAGGTGTTTGACAAAGTACCATATAGAAAACTGGTTAACAAAATTGAGGCTCAGTGGATCAGTGGCAGCTTGGATGAGGAATTGGCTTAAGGACAGAAAACAGCGAGTTGTGGTAAATGGCTGTTTTTCAGACTCGAGGATGGTAGACAGTGGTGTTCCCCGAGGGTCAGTGCTGGAGCCACTGCTTTTATTGATATATATAAATGACCTGGATATTGGAATACAGAGTAGAATTTCTAAATTTGCCGATGACACCAAACTTGAGGGTGTGGCAAACAGTGATGATGATACCAATCGACTGCAACAGGACATAGAAAGGCTAGCAGAATGGGCAGACAAGTGGCAGGTGGAATTTAATACAGAGAAGTATGAGGTGATGCATTTTGGCAGAAGGAACAGGGAGAGGCAATATATACTTAATGGCACAGTTTTAAAGAGTGTGCAGGGACAGAGGGACCTGGGAGTTAATGTGCATAGGTCCCTGAAGGTGGCAGGACATATTGAAAGAGTGGTTAACAAAGCATATGTAATCTTGGGCTTCATAAATAGAGGTATTGAGTATAAAAGTAGAGACATTATGCTGAACCTTTATAAAGCGCTGGTTAATCCAAAACTTGAGTGTTACTGCATCCAGTTCTGTTCACCACACTTTAGGAAGGATGTGAAGGCCCTTGAGAGGGTGCATAGGAGATTTACCAGAATGGTTCCGGGGATGGGGGATCTTAGCTACAAGGACAGGTTGGAGAAGCTGGATTTGTTTTCATTAGAGCAAAGGAGGTTGAGGGGTGATTTGATAGAGGTGTACAAGATTATGAAGGGTTTGGATAGGCTAGACGGGGAAAGACTGTTCCCACTAGTTAATGGTACAAGGACTAGGGGACACAGATTTAAGGTTTTGGGCAAGAGATACAGGGGGATGTGAGGAAAAACTTTTTTACGCAGCGAGTGGTGATGACCTGGAATTTGCTACCGACGGAAGTGGTGGAAGCAGAGACACTCAATGTTTTCAAGGGGAAACTGGATAGACACTTGAGAGAAATAAACTTGCAGGGCTACGGGGATAGAGCAGAGGAATGGGACTGATTGGATTGCTCTACAGAGAGCCGGCATGGACTCGATGGGCCGAATGGCCTCCTTCTGTGCTGATATGACTCTATGGGCTGGATTTTCTCAATGAAGGCGCGTTGGGGGCAGGACTGCTGGTTTTCGGGTTCCAGTCTTGCCCCCAGCGATGTCTGACCAACCCATGCTATTTTCCCTTGATTGACCCCTGCGGCCTACCGGCCAACTAAGTGAAAGCCAGTGACAGATGACATCAGCGTAGGATGCTTCATCTGTCAAAAAATTTTTGACGTATGAATTTTCAGTGTTTGACAGCTTTGAGAAGCTGTCAAACACTGACAATCTCTGTTCTAAGGTGAGCCCTTGTACAGAAGGCTCACCAAGACCTCTCTCCTCAGCAGAAAGCAGATGGCTGCTGCATCTGAGAATGCAGCAGCTATTCTGTCATCTCTGCCGTTGAGATGAGGCACCTCTGGATCCCCAAAGGTTGAAGCCTGCAGGAAGAAGCAACGGTAAGGAAGCTTTTTCCAACACTTTACACTCACCTCTCATACTTACCTGTCCACACTTGCACCCATCACTCACCTCTACAGCTGACATTTCGACCCATCTCACCCCCGCAGACCCACTGCTTGCCTCGCTGACCCTGGCGAGGTTCGCAGCCATCAAGAAGCCCACAATTGCAGGTGTAAAATAGGGATAAGCCTCAAAACTGCTTGTTAACTACCTGTTAATTGGCTCTAATCCCCTTCCCGCATCGAGGAGACGGGTCCCTGCACGACTCAGGGAATCACCTCCTGGGAAGATGGCACGGAGGCAGGTTGGGAGTGGGGTCAGTACCCGCTCCCAGTTTCTGCCATTTTCCCGGCAGTCCCGCATCCATACCCGCCTACCCAGGGCTAGGAAAATTCCCCCTATGATTCTATGATCAGTAGCTCCTCAATTTTCTTAATTACCTTACTTTCCATTTTTTTTTAAATGCTCAACAGTTTTGCACTCTTGTCTACTTGGGGAATTCAACTGCTTGTGCCCCTATGGTGATTTAAGCATCCATTAATAGAGTGCTTATATTCTATCCCAGTGTCAATGTTTTTCAGGCTATTTGATACTATCTGCAATTTCTGCTTCATAATGTTGTAAATCTAAATTACTATGGTTATTTCTTTTACAGTTCCTTAATTTTCTGCTAAATGCTGAATTGAATATTGGTTTGCCAACTAATTGTGATATTAAGCAACATATCTACAACAAATTCATGCTTGGTTTAATCCACTGTGGACATTGCTGCAGTTCAAATTTTTCCAACACTGTTTTCTTGCATAAATGGCCTGGTAGTTTCTGTAATTGGACTGTTTCCCTTATGATCTTAAACCTGCATCTTTCAGGCTCTGTCATATTGAGTTAATGCAGTCTAGGTGCTACAATCACTGTAACTTGTAACTGGAATTTATGCAGGATTCCCACTAAGTCGCCAGTCAGTCCAAAAGTTGAAAAATATCAGAGACTAGACCCACTTTATACAGGTTAATACTGCTGATTAAACTTATTGACAATTAGATGATTTACACAAGCAAAGATATATACTCCCAAATAGCAATTTACAATACATACAGCCAAAATATGTTTAAGGGTCCATTCTTCTCCCAACTCTTTCAGACAAACTATTGGAAATAACAGTATTTGTTGTAATACATTAAGTAACCTGCTTATGGTGTTCAACGCACCTGATGGCATGTCAGCACTGCAATTGAACTGCTGGCATTGATAGATTCTTGTGTTTTATACCTTTAATTTATTTGATGTAGAAGCCATTTTGTTAAGAATGTCCTGAGCAGCCAACTTTGACAAGCTAATAGTACATCCAAAATTGACATGGTAATTAGTCAAAAATTTAACATGTGCCCACAACAAATTCAGGAATTAATAAGATGGGCTCTGCTTTGGGCATCCAGGTATTGACAAGTCACAGCAGTTGCAAACCACCTAACACCAAAACATTAACAAACTGCCTATGAACAAAACATCAGACACACAAAATTATTAGCTGTAACAAAGTACAAAATGTCACACTACTTTGTACAATTTATCATCTTTCAAAGAGAGTTAATTAATAATTCTAACCTAGGAGTGTTTGGTCCCTTTGAAGTATGAACAGCAAGTTTGTTGAATGTTGTTGCTAGTTTTCCTTTTCATCATATATTAAAATAACCCAGCATAAATTTCCCAATCTTTGTCAGGCAACACTCCAGAAGTTTAGTTGTCCTCTAACATGACAATTTTTAGAAATAGGAAAAGACCATTAGGCCTAAACAAGACCATCCATTTTTCACTGTATCGCTGTATCCCATCTGTCTCCAGAAATGCACCTAATTGTCTCTTGAATGTATTTATACTTCCTACTTCAGTGGTCCCCCGATAATTTATTCAGTAACAAGAATTTGCATTTATATAGCACCTTTAACATAAAAAATAATTCCAAGGCACTTCACAGAAGCATAATCAGACAAAAATGTACAAAGAGCCAAAGAAGGACGACGACGACGACAACAACATGTATTTATATAGCACCTTTAATGTAGTAAAACGTCCCAAGGCACTTCGCAGGAGTGTTATAAAACAAATTTTAACACTCAGCCACATAGGAGAAATTAGGGTAGATGACCAAAAGTTTGGTCAAACAGGTAGGTTTTAAGGAGCGTCTTAAAGAAGGAAAGAGAGGTGGAGAGGTTTAGGGAGGATTTCCAGAGCTTAAGGCCTAGGCAGTTGAAGGCACGGCCACCAATGATCGAGCAATTAAAATCAGGGATGCTCAAGAGGGCAGAACTAGAGGAGCGCAGATATCTTGGGGGTTGTGGGGCTAGAGGAGATTACAGAGATAGGGAGGGATGAGCCATCAAGGGATTTGAAAACATGGATGAGAATTTTAAAATCAAGGTGCTGCTTAACCGGGAGCCAGTGTAGGTCTGCGAGCACAGGGGTGACGGGTGAATGGGACATGGTGCGAGTTAGGACATGGGCAGCAGAGTTTTTGGATGTCCTCAAGTTTATGTAGGGTAGAATGTGGGAGGTCAGCCAGGAGTGTGTTGGAAGTGTCAAGTCTAGAGGTAACAAAGGCATGGATGAGGGTTTCAGCAGCAGATGAGCTGAAGCAGGGGTAGAGACGGGTGATGTTACGGGTGGAAATAGACGGTCTTAGTGATGTCACGGATATGTAGTCGGAAGCTCATTTCAGGGTCAAATATGACACCAAGGTTGTGAACAGTCTGGTTCAGCCTCAGACAGATGGGGAGATGGATGGAGTTGATGGCTAGGGAACGGAGTTTGTAGCAGGGACCGAAGACAATGGCTTCGGTCTTCCCAATATTTAGTTGGAGGAAATTTCTGCTCATCCAGTACTGGATTTAGAGACAGTGGAGAGAGTGAAATGGAGGACATATTAGGAAGGGTGAAAGAGATGGGTTTTAAGGAACGTCTTAAGGGAGGAGAGGAAGGAACATAGGAACAGGAGTCCCTCAAGCCGGCTGTGTCATTTAATAAGATCATGGCTGATTTGTACCTCAACTCCGTTTACCTGCCTTAGCTCTATATCCCTTGATAACCTTACCTAACAAAAATCTATCGACCTCAGTCTTGAAAGGTGGAGAGATAGACAGACGAGGCAGGGAATTCCATAAAGTGAGGTCTAGGCAGCTGATGGCAAGCCACCAATGGTGGAGTGAAGGGTAGGGGAATGTACAAAAGGCCAGAATCAGAGGAAAGAAGAGTGCTGGGGAGTTGTAGGATTGGCGGAGGTTACAGAGATAAAGGGCGCGAATTTAATTCTGGAATCAGGATGGGGCCGTGTCAGATCGGTTCCGGGTTCAGGTCCTGCCCCCAGCTGCCTCCACTCTGCAGACGTGATTTTCCCTTGATTGGCCTTGTTAAGCCCGCCCCGGCCAATTAACAGGAAGCGGCTCTGATGACGTCATTTGATGACGCGTCATCTGCCGGTTTCCTTAAAGGGACCATGCACAATTTTACTTTGACAGTTGATCTGTCAGTGTTTGACAGCATTGAGGTGCTGCAAACACTGACAATCACTGCACAAAGGTGAACACTTGCATCCAGGCTCTCCAATAACTCCCTCCATATGCTGATGGAGGGAGTCACAGCATGCACAGAGGTTCTCTTCCCTTCCAAAGGAGGAAGAGGCCTCCCCAGGACACCAACCTACCTTGAACCTCCACCCAACCCTCTCTATCTACTTTATCACTACCCCATCTCACCAGCCACCCCTCACACTCACCCTCATCCTACTGCAAGTATACCAACTAACATCACACAAGGGTAAGCACTTGAGAGGTTTAGCTGATGTCCATATGAAGTTTCTGGTAATGTGTTGTCATACAGTGTAATATTTTTTTCCAAAAGTGCCCCTTATTGGACAGATCTGAGCGCACATTGAGAAGTGTCTTTCTGAGTTCCAGTAATTATTCAGTCATAACTTCCACCCCCGTCCCCCCCGCCCCTCCCAGTGCTGCTGTCGTGCCTTGTTGTGGTGCTGCCGCGGCTGCTCTTCCTCCAAATCTGACAACCAGAATGAAAGGATGTAAATGGTTCCCATCCCGTTGCTATAGATCTCAGTTGAGGAAAGAAGCTTGCAAGCGCACACTCAAAGTGGCCTGAAATTATTCCAATCAGTTAACACTGCAGATGGGTGTCAGCTTGAACAGTCACAAGGTCAGTAGATTTGCAAAATCTTATCCCAAACCTCCAACAACAAAGTTGTTGCATTTAAATGTCAGCCATGTTACAGGAGCGCTTTTAAAGTGCTGCACCAATGACTACAAATCATGTCCTCACGAAACTCGTCTCCTTGCAGCTGGCGTGTTTCTGACAAGACAGGAAACAGGAGCCAGAAGGACGAAAATGGGAAACCACTATCAAAGTAGCATTAGCAAGGCAGTTAACGGGCTCTTAACTACCTTAACTACCTGTCCCACCGGTTCCCGTCAGGTCAGTTTGGGAGCGGCTGACTTGACACTCACGAAAATCGCGCGGGGGCGGGATGGAGGCGGGTTGGGTGTCTGAAGCCATTTTTTCTGATTTTTGCTGCCGACCCGCCTCCTCAGGGCTATTATAATCGAGCCCAAAGACTGAAGAGGCTGTGAAGGGTCTTAAAACAGGCCAACGGAATTTTAAATTGGAGGCATTGGTGGAGCAGAAGCCTATATAAGTCAGCAAGTGCAAAGTTATATTCTACGATCCTTTAGGTGAAAAATTTACATCTGACTTGCCTTCAGATTCTTAGTAAGAATTTTTTATTAATTTGTGTCTAGTCTTAGTTGGCAGCAACAAGATGTAAGGAGGGCAAAATTCCTCAAGCTCCACTTCACTGGTATTGACTCTCCCAAATCCCTGGATTTACACAAACGAGGTAGGCATTCACACCATTTTGGCACTCCCTGTGCAGCTGAAGTTAAAGAATATAAAAATAGTAGCAATTTCTTTCTAACTGCTTTCCCAACAGCAACAGTCACCCTGCATCATGCAGACATACTTTACTTCTCCCACAAGAAAGGCAGAACTAACAGGATTCCTGGCAAGGCACGATATGTTGCCTCTTCCAATGATGTCAGCATGGAGGACGAATAGCCTAAAGAAGCACACACCTGCCTTCCCATCAGATTTTTTCACACTGCAGAGAAAGAGATGGATACAACAGAACCAGATCCTGCCCCCATACCACCCTCCTTGGCCCAGGTATTTTGAAGCCAAGTAATTTAAAAGACCAACTCATGTCAGAATTATGTCTACAGCCTAACAAATGTTATGAAGATTTGTCAATTATCTCCAAGGTTTGAGGGAGGAGCCAAGCCACATTCAAATGAATACATACTGTGTGATTTGCTCAGTTAGGCATATAAATGGCAGTTACTTTTGAATATAGCTGACAGTTATTCGAATGCATGAAGACCTAGCAACTGTTTTGTAGGTATTTGATGAGCTGAAGCTATTCAACAAACTCAGCTGAAACTTTCTAAAAAGATAGGTTAGGCCAGTTCCCGTAGTTGTAAAGACTTACGAAATACTGCATATACAAATGTTAACGATAAAATAATAGCTTACCATATAAAACTTGATTATTGTTTTGTTTCAAGAAATGGTTGGTATATCTTTTTTTTTATTCGTTCATGGGATGTGGGTGTCGCTGGCAATGCCAGCATTTATTGCCCATCCCTAATTGCCCTCGAGAAGGTAGTGGTGAGCCACCTTCTTCAACCGTGTGGTGAAAGTACTCCCACAGTGCTGTTAGGGAGGGAGTACAAGGATTTTGACCCAGCGACGATGAAGGAATGGCGATATACTTCCAAGTCAGGATGGTGTGTGACTTGGAGGTGGTGGCGTTCCCATGCGCCTGCTGCCCTTGTCCTTCTAGGTGGAAGAGGTCGCGGGTTTGGGAGGTGCTGCCGAAGAAGCCTTGGCAAGTTGCTGCAGTGTATCTTGTAGATGGTACACACTGCAGCCACGATATGACGGTGGTGGAGGGAGTGAATGTTTAAACTGGTGGATGGGGTGCCAATCAAGCGGGCTGCTTTGTCCTGGATGGTGTCGAGCTTCTTGAGTGTTGTTGGAGCTGCACTCATCCAGGCAAGTATTCCATCACACTCCTGACTTGTGCCTTGTAGATGGTGGAAAAGCTTTGAGGAGTCACAAGGAGAGACACATGCCGCAGAATACCTAGCCTCTGACCTGCTCTTGTTGCCACAGTATTTATGTGGCTGGTCCAGTTAAGTTTCTGGTCAATGATGACCCCCAGGATGTTGATGGTGGGGGATTCGGCAATGGTAATGTCGTTGAATGTCAAGGGGCGGTGGTTAGACTCTTGCTTGTTGGAGATAGTCATTGCCTGGTACTTGTGTGGCATGAATTTTACCTCCCACTTATCAGCCCAAGCCTGAATGCAGTCCAGATCTTGTTGCATGTGGGCATGGACTGCTTCATTATCTGAGGAGTTGCGAATGGCACTGAACACTGTGCAGTCATCAACAAGCATCCCCATTTCTGACCTTATGTTGGAGGGAAGGTCATTGATGAAGCATTGAAGGTGGTTGGGCCTGGGACACTGCCCTGAGGAACTCCTACAGCAATATCCTGGGGCTGTGGTGATTGACTTCCAACTACCACAACCAGCTCCCTTTGTGCTAGGCATGACTTTAGCGAGTGGAGAGTTTCCCCGCCCCCCACCCCCCCAATTCCCGTTGACTTCAGTTTTATTAGGACTCCTTGATGCCACACTCGGTCAAATGCTGCCTTGATGTCAAGGGCAGTCACTCTCAACTCACCTCTGGAATTCAGCTCCTTCGTCCATGTTTGGACCAAGGCTGTAATGAGGTCTGGAGCCGAGTGGTCCTGGCGGAACCCAAACTGGGCATCTGTGAGCAGGTTATTGGTGAGTAAGTGCTGCTTGATAGCACTGTTGACGACACCTTCCATCAGTTTGCTGATGATTGAAAGTAGACTGATGGGGCGGTAATTAGTCAGATTGGATTTGTCCTGCTTTTTCTGGATAGGACATGGCTGGGCAGATTTCCACACTGTCGGATAGATGCCAGTGTTGTAGCTGTACTGGAACAGATAGGCTAGAGGCATGGCTAGTTCTGGAGCACAAGTCTTCAGCATGACAGCCGGGATGTTGTCGGGGTCCATAGCCTTTGCTGTATGCAGTGCGCACAGCCGTTTCTTGATATCACGTGGAGTGAATCAAATTGGCTGAAGACTGGCTTCTGTGATGGTGGGGTCCTCAGGAAGAGGTCAATCTTCTGGCTGAAGATGATTGCAAACGCTTCAGCCTTGTCTTTTGCACTCTACTATATGACATAGATGCATTATGTTACTGTTATGTAGTCACATGTTTGTCTCCTGTTTAATAAGTACATTTATTAAAGGCTGGAATGGTGGCTGATGTTCTATCATTTTGCAAAGACAGGTGATGTCCTGTGGAGATACAGGATACATTTTCTAAATAAAGAAATTTACAGAAAAGTTTTCTGTTTGTTATCCTGGGCTTGCTATCCTCCTAAAGATCAAGGCTGATGAAAATACCTTTGAGACTGTAAGGAGTCAAAACTCATTGATCTGAGGGATCTAAAATACAAAAACCTAAGGGGGAAAAATTAATGGTCACCACAAGAGTTGCCGGTGTCACCGTAGCCTCGGGTTAACAGCTGCTGAAAATGGACGAGGCGCTACCAGAGAAAAATTCGCACTGGGGGCTAAAGATCTTTAGTTCAGCACTAACTTACCATGTAATGCCCTCCTGGTGGCATTAGTGCAGGCATGGAAGTCAAAGTTCCTGTCCAGGAGCGGCGTTCCAGCTTCCAACAGCCTCTGGAAGCAAGCTATAGAGTTTGCTAGGCATTGTGGAAAATTAATACGGCAGTGCATTAATGGCCTTCTGAACTAATAAAAGTTAAAATAAAGTGAAAAATGCAGTTTTCAGCCCTTACTGCCTTTTTTTTTAAATGAACATTAAAAAGAAGTCCCAAATGGGAGCCTTCAGCACTTAAAAAGAAATTCCCTTCCAAACCTCAAAAAATGGGAAAAGTGCTTCAGCACTAACACAAATAGCTCAGCAAGCCAGGGAAGGGGCACCCAGGGTCTTGCATGCAGCACTCCAGCTTTGTGCAGGGGGTCAATACTGCAAGAGAGGTCCTCTACCCACAGGGGCTAGGAGGCCCTCCAGAAAGAATGATGTGGAACTACATCACTGAGGCCGTGACTGCAAGTCGCCCCCACCACCTGGCTCCAGTGCCCTAAGAAGCTTCATGACCTCAGAGCAGTGGTCGCGGTCAGTGAATGCATCTTCAAAAGCCATCTCCTACCAACTGCAACACTAACCTCCCACACTACTTAATGCATGACTCCCCATTCGCCAATTACTCACCTACCAACAATCTGAACCAATCACGAGCACATCTGCTATTCCTAGCCTCACCTCACCCCTTTGGAGGAGAGGCGACATTGCAGGCCATTCGTGGCAGGGGCATGGCTGAGCCCTTGGCCAGTGGAGGGGCTGAAAGGATACAAGATGCTGGTATCCTCATACGATATCCTCCTTCTCGCCTGCACCTCTTGCTTTCCCGCCCTCCTCACTACAACTCCACCCTTGTGCCTTCCTCATTTCACACACCCAAGAAATGCAACCTGCCCAGCCAGTGGTTGTCCAAGAAGGGGGAGAGGAGAATGAAGTAGAAGAAGAAACACCATCACTCGATTTGACACTCCCAGCCATCAGCTTCTCAAGGTCGACCAGCAAGGCTATTTGCAGTGTCCCCCACTGAAAGGCAGCAGCCTTCCACCAGCTATGCTGCAGCCACTGGGGTAGCACTGCATGGCATCAGTAGGATAGGCAAAGGCACATACAAGACAGTCACTAAGGGAATGCATAAGGAGGATGAGTTGATTTCTTGATGTCATATTGGATGGCTAGATGCATAAAGTTGAATTCGAAAGTTTGCTTTGTGGTGGCTTTTCTTTCAGCATCATGGCCAAGAGGACATTGTGAAGGTCAGTAACAGAGGGAAGGTAAGGTGTGGGACTAACGTTGAAAGGGGAATTGGGGTTGTGGTCACTAGGACCAAGGCGGATGATTCCATCCCGGATATCCCGGCCAGAATCATAGAATCATAGAAAGTTACAGCACGAAAGGAGGCCATTTCGGCCCATCGTGTCCGCGCCAGCCAAGAAAGAGCTATCCAGCCTAATCCCACTTCCCAGATCTTGGTCTATAGCCCTGCAGGTTAGAGCATCCCAAGTGCACATCCAAGTACTTTTTAAATGTGGTTAGGGTTCCTGCCTCTACAACCCTTTCAGGCAGTGAGTTCCAGACCCCCACAACCCTCTGGGTGAAGAAATTTCCCCTCAAATCCCCTCTAAACCTTCCCCCAATTACTTTAAATCTGTGCCCTCTGGTTTTTGATCCCTCTGCTAAGGGAAATAGGTCCTTTCTATCCACTTTGTCTATGCCCCTCATAATTCTATACACCTCAATAAGGTCTTCCCTCAGCCTCCTCTGTTCCAAGGAAAACAGACCCAACCTATCCAATCTTTCCTCATAGCTAAGATTCTCTACTCCCAGCAACATCCTTGTAAATCTCCTCTGTACCCTCTCTAATGCAATCACATATTTTCTGTAATGTGGTGATCAGAACTGCACACAGTACTCTAGCTGAGGCCTAACTAGTGTTTTATACAGTTGAAGCATAACCCCCCTGCTCTTGTATTCTATGCCATGGCTAATAAAGGCAAGCATTCCATATGCCTTCTTAACCATCTTATCTACCTGGCCTGCTACCTTCAGGGATCTGTGGACATGCACTCCAAGGTCCATTTGTTCCTCTACACTACTCAGTGTCCTACCATTTAATGTGTATTCCCTTTCCTTGTTAGCCCTCCCCAAATGCATTACCTCACACTTCTCCAGATTAAATTCCATTTGCCACTGTTCTGCCCACCTGACCAATTTATTGATATCTTCCTGCAGCCTACAGCTTCCTTCTTCAGTATCAACCACATAGCCGATTATAGTATCATCTGCAAACTTCTTAATCATACCCCCTATATTCAAGTCTAGATCATTGATATACACCACAAAAAGCAAGGGACCTAGTACTGAGCCCTGCGGAACCCCACTGGAAACAGTCTTCCAGTCACAAAAACACCCATCAACCATTACCCTCTGCTTCCTTTCTCCAAGCCAGTTTTGAATCCAACTTGAAACTTTGCCCTGGATCCCATGGGCTTTTAACTTCGTGACCAGTCTGCCATGTGGAACCTTATCAAAAGCCTTGCTAAAGTCCATATACACTACATCAAATGCACTACACTCAGCTACCCTCCTTGTTACCTCCTCAAAAAATTCAATCAGGTTTGTCAGACATGACCTTCCCTTAACAAATCCGTGCTGACTATCTTTGATTAATCCGTGTCTTTCTAAATGAAGATTCATCCTGTCCTTCAGAATTCTTTCCAATAATTTTCCCACCACCGAGGTTAGGCTGACTGGCCTGTAATTACTCAGCCTATCCGTTTCTCCCTTTTTAAACAAGGGTACCACATTAGTAGTCTTCCAGTCCTCCGGCACCACACCTGAAGCCAGAGAGGATTAAAAAATGATGGTCAGAGCCTCTGCAATTTCCTCTTTTGCTTCGCTTAACAGCCTGGCATACATTTCATCCGGTCCTGGGGATTTATCCACTTTTAAAGCTGCTAAACCGCTTAATACTTCCTCTCTCACTATGTTTATTTCATCTAATATTTCATACTCCTCCCCCCAGATAGCAATGTCTGCTTCACCCCTCTCCTTTGTGAAAACAGACACAAAGGGCTGGATTTTGCTACGGGGGCGGGTTGGAGGTGGGAAACCCACATTCGGGCTTGTTGTCCCACCTCCATGGAGATGTGGCCAACCCACTGGATTTTCCTCTGATTGACCTTGTTGAGCCCGCCCTGTGGGCTCAGCAGGCCAATTAAGGGCCACCTGGCAACAGGTGACGTCAGAGATTGACATTTCATCTGTCAAAAGCTTTTGGCAGATGAAATATCAGTGTTTAACAGCTGTTTGAAGCTGTCAAGCACTGAAAAACTGCTAATTCAGCCTCAGTCCTTTCTCAGGATAACTTTAAAATCATTTTGCTGCAGAAACCAAGAAGCTGATTTTTTTTTTTTTTAAATCGGAGCTTCTGTGGTTCTTGCAGCCGACTCCCGACACCGGAATGCAGGACTCCTGTAAAGGTAAGTAAAAGTTAAACTTATTTAAACACTTTAAACACTTGCAAAACACTTACCTTTGCACTCCTGCACCCCTCACTCACCTGAACACTGGGCATCTCGACCCCTCCAAGACCTCAGACCCACGTCCCGCCTCGAAAACTTTTTGTGGTTTGGAGCTGTCGGGAAGCCCACAAACCAGCAATAAAAATCGCGAATAGGCAAAAAACTACCTGTTAACTACCTGTTAACAGGCAGTTTAATTGCCTTTAATCCCTTCCCGCCTCTGGGAGTCGGGTTCCAGCACTTGTCGGCAACCCGACTCCTATGAAATTGACATGGAGGCGGGTTGGAGACGGGATGGGGTCGGGACCCCCAGATCTCCGATTTTTATCGCCCGCACGCCTCCAACCCGACTCCAGGGGCTTAGGAAAATCCAGCCCAAAGTATTCATTAAGAACCCTACCGACGTCTCCTGCCTCCACACACACATTACCCTCATGATCTCTAATAGGCCCTACCCTTTCTTTAGTTATCCTCTTACTCTTAATATATTTATAAAACACCTTTGGGTTTTCCTTGATTTTACTTGCCAAGAACTTTTTATGCTCTCTCTTTGCTTTCCTAATATCCTTTTTAATTGCACCCCTGCACTTTCTGTACTCCTCTAAAAATTCTGGAGTATTTAGCCCTTGGTATCTGTCATACACCTCCCATTTTTTCTTTATCCTACCCTGTATGTCTCTAGACAGCCAGGGGGCTCTAGATTTGTTAGTCCCACCTTTTTTCTTTAAGGGCACATATTTGGTCTGAACCCTCCAGATCTCCTCCTTGAATGCCTCCCAATGCTCTGACACTGATTTACCTTCAAGTAGCTGTAATGATATCAGCAAAGAGTGATGTTATTTGCCTGTTTGATTATGATGCCTTACCAGCATGTTTGCATGTATTGATTACTTATGCCTGACCAGCAGAGGTCATGTGAGACAAGCAGGAGTTTAGTTTCAGTTTCGTTCTAGATGGATCACTAGCATGGTGTCTCCTGTAATGCTGTATAAAGAGTTGAACAGACTTTAGATTAAAAGACATTCTCTTTCATAAATGTCTCGTCATTGAACCCACAAAGAAATCAATATATGGTGTCAGAAGTGATTGAAAGAGATGAAGAGGAAAAATCTGAAGTTAAATCAGCTCTCCACGGATTAGCAAGCCAAAAGAGAACATCGTTACTTACCATTAGAGAATAGCTAACGAAGTGAAAAATGGAAGGTTTACTCCCACCGGCGAAGCTTCAGTTGACAGGTAATGTGGCTGAAAATTGGAGAAGATTCAAACAACGTGTGGGGTTGTATTTATCAGCAATCAGAGCTGACGAGAAAAGTAATAAAAATAAATCGTCACTGTTCTTACATGTCGTGGGTGATGAAGCGCTGGAGGTGTATAATAACTTCACATTTGCTGCTGATGGAGACAAAATGAAGCTAGATAAAATAATGGAACAGTTTGAGGCCTACTGCATACCTAAACGTAACGTGACGTTTGAGAGGCACAGATTTTTCACATGTGTACAGAAAACGGGTGAGACTATTGATCAGTATGTGACTGAACTGAGAAACCGAAGCAAAACATGTGAATTTGGGGAACTGACAGACTCGCTGATAAGACAGACTGGTGTGTGGTATTCCAGATAATGGTCTAAGGGAAAGACTGCTAAGAGAGCACGATCTAGACCTGGGAAAAGCCATAGCACTGTGTAGGGCTACAGAGACTGTGAAGTCGCAGGCAAAGGAGCTGTTCAGTGACAATAGCTGCAACGTGGATGCAGTGAGAATGAACGGACACAAACCGGTTAACAAAAAGAGCGCCAATGTGAAAAAAGAGGCGTGGCCAGCGAACGAAAATGAAAGGGACAATCGAAAGACATGTAGTCGATGCGGTACACAGCATACACCAAGAAAGTGTCCAGCATATGGTAAAACATGCAATAGTTGCAACAAAAACAACCATTATGCCCGTTGCTGCAAGAACCAAACGCAACAAAGCAAGGTCCACACAGTAGATGAAAGCGAGATAGAGGAGTTCAATGTAGATGTTGTGTCTGAAAACAAAAAAGAAGAGACTGGATGTTGACACTAAAAGTGAATGACATACACATTCCATTTAAATTGGATACTGGAGCACAAGTTAATGTGATATCAGAGACTGATTTTAAGAAAATTAGACCCAGACCAAAGATACATGGAATAAAAGTGAAAGTTACAGGATACACAGGTACTGATATACCAGTGAAAGGAAGATGCATTGTCAAAGTAACACACAAGGGCAGAGAGCACACGCTAGCATTAATCGTGGTGCCCAAGGATGTGCAAGCCATACTAGGTTTAAAAGCCTGTGAGAGACTGAACCTGGTAAAGAGAGTCCTCATTGTGGAAAGCGAAGGAGAGACAGTCTATGATGAACTGAATGTTGCGTACACACCGGGTAAGCTGATGTATACAGCAGACACGTTGTCCAGAGCTGTTGACCCAGGAGAGCCCGCAAACACAGTGAAAAGACTGATGTACAAGGCAAAAGACAGTGGAACTGACTTCTACCAGAGCATGCTTGTATACCGCACAACGCCGCTCGAGTGTGGTAAGTCACCAGCCCAACTCCTTATGGGACGTCGGCTAAGGTCAAACCTACCCATCACGGAGAACCTCCTGAAAACAAAAGAGGGAGAGAAAGTGAGGAAGTTCAAAGAACAGAAGGAAAAGCAAAAGTACTACTATGACAGAGGAACACAAAACCTACCTGAACTCCACACTGGTGACCAAGTAAGGTTCAAAGACAAAACAAACATATGGACTCAGAAGGGAACTGTCCTGAGTGAAGTTCAACCAAGATCATACACCATTCAGACGGATGAGGGTGCTGTTCTGAGAAGAAATTGTCGAGATCTTCTCATGGGACCAGACACAGCAGGTCGAAAGACTGATACTGTTGAACAACCTGATCACACAGCTGAGAACACATCATCTGAGGCAACAACTCAGAGTCAAGGACAATCAATCAGAAAATCCTCAAGACACGTGAAGCCTCCTGAGAGACTCATTGAGCAAATTTAAGGACTATTGTTAGAGAAGGAAGTAATGTTATCTTATTCTTTCTTCAAGTTCTAGTGTATTTACATATTTCATGTGAACACACAAAGCAAGGTTAAAAAACCTTGATCATGATAATGATAATGTAAGTTCATTAAGTGTTACAGTTAAAATGCAGATTAATACAAAGAAAACATGTTGTTAGTTAAAAGTAAAATACTTTTGTTTTAAGAAAAGGAGATGTAATGATATCAGCAAAGAGTGATGTTATTTGCCTGTTTGATTATGATGCCTTACCAGCATGTTTGCATGTATTGATTACTTATGCCTGACCAGCAGAGGTCATGTGAGAGACAAGCAGCAGTTTAGTTTCAGTTTCGTTCTAGATGGATCACTAGCATGGTGTCTCCTGTAATGCTGTATAAAGAGTTGAACAGACTTTAGATTAAAAGACATTCTCTTTCATAAATGTCTCGTCATTGAACCCACAAAGAAATCAATACAGTAGCTGTTTCCAGTCGACTATGGCTAAATCCCCTCTAAGCTTAGCAAAATTTGCTTTTCCCCAATTTAGAATTTTTATTCCTGGTCTATCCTTGTCCTTTTCCATAACTACTTTAAATCTAACAGAATTATGGTCACTAGCACCAAAATGCTCCCCGACTGATACGCCTTCTACCTGCCCAGCTTCATTCCCTAAATCTAAGTCCAGAACCACCCCCTCCCTTGTTGGGCTTGCTACATACTGGCTAAAAAAGTTCTCCTGGATGCATTTTAGGAATTCTGCACCCTCTATACCCTTCACACTAATTTTATCCCAGTTAATATTGGGGTAGTTGAAATCCCCTACTAGTGCTGCCCTATAGTTTTTGCACTTCTCAGAAATTTGTCTACATATTTATTCTTCTATCTCCCTCTCACTGTTTGGGGGTCTGTAGTACACTCCCAGCAGTGTGATCGTCCCTTTTTTGTATTTAAATTTGACCCATATGGCCTCGTTTGATGATCCCTACAACATATCATCCCTCCTCACAGCTGTAATAGTTTCTTTAATCAATACCACGACCCCCCTCCCTTTTTACCTCCATCTCTATCCCGTCTGAAAATCCTGTAACCAGGAATGTTGAGCTGCCATACCTACCCCTCTTTCAGCCACGTCTCTGTAATAACTATAATATCATAGTCCCAAGTATCTACCTGTGCCCTCAGCTCATCTGCCTTGTTCGCTATACTCCTTGCATTGAAGAAAGGGGCTTCCTTCTGTTTCCTCCTCTTCAGCTTCCTCCTCTTTTGTGCCTTCCTCTTCCCTCTGTGAGTGAATGCTGTAAATCTGAAATGACAGCATAAAATGCTCGAAATACTCAGCAGGTCAGGCAGCATCTTGACCTGAGACGTGAACTCTGTTTCTCTCTCTGCAGATGTTGCCTGACCTGCTGAGTATATGCAGTATTCTCTGTCTTCTCCGAGGCCTTCCTTTACCATCTGAGGCCTTGCAAGGGTCCAGCAGTACTCCCTACACACACGAACTGGCAAAAAAGCAGCGGCCGCCCTCTTTTCACTATTTTTTGCTGGTAACAGGTGGTGTAAAGCCCCCGAATATTTAGCCCTAAGTATCTAAAGTAAGAAGAGCAAAAGCAAAACAAAAATGTAACACATATTTGATCCCTTCACCGTTAAAATAATTTGCCTGGTTCAAGTTTTTTTCAATTTCCTTTTCAATCTTGAAAATTTCAGTAAGTTCTCTTTTCCAAAGTAAACAAGCCCAACTTCCTTCAGATCTCCTCATAATTTAAGGTCCTCATTCCCAGGACCATCTTTAATGCTCACCTCTGTACCTGTCAAAAGCTGTAACATCCTTCCTATTATTAAGTGACCAGCACTTCCAAATAGTACTCCATTTAACATATACTCCTCTTTTTTTGGTTCCTTACTCCCATATTGAATTACAACTGCCGCCTACTGGCCCAGTTATCTAAAAGATCAAAGTCTTTTAGAATTCAGTCGCATTATTTGGCCTTCTTCCTATTTTAGTATCATTTATAATCTTGTACATTTTATGATATCTTTGTCGATGCATTATATAATAAATAATAACAACAGTCCTTAGACTGATCCTTGGATATCCTGCTCACAACCTCCTTTCAACCTGAAAAGTTGCCATCAATGGCCACCTTCTGTTTCTTATTTTAAGCCAATTTTCTGTCCAGCACCATAATTTCCATTTTATTGAAGTGGTGGCTTGGTTCAATAGATGTTAATAAAAGTTTTTTAAATGTGCAGGGAGTGCTGCTGAACACTTACAAGGCTTTGAATGGTAAAGGAAGGCCTCTGAGAAGACAGAAAATGCTGGATGTACTCAGCAGGTCAGGCAGCCTCCGTGAAGAGAGAAACAGAGTTAACAGGGGGCATTTCAACCTAACAAAACAGGTGGGTTAGGAGCGTGGGGGTATGTAAAGTGTTAAAAATGTGAATCCCAACCTGAATCTGCCTCCAACACGCCCTCTTCTGGTTTTAACAGATGAGACGGGAGGCGGGACGGGAATGGACAGCCAACCTGCTGCCAGGAGGTGAGTGGTCTATTTAAATATTATAATGAGGCTGGAGGCCTCTTCCTTAACCTCAATTTTGTGTTTAACTGTAGCTGGTCGGGTTTTACGCATCTCATAAATCTCAGCAGCTACAGCAAGACGAGGACTGCTGCATCCAGGAGGTAAGTGCCTTTACACGTACCTCCTGGATCCATGGTCCCTACCTAACCCACCCTCGGCGATCAGAGATCTCTCCACGAAGCCTCCAATTCCCCCCCCCCCCACTCTCCAGGCCTCAGATTCACACCTCCCCCGACCTCCAATGCCTCCATGAGGCCTCCCTCTGCTCCTCCGGCCTTCCCGTGATGCTCCCAGCTCCCAATCCCTTAAGACTCCGCCATGCCCCCCTGCTCCTTCAAGCCCATGATCCTGATGAAACAGCCCCCTGTGCTGCTCCGGCAACCCTGCGGCCCATCGCCACCAATCTTCTGCAGACCACCCCCCTCCTCCGCTGTGCTGAGCTGGCCGCTCTGTGGTCCTTCTACAGACCTCCACCCTGACCACCACCACCCCCCCTCCCACCCCCGCTCCTCCCAGTCCGTGATCGTCTGCAGATCCCCCCTCCCCAATGATCCTCCGACGGATCCCGGCCCCCCACACGATCTTTCCCTCCCTCCTCTGTGCAGCCTGGTGCTACAAACCTACCCGCTCGGAGCCAGTCAGCCTGTCATTTTGGCTGGCTGCGGGTGGGAAACAGAGGCTTCCCATGCTAATTAGGCCCTGCCGTTAAATTTGGCAGGGCCTGCAGGGAACCCGTTCTGCTGGGAGTCCCAACCTCTTCGGAGACCCCCACTCCGGCCCCAACCCGCTTTCCCCATTAAAATTCACCCCAATGTCTCAGGTTGAGGTGCTGCCTGACCTGCTGAGTATTTCAGTATTTTCCGCTTTTATTTCAGATTTCCAGCATTCACTCAGACGAAAGAGGAAGAAGCAGAAGAGGAAGACACAGAAGAGGCTGCCCCTTCCTTGGCTGTTGAGCCATTTGTGTTAGTGCTGAAGCACTTTTTTATGAGCTGAAGACTGCCATTTTGGAAGTATTTTTAATGGGGGATTTTTCAGAAGGCAGTTGAGCTCTAAGGGCTAAAGATTGCCTATTAAATGATTTTTATTTTTTCATTTTAGAAATCAGTTTCCCTTTAAGGGATCGACACTGCTTTCTAAAATGACAGGCTAGCTTTAAGAGAATGCTGCCTTGCTCCAGGGACGCTACGGCCACACTACATTGGGCCTCCTGCTGAGACTACCACCTGAAACAGAGTGCTGCACAACCGGTTTTGCGCTGCGCTAATGTAAATCAGCAGGCAGCACCAAAATACTGGTGCTGACTGCGCTATTATTGCGGGCGGCCATTAACTTTGGCCCGCAGTGGCACCGGCAGGTTTCCAGCCTACTCAAATTTCTAGGCCTTAGTTCCTAAATTACTCGTGACAGAATTTATCACAGACATGTTAGCCTATTTTTAAACAATACTTCACCAGAACTTAATTATTATATAAATAAAATGGGAGATATTACACAGATTAGGTGGTGTTTATCTCAGTTAATTCTTATCTAGATTCCATCTGGCATATCATATGGATAGATCATGAGGATTTTAAAAATACTCTAGTTAAAATTAGAGCCTTTCTATAGATAACATACTCCATCAAAAAGGATTTTGTTGTGAAATATTCCAACATTATTGCCATAAGGAAACACAAACAGATGTTTCATTTTTTATGCTTGCAGATCTTAGTAAAAATGCTTACTGACAATATTTTCAAAGAGACTCACAGAAATGCAAATCAGAAGTGCAGAAGAGAAGATATGTTGTAAGAAGAAGTAAACATTATCACGACTTACCTGGTCTTGTGGTATGGGACCAGTCTATTCAGCAAGAACGTATATGTTCAACACATAACCATTAAGAATGAGGACACATTGATTCTCATGGTACAGTATTAGTCTTTCAATGTTTCATCTGGCACTTAAAAAAATCACTCTCCACTGCAGCTAACTTATTTTCCCTTTCCAAATCAGATCATTTTTCCAGGCAAAACCTCAATTGATGGATTCACAACTTCCTGTTTGAAAGTGAAACAAAGCTCCCAAGCTGCTTGCCTCCAAATAGGACAAGGAAAATAACCATGACATCTGCTGGAATTGTGTTAGAACCCAAATGGTTCACTGATATCCTTTGGCGAGCCTTGCCACTCTTACCTGGTCTGTCTACACGTGACAGTAGCACTACATGGTTGACTCTCTGCCGCTGAAGTGGCCTAACAAGCCTTTCAGTTGTAAAAACAATCATTACTCAAGAAGGCAGCCTCCACCAACTATCTCAGGTCAACTAGGAGTAGGCAATAAATGTGGCCTTGCTAGCACAGTCATTTCCAGGAACAAATAAAAAACTGCTTTTCTCAAATGTCATCAATTTTGCAGATTAGTTAATGTTCCATATTGGAGAAAGAATACTCTGCTAAACTTGAATCATACCTCCAGCCACTGGAACAGCAATGGTGCCAGCAGTGAAGTCTACAGCAAAGCGTGCCTTGCTCCAGTGACTAGGTGAGTATGTTTGACAATGCAAGTTCACAGAAGGAAAAAGAAGAAAATATAAAATACAACTCATTATTTAGTAAGCTTTGTTTGATAACACTCCTGTGAAGTGCCTTGGGACATTTGGTATTTTAAGGGCACTAAATAAATGCAATTTGTTGTTGTTGGTAGCTATGGTATTAGAAATGCAAATCAATGAAGAATAGATTAAGTGTTTTGCTTCGGTCCACTGATTTGTGAATTGCTTTCAACGCCTACTATAAAACAAGGATTATTTTAACAGAAAACTAACCATAATGTCATAACTTTCAGGAAATAATTAGTAAGAATTTCATGTAAATAACAGTTGATTTCATTAAGCATGCTGTCATTCACTACAGTTACATTAGCGTTATCACTTTTTGTTAAGGATGTTAGTATTTCAAATAAACTACTCTCCTGGAAAAAAAATTGACCTTAAAGAATAATTTCTTCTGTGATAAGAGCATACTTATAGCAGACAGCACATTGCTGCTCTAAAAATCTGCACCATGAAATAGTTCAAATTGGCTTGGAGCTTGTGATTTCCCTCACAGTGAGTTTCCAGTCTCAGCTGTACTGCCGAAGCAAAGCATAAATTGAGACCGAGCATTTTTCCATTGAAAGAGGAAATGGAAAAAATGGAGAACAAAGCAGTCGAGACCGCTCGTCTGTCTAGTTACACAACAGCACTGGGAGAGACACAAGAACATGTCACCTATCCACTCAATTGGTCAGGGTATGTGACATGCGGCAACAGGTGAAAAGGAACAAGGAGAAAAATAAAACCTTTTTTTAATGTGGTGACACAGCATATAAAAGTACCATCTTGCAGTATGACAGTGTATCGGGTCACATGTTTCATCTTCCAATCTATCAACGACATCACCATAGGTACAATGAAGAGCCAAATGCTTCTTAACAGAGAGTGAGGAAATCAGATGGAGAGTCACTCCAAGCCACTCGTGTGTGGCAGTCGGTTCAAAGGTTGGATCAGAGGAAAAAGTGGAGAAAAATTACAGGATAATACCCTTAAAAATTATGTGAAAATTTACTCCTGCATTTACACAACTTTTATAAATTCACATTTTAGCACATGACACATCAAAATTACGGTTTATATTTTCTGATGAATTTTACTACAATAATTCCTCTCTAATTTACCTTTGTAGTCATACAAAATATGCTGTTGTAAAGGTATGTTAGAGAGTAGGGTGGATTTTCCTGACTTTTAACCCCAGCACCCTGGGCACAAAGGTCAGGTAAAACCTTGATCACCAGGTCTTTGCCCTTTAATGTTGTTCCGGGATCTCTAGGGCTTTCCTGGGGAAATGGCAGGAAGGGGTAATCCCCAGTTCATTCACTTGCTGGGTACTGCAGGGCATGGGCACTGGTATTCTTTTTTGTTTTTATAACCCCCCCCAGAATTTCAAAGTTCAAATTGGGACCCAAGATGCATTTTCCTGGTCCTTGTGCTGATGTTGGGCCATGCCAGCAGGCAGATCGGAACCAGAATGCAGGGCCATGTAAATGGCCTGGAACAAACAATTTTGGTGATCCTAGGGCTGGACAGGAGTATCGCACTTCTGGTGTGCTGCTCCTAGCTAGCATCAATGCATGGCGGGGTGAGGCAGGAAAATCTACCCTAGTATGTTTATAATAATATATGCATAAATGCACACAACACAAATCAAACAACAATAAGCCTGCACAGTTAATATCATTACATATCAATGACATACAGCAGATGGTTGGTGTCTGCAGCAACACCCATTACCATAACAAAAGTAGTCCCTAACCTCAGCAAGATTAGGGACCCTTTTTTCACTCATCATCAGCAACAAGCATTCTCACATCAGGTACACAGACTATGCTTTTGTTATGGAAACAATGCTGGCATGAATGAAATGCATTAAATGCCAACTCTCTTACGCTGGCAGAGTCATAGGGGGGAATTTTCCCAGCCATGAGGAGGCGGGTTTGGAGGCGAGACTGCTGGGAAAATGGTAAAAATTGGGAGCGGGTCCCAATCCCACTCCCAACCTGCCCCCGAACCATCTTCCCGGGAGGCGGGTCCCTGACTTGCGCAGGGACCAGTCTCCTAGCAGCGGGAAGGGGATTAGAGCCAATTAACTGCCTGTTAACAGGCTTTTCCCCATTTTCAGCCTGCTGATGCTGGCTTCCCAATGGCGGGAAACCCCACCAGGGTCAGCGAGGTGAGCTGTGGGTCTGCTGCAGTGTAAGTGTGCAAATGACAGCTGCAGAGGTAGTGTCATGGGTGCAATGGTGCACAGGTAAGTATGACAGGTGAGAGAATGTAGTGAGAAATATTTTTATTCTGTTTATATGCATCTGCAGGTGACAAGATTTGATGTTTCTGTGAAACCTCATCTGATCAGGAGAATTGACAGAAGGCTTCTGCAATCTCACATGCAGCTGCGATCTGTTTTCTCTTAAGGAGAGAGTCATTGGTGAGCCTGGGTGCAAGGGCTCACCTTGGACAGTGATTGTCAGTGTTTGACAGCATTCATCTGTCAAAAATTATGGGGCCTGTCCCTTTAAGAAAACCAGCAGATGAAGCATCATGCACTGACGTCATCTGACACCAGCTTTCCTTTAATTAGCCGGCAAGCCCGCAGGGTGGGCTTAACAAGGCCAATCAAGGGAAAAAGCGTCTGTTCATCAGACTTCGCTGGGGGTGGGACTAAAACCCGAAAACCAGCAATCCTGCCTCGACCTCCGGATCTAAGATAAAATCCAGCCCATGCTGTCTGCATATATAAGGATCAATATTGCATGACTATTAAAGAAAACCCAGGGTGTTCTGTGGGTGTGACCCATTTCACACAGAGCCACATACATTATTGTATATTACTATAAATACACTGGCTTAATGGAAATCAAACCTACTTCAGTAACTTAATAGGACAGTTCAACACATGCCATGATATCATTGATTTTGGGAGAATTCAACTGTTACACTAGAACTGGCATAGAACTACTCCAGCATCAAATTATACTACATAGTTGGTCATAATGGTGGCAGAGCAGCCAAATTTCATTGTGATTCAGTGTTTTCTACTGATACTTCTGCATCACTAATAGCATGAATTCAGCTTAGCAGTCCCAGTAATAATAAGTACATTGAATGCAAAGTATGGTTTTCTCTAGACTCTTCTAACAATATACCCAGCCTCATTAGAGCATCCTCTACTACATTACTGCAACTTATTTACAAAGTTGAGTAAAATGTAAAATAAACAGCATTTAAAGATGCAGGTCCTTCATCAGATGCTTCTGATGAAGGGTCTAAACCTGAAATGATAAAACTTGTCTGTTCACTTCACAGACGCTGACTGACCAGCTGTTTGTTTCCAGCATTTTCTGCTTTTTGTTTTTGTTTTCCAGCAACTGCAGTATTTTGGGGTTTTTTTCTTGTTTCCAGAATTTGCTGTCCTTGCATCCTCTCCTAGAAGGCTGAGGGGTGACCTAATAGAGGTCTTTAAAATTATGAAATGTTTTGATAGAGTGGATACAGAGAGAATGTTTCCACTTGTGGGGAAGAGCAAAACTAGAGGCCATCAATATAAGATAGTCACCAAGAAATCAAATAGGGAATTTACCCAAAGAGTGGTGAGAATGTGGAACTCACTACCACAGGGAGTATTTGAAGCAAAAAGTATAGATGCATTTAAGGGGAGGCTAGACAAGCATATGAAGGAGAAGGGAATAGAGGGTTATGCTGATCACAGAAATCACAGAAACCCCACAATGCAGATAGAGGCCATTTCGGCCCATCGAGCCTGCACCGACACATATCCCACCCGATCCCCGTAACCCCTACACCAACACATATCCCACCCCATCCCCATAACCCCCTGTATTTAATCCCCCTAACACTAAGGGTCAATTTATCATAGCCAATCAACCTAACCTACACATCTTTGGACTGTGGGAGGAAACCAGAGCACCCGGAGTAAACCCACGCAAACACGGGGAGAATGTGCAAACTCCACACAGACAGTCGCCCGAGGCCAGATTCGAACCCGGGTCCCTGGCGCTGTGAGGCAACAGTGCTAACCACTATGCCACCGTGCTGCCCTTTTTAGATGAAGAAAGGAGGAGGCTCGAGCAGAGCATAAACGTCGGCATGGACTGTTTAGGCCGAATGGCCTGATTCTGTGCCATATATCCTATGTAATCCTATGTAGTGAGACTGTCAAGTTAGTTCCAAATTATGGGCAGCTTTGTGGCTTGTATCCATTGGGAACTGGATTGCAAGTGCACAAACTCATTTAATCTGGGAACTTTCATGTCCCAGTCTGGAACTAAATTCAAGCTCATATCAAGCTCAAAGAACATAGCACGAAATTTTCCATCTTTTCATAGTCAACAGGCATGAACCCCATTGCGTCACCCAGTTACCAACACAGTGGGACAATCATTAACAAAAATGATGCATGAGACACAGAACACTGAAGATATGTTTCAGAACAACAGTTAATGGCCCTGAATTTCCAATCGGAGGCTTCCTGCGGGTGGATGCCTCTGATAGGAAAAAATCTACGCACTTACCTGCTGGCTCCGTAGGTCCTGAGACTTGCGATCCTGGGCCTCTGCTCTTCAAAATGCGCAGAGGCTCATGTATCCCAGGGGTGCATGCGGTTCGCAAGCGTCCCTGGGATCACATGGGCCATGGGGAACCAATCAAAGAAGGGAATCCCCCTTCACACTTTTGACAGGTCTCTAAACACAGAACTGTCAAAAGTATAATGGGGATCACTTAAAAAACACAGTAAAACATTACATTTTTTATTTTTTAATCACGTATCTAAAATTAGTTAAAATTACATTAAATTCAATATTTTAAACAAATATTTAACTTTTTGAAAAAAATAATTAAAGTTTTTTACAGTACTAAAAATAAATTTACCTTTCTTAAAAGTATTTTAAAATTATAAATGAGTGAAAAAAAATTATTTTTTATTTTTTTAAACTCTTATGCTGGTAAAAGCAGGCCTTACACATGCATTTACCAGGCGTAAGTTTTTAAAGGTTTTCAGCGGATGGAAGTTCTGCAGAAAGCACTTGCGAGGCCCCTATGGGTGCATACACACCTCATACGCACCCATGGGGGTCGGAAAATCCGGCCCAATATGCTTAGGCTGCTGAATTCCATTCTTTCTCTGTGTACTTGTCAATTGCAGAACCTAAAATGAGAGACAAAGGGCAGAGGTCACTAGTCTGTCACTTCGGCCCATAGAGTCAGTATCAAAGGAATGGAGCTAAGAATATATATCTAACTGGTAGTCTGCTAAACGTAGATCACAACAAGTAATGTTACAACAGTTTGGTACTACAGCTTTCAGTTTGAACTGGCTTGTTAAGTGTGTTGTATGTTGACACCCTCCCCTATCTTATTTATCAGACTAACCTGTTCTTCATTTACAGATCAGAACAATAAAGGGGCTAACAATCAGGTTATCCAACGGTATTCTCAATTTGGGGGGGAATATGATGGGAAAATTCAACCTCTCCACTCTGAAAGGAAACAATCGTAACCAAGTAACAAAATAGGAAACAAACTTTATTTAGGGTGAAACACAGCAGCTAAACAATTAGAAAAAAAACTGACAAAAATCTGAAAACTACAGGTCAGCAAAAAGTAGCGCACCAACAGGATGCAATATTTAAATAAGTAATACCACAGGATCGTTTAATACAATAATCTTTGAGTCCAAATGATAATTATAAACCACCCCAGTTTCATTCTCACACCAGCCAAACCATTAAATTATATTATTGCGTTAAGATCCATATTCAAGGATCAATTATTTAATGGCCTGGATTTTGCTGGAGCAGCGCGCCCCGTTAGATAGACTTTTTCCTTCACCATTCAGCTTGAAAAAAAATTGTCCTGTAAGTTGCTGGAAGTGTGACCAGATAACAGGTATCTGGGAACTTGGTGAATGATGGGATCAATAGTCTTTCTCCTTAACCAAGATTTGAGGATTGAGAAAGACACACAGAGGAACGACAGAAAAGGAAATAGGATAAATTAAGAGTCAAATCAAGAGAAATAAAGAGGTAAAGAAAGATTGGATTAAAAGAGAGAGCAAAAAGAGACAGAACAGAAGAGTAAGAAAAAAATTTAAAAATTGGTTTGGGGATAAATATTGGCTAGGGAAGAACTCCCCATCTCTTCTTTTAAATATTGCCATGGGATCTTTTACGTCCACTTGAGAGGGCAGACGGGGCCTCGACTTAAAGTCTCATCCGAAAGATGGCATCTCCAACAGTGCAGCACTCCCTCAGCACTGCACTGGAGTGTCAGCCTAGATTTTGTGCTCAAGTCTCTGGAGTGGGACTTGAACCTACAAACTCAGAGGTGACAGTGCGACCACTAAGCCACGGATGGTACAAGAAGATCCAAGAAAGATGACTGCAATGGTTTGAGCACATTTCAAGAATGGAAACAGCTAGAATACCTTTAATGGGCTTGCATACAGAGGTAAATGGAACGAGAAGCTGAGAAATACCAAGGAATTGCTCGATAGACAATGTCAAGAGTGACTTGGCACAGAAAAGGGTGCAGATGACTCAAGCAGCCAGGCTGATTCAGAACTGACAATAATGGAGTAAATTCATTCGGCCTCATTGTCACTGCTGAGTTGACGGACGGGTGGTAGTGGTAGTGGTAGTATATGCTTATAAAGGCTTTCTGAAAATTATATTTCTGTAAACTGCATTTTATGCCAGAACACGGAGATTTCACATACTGCTTGTTCTTCATGACCCACTAGCCCAGCAGCTATGCAGTCAACTTACCCCAATAAAAAAATGAATGGCCCGGATTTTGCGGTCAGCGATGAAGGGACGGCCACTGACCTTGAGAAAAGCTGCCGACAAAGATTTAGCGGGCTCTAGAGCGTCAATTTCCTCTGTTCTGACGTGACTTTGAATCTGGCGCCATCTGTGGCATCTAGCAACAGTGCAGGCAGGCTGATCAGCCAATCAGATTGAAGAATTCTCACAGACAGCAAAGCAGGAAGTAAAAAGCAAGGATTATAATTCACATTTTAGGAAATTGTACAAAAAGCAAAATAAAGATTGGGACATACACATGGGATTAAGGTAGAAGCTGAAATATCATGAACAAACTTTTTTTTTAATTAATTATTTTAAAAATAATGAAATTTTTAAATGTTCTTCTGAGGGAATGGGACTCCACACTTGTAAAATTAATTTTTCAAGGCCAGAGAGGCTGTTCAGCAGTAATTCTGACTTAGTACACTGTTAAAAACCCAGTTACACCTCATTCAACAAGGCTTGACATTTTCAATGGTTTTTACAGCGAGAATAGTGTGTAAAAAGTTGAAGTTCACGTCAAATCACTGATTCTGTGTTGATTGCTTCTGCAAAGACTGTAACAGCGCACCCTATGGAGGAGCAGGGTATCACTGACAGCAACTTCGGGAATTTCTGCTTTTAACTGTGCATGTGCAGTGCCAGAAGTTGTCAGTTTTACAGAGTAATGATGGCAAGCTCTGACAGTTTCACCGTCATTACAACTGTAAATTCCGGGCCATTGAATCGCTCCAATGTTGTACCCAGGTTCAAAATGGGCCTGAATTATATCACATCATGTAAATCTGAGTTACCATGAATTTTGCAGCAAACTTCTGTGATCCTGTATTTAGGTGCTTTATCGCACAATTTTGTATTCTATTCTAGTAATTAATATGCTGAAATATTTTCATGTTTAAGAGTCTATGATTAGACAATAATTGCCATTCCTTTCCAACATCAGATCATATTACAGTAATAAAATATATTTCACATTCAGATTAAATAAAGATGGTAGTCTTCCTTTAAATGTGCAGTCATCAATTTTGTCCAGGGGTTTCCTGCCAGTTAATACTGAACATAATGTACCTATATTTATTTCACTTAGCAGCACTAGTCAACCAACAATGCAAAAACATGGAAAGTGATTCACTGCTGCCAGTCATATCAGGTAGAAAACACACATCATTACTTTAAATATGGTGCCTTCTTAAAATCAATAACAAGATCATTTCAGAAAGAATTTGATTAGAATAAAAAGGCAGCATTAGTTTCAAAATACCTTAGGAAAAAGTAACTATTAACACATGTAAATATTGTTCACTGGACACATAAGGGCAGATTCCATGCTTGTGCACTCACAGGTTACACATTACAGGAAATTGTGAGCACACCACCAGTGTTTTTCTATCCATTAATTTTAATGGGCAGTAAATCATGGCTGTTCACCAATGATCTGATTATTCTCCTTAAGTGCAAAGAAGATTGAGGGATGATTTAATTGAGGTGTTCAAAATTATGAGGGTTTTGATAGAGTAGATAGGGAGAAACTATTTCCAGCGGCGAGAGGGCTGGTTATCAGAGGACACAAATTTAAGATAATTGACAAAATAACTTTTAAGCAGCGAGTTGTTATGATCTGCGATGCACTGCCTGAAAGGGTGGTGGAAGCAAATTCAATAGTAACTTTCAAAAGCGAATTGGATATATACTTGAAAAGGAAACATTTGCAGGGCTATGGGGAAAAGAGCAGGCAAGTGGGACTAATTGTTAGCTCTTACAAAGAACCAGCTGAGGCATGATGTGCCGAATGGCCTCCTTCTGTGCTCTTTGATTCTATGAGCCCTTGCAACGCTCACCATCCAAGCACTACTCTCAGCTAGGAGTGCAGGAATGACCCTGTAATCAATATTTTTTAAATAATAGTGAATAAAAGAGTCATGATGCTGTAGGGTAAATTTAGTGAAGGCACTCAATAGAAGCACAGAATTTTAAAAAAATCAGGCACAGATGTCAGCACATCACAAAGCCTGGGAAATAGGAGCACTGAATTAGGTGCAATGATTTCCAAAACCAATTTTCCATCCTTGCCATTCCACTGGATTGGTAAAAAGTCTGGTCATGGGAACAGTCTGAACTAGTAACATAATGATTACAGTAGATGTAGGAAATTGAAAATTGCACTAAATGTGAATAAACTTTACAAGAATTACCTTTGTGGAAAATTTTAAATAATAAACTCCCAATATAAAGCAAAAGGTCAAATTATGCACATGTCATTAACAGTATAAAAGAAGTTTGCTCCAGTACAAATACACTTGACCTTTGGTGCAAATGAAGGGTTTGCACCACCAACTTAACATAAAAGCATTTTTGTTCCCCTGCCTACCTAATACAACAAAGTGTGAGGTCGTTCATTTTAGTAGGAGGAATAAGGAGACCATTTAGTCCTTGGCAGGTAAGGTAGAGGAGCAAAGAGATCTGGGAACACAGATATATAAATCGTTAAAAGTAGCAACGTAAGTTGAGAATGCAAACAAGTACTGTGGTTCATTTTTAGCAGGAAAGTAATGTTAAATTTATATAGAACCTTGGTTAAACCACACTTCAAGTATAGTATGCATTTCTAGTCTCCATACTACAAAAAGGATATTGGCGCACAAGAGAAAGTGTAGATAAGATTTACAATCAGCCCTAAAATATTCCATTTCCCAGCACTAATGGTCTTTCCTTATCCACATGTGTCAGCATCTTTAGGAGAGGGCAAAAAACTGAAAGGAAAAATTGCCAACTAACAAAATTGCCACAGGGCTTTCTAGCCTCTATAGCCAGTATATGATATCTAAGGAGTAGGTCTAAGCATTAAGTTTTTTGATGTCACAACATCTCCAGGCAGAAAATTGGCATATCTGACATTAGAAAACTACAAATTCTAATTGGTAATAATATTTTTACAAACAAGCGCTCTATTAAAACATCTGTTATATCAAAGATATGATTCGTTATGTGATCTCATACGGATGTATCTTGATGTGATTTTGAACCTCCACCAATCATTTTCGTAATCTACTTATTTCCGCTTTCACTTCGGTCTCTCTAGCTGCACATCATCTCCAGCTGTGAAACTGGGCTGGCAACCAGCAACAAGCCTGTGCCAATGCTGATTTGTAACCAGACATTAGGAAATGCACACAAGGACTTGGATTATCTCTCATTCCAAATTTCTGTCCATCTTTGTGATAGAGTAGTGACCTCCGTTCAATACATTCTCAGGGAATCATGGTCATGCATCACTGTCTTACAACTCTGTGGCACAACACTGCACCGCTATGCCACCTGCCTCCAAGTATTTTACTGGTTTGAAAATCTAACAGTATTTATACTGGCAATTACAACTTGGGGGTACGGTAGCATAGTGTTTTTTTTACTGGACTAGTAATCCAGAGGCCTGGACTAATGACTACATAAGATATACAGCACAGAAACAGGCCATTTGGCCCAACCAGTCCATGCCGGCGTTTATGCGCTACTCGAGCCTCCACCCGTCTTTCTTCATCTAACTCTATCAGCATAACCCTCTATTCCCTTCTCCCTCATATGCTTATCTAGCCTCCCTGTAAATGCATCTATACTATTCACTTCAACCACTCCCTGGGGTAGTGAGTTCTACATTCTCACCACTCTCTGGGTAAAGAAGTTACTTCTGAATTCCCTATTTGATTTCTTGGTGACTATCTTATATTGATAGCCTCTAATTTTGCTCTTCCCCACAAGTGGAAATACTCTCTCTGTATCTACTCTATCAAAACCTTGCATAATTTTAAAGACCTCTCATAATTTTAAAGACCTCTATTAGACCAGTCTTCTCTTTTCTGGAGAAAAGAGCCCCAGCCGATTCAGTCTTTCCTGATAGTTATAACCTCTCAGTTCTGGTATCATCTTTGTAAATCTTTTTTGCACCTTCTCCTGTGCCTCTATATCCTTTTTATAATATGGCGACCAGAATTGTACACAGTGCTCCAAGTGTGGTCTAACCAAGGTTCGATACAAGTTTAGCATAACTTCTCTACTTTTCAGTTCAATCCCTCTAGAAATAAACCCTAGTGCTTGGTTTGCTTTTTTTATGGCCTTGTTAACCTGTGTCGCTACTTTTAGTGATTTGTGTATTTGTACTTCGAGATCACTTTGCTCTTCGACCCTACTTAGAATAGTATTTTCCAAGTAATATGTGACCTCCCTATTTTTCTTACCAAAATGTAATACCTCATATATGTATGTTGAATTTCATTTGCCAATTATATGCCCATTCTTCAAGTTTATTAATGTCTTCTTGTAATTTGTTGCAGTTCTCCTCAGTATTGACTATCCACCCCAATTTGGCATCATCTGCAAATTTAGAAATTTTGTTTTCAATTCCAAAGTCTAAATCGTTACTGTAGATTGTGAACAACAGTGGTCCCAGCACTGATCCTTGTGGAACACCACTTACCACCTTCTGTCACTCTGAATAGCTACCCTTTACCCCTAATCTCTGCTTTCTGTCTTGAAGCTAGCTAGTTATACATTCTGCTACTTGCCCCCTGACTCCACATGCTCTGACCTTATTCATTAGTTTATTATGTGGTACCGTATCGAAGGCTTTTTGAAGATCTAGATAAATTACATCTACTACATTACCCTTGTCTACTCTCTCTATTACCTCTTCAAAAAATGAAATGAGGTTGGTCAAGTAAGACTTTCCCTTTTGAAATCCATGCTGACTATTTATTATATTTTTGGTTTCTAGATGTGAAGCGCCATGGGGGCCCAAGATGGCGGCTCGCACGGCCCACACACGGCGCTGCTGGCGTTCGGGGTGGCTTTGGCCTTGCAGACGCTGGCGTAGTGTCCCTTTTTCCCGCAGCCCGAGCAGGTCGCATTCTTCGCCGGGCAGCGCGCTCTGGGGTGTTTGGTCTGGCCACAGAAGTAGCATTTCTGGCCTTGGGATACTGCTGTCTGGCTTTGGGACACTGCTGCGGTAGTTGGGCCGTTGTTGGGCTGTGGCTGGGGTGGCACGGTGCTATGGGGCTGTCCTACCGTGTCCCAGGTTGTCGTTCCCCGCGGCGTCCACGGTGCAGAGGAGTAGGCATCCATGCCCCGGAAGGCTGCGTCCAGCGTTAGTGCGATGTCGGAGGCTTTGTTGAGGGTGAGGTCACTCTGCTCCAGCAGTCGCTGTCGGGTGTAGTTGGACCTGTGGCCCGCTACGAAGGCATCCCGGATCAGTTCCTCCGTGTACTTAGTGGGCGTTACCGCCTTACACCCACAGGCCCGGCCAAGCACGGACAGTGCTTGAAGGTATTCCTCAGTCGATTCCCCAGGTTGTTGCTTGCGACTCCCCAGAAGGTGCCTAGCGTATACTTCGTTCACAGGGCGCGTGTACTGGGTCTTGAGGAGCTGGAGGGCGGCTGTGTACGAGGTCGCATCCCGGATGACTGAGTACACTCGGTGGTTCACCTTGGAGAACAGGACAGACAGTTTGTCCGCATCTGTTTCGACCGCAGTGGAGGCAGTCAGGAATGTCTCGAAGCACGTGAGCCACTAAGCAAACTTGGTGGAAGCGTCCGCTTCCCGACTGTCCAGGTCCAGGCATGCTGGTGTGAGGATCTTCTCCATTATAAAAAATTTAGTTAATAAAATTGAAGCGCCATCAATTACTCAAAAGACTGAGGTTGAGCGAGTAACAATCAGGCTTTTATTAACTAAAGAATTAAGGTCTTGTCTCGAGTGGTCGACCCGTCCAGAATACTAAGGGACTGGGAGGTAGTCACTTATATACCTGGAATAGTGGGAGGAGTCAGCTGAGGCATGTCCAGACCTGTACCTAGTGGAATACACATACAGACACAGACAGGTATAACAGTGGTTTACCACAAGATGTTCTTCTATTTTCTCCTTTAGTAGGGATTCCATTATTTTTCCTACCACCAATGTTAAGCTGACTGGTCTATAGATCGCTGGACATGTTCTATCTCCCTTCTTAAATATAGGTATTACGTTAGCTATCCACCTGTCCTCTGCTGCTACACCTTGTTCTAAAGAATGATTAAATATATATAGTAATGCCTCTGCAATCTCTTCCCTAGATTCTTCTAAAATGCGTAGATGTAATCTATCCGGACCAGGGGTTTTATCCTCTTTGAGTTTGATAGTTTATTTAATATTTCTCCTCTTTTTATTTTAAATGCAGTTATCTCATTGCTAATCACATTATCCAATGTCATGTCCACTTGTTCTGCCTCCCTCGTAAATACAGATCCGGAGACGTGAGTTCAGATCGGACCACGGCAACTGGGAAATTTAAATTCAGTTCATTAAATAAATCTGGAATAAAAAGCTAGTATCAGTAATGGTGATCATGAAACTACCGGATTGCCATAAAAATCTATCTGGTTCACTAATGTCCTTTAGGGAAGGAAATCTGCCACCTTACCTGGTCTGCCTTATATGTGACTCTAGAACCACAACAGTGTGGTTGACTCTTAACTGCCCTCTGAAGTGGCCTAGCAAGCCACTCAGTTGTACAAGATAAGGATAAAACCGACGGACCACCCGGCTTCGACCTCAGGCTAGTCAAGCAACAGCCTGACATAGTCATACTCACAGAATCATACCTTTCAGACAATGTCCCAGACTCCTCCATCAGACAGACCCACCAGAGGTGGCGGCACAGTGGTATACAGTCGGGAGGGAGTATTCAACAATGACTCCAGACACCATGAAGTCTCATGGCTTCAGGTCAAGCATGGGCAAGGAAACCTCCTGCTGATTACAACCTACCACCCTCCCTCAGCTGATCAATCAATACTTCTCCATGTTGAATACCACTTGGAGGAAGCACTGAGGGTAGCAAGGGCACAGAATGTGCTCTGGGTGGGGGACTTTAATGTCCATCACCAAGAGTGGCTCAGTAGCAACACTACTGACCGAGCTGGCTGAGTCCTGAAGGACATAGCTGCCAGACTGGGCCTGCAGCAGGTGGTGTGAGTACCAGCATGAGGGAAAAATCTACTTGACCTAAGAACATAAGAACATAAGAAATAGGAGCAGGAGTAGGCCAATCGGCCCCTCGAGCCTGCTCCGCCATTCAATAAGATCATGGCTGATCTGATCCTAACCGCCAATCTACTATCACTGAACCATCTCCTGAATCTAACAGAATTAGACACATGAAATAGGAGCAGGATCAGGCTACACGGCCCCTGGGCCCGCTCCGCTACCCACAGGGCCATGACTGATCCGAACCTAGACTCATGTCCAAATTCCTGCCCGTTCCCCATAACCCTTTATTCCCTTTACTTCTAGGAAACTGTCTATTTCTGTTTTAAATTTATGTAATGATATAGCTTCTACAGCTTTTTGGGGCAGCACATTCCATTCACCCTCTGAGTGAAGTAGTTCCTCCTCATCTCAGTTTTGAAAGAGCAGCCCCTTATTCTAAGACTATGCCCCCCAGTTCTAGTTTCACCCATCATCGGGAACATCCTCCCCGCATCCACCCGATCCAACCCCTTCACAATCTTATATGTTTCAATAAGATCGCCTCTCATTCTTCTGAACTCCAATGAGTAGAGTCCCAATCTACTCAACCTCTCCTCATATGTCCATCCCCTCATCCCCGGGATTAACCGAGTGAACCTTCTTTGTACTGACTCGAGAGCAAGTATGTCCTTTCTTAAGCATGGACACCAAAACTGTACGCAGTATTCCACGTGCGGTCTCACCAATACCTTGTACAACTGAAGCAATACCTCCCTATTTTTATATTCTATCCCCCTAGCAATGAAAGCCAACATTCCATTGGCCTTCTTAATCACTTGCTGCACCTGCATACTAACCTTTTGAGTTTCGTGCACCAGGACCCCCAGATCCCTTTGTAATTCAGTACTTTCCAGTTTCTTGCCATTAAGATAATAACTTGCTCTACGATTTTTCCTGCCAAAGTGCATAACCTCACACTTTCCAGTATTGTATTCCATCTGCCAAATCACTGCCCACTTACTTAGCCTGTCTATGTCCCCTTGCAGGTTTTTTATGTCCTCCTCACTCACTACTTTCCCTCCCATCTTAGTATCATCTGCAAACTTTGATATGTTACACTTGGTCCCCTCCTCCAAATCGTTAATATAGATTGTAAAGAGTTGGGGACCCAGCACTGGCCCCTGCGGAACACCACTAGTTACTGATTGCCAGTCCGAGAATGAACCATTTATCCCAACTCTCTGCTTTCTGCTAGATAGCCAATCCTCTATCCATGCCAGAATATTACCCCCAATCCCGTGATTTTTTATCTTAAGCAATAATCTTTTGTGTGGCACCTTGTCAAATGCCTTTTGGAAGTCTAAATACACTACGTCCACTGGTTCCCCTTTATCCACCCTATATGTTACTTCCTCAAAGAACTCCAGCAAATTTGTCAAACATGACTTCCCCTTCATAAAACCATGCTGACTTTGTCCTATTAAATTACGATTATCCAAATGTCCTGTTACTGTCTCCTTAATAATGGACTCCAATATTTTACCTACCACAGATGTTAGGCTAACCGGTCTATAGTTTCCAGCCTTCTGTCTACTGCCCTTTTTAAATAAGGGCGTTACATTAGCAGTTTTCCAGTCTGCCGGGACCTTTGCTGAGTCCAGGGAGTTTTGGAAAATTATTACCAATGCATCCACAATCCCTACCGCCACTTCCCTCAAGACCCTAGGATGTAAGCCATCAGGTCCAGGTGATTTATCCGCCTTGAGTCCCATTATTTTACCGAGTACCACTTCCTTAGTGATTTTGATCGTGTTTAGCTCCTCCCCCGCTATAGCCCCCTGTTTGTCCAGTGTTGGGATATTCTTAGTGTCTTCTACTGTAAAGACTGATACAAAATATTCATTCAGTGTTTTTGCCATCTCCATATTTCCCACCATTAATTTCCCGGTCTCATCCTCTAAGGGACCAACATTTACTTTAGCCACCCTTTTTCTTTTTATATAACTATAAAAACTCTTACTATCTGTTTTTATATTTTTTGCTAATTTACTTTCATAATCTATCTTCCCTTTCTTAATCAATCTTTTTGTTACTTTTTGCTGTCTTTTAAAGTTTTCCCAATCCTCTATCCTCCCACTAGATTTGGCTACCTTATATGCCCTTGTTTTTAGTCGAATACTATCCTTAATTTCTTTACTTAGCCACGGATGGCTGTCTTTTCTTTTACACCCTTTTCTTCTCAGTGGAATATATATTTTTTGGAAGTTGTAAAATAACTCCTTAAATGTACACCACTGATCATGTATCGTCTTACCCTTTAATCTATTTTCCCAATCCACTCTACTCAATTCCGCTCTCATACCTTCATAGTCTCCTTTATTCAAGCTTAGCACGCTTGTTCGAGATCCAACCTTCTCACCCTCTAATTGAATATGGAATTCAACCATGTTATGGTCACTCATTCCAAGGGGATCCTTTACTAGGACATTTTTAATTAATCCTGTCTCGTTACACAGGACCAGATCTAAGGTTGCTTGCCCCCTGGTCGGTTCAGTTACATACTGCTCAAGAAACCCATCCCTAATACACTCAATGAACTCATCCTCAAGGCAGCCCTGCCCAATTTGATTTGTCCAATTAATATGATAGTTAAAATCCCCCATAATTATAGATGTTCCCTTATTACAAGCCTCAACTATTTCCTGATTGATACTCCGTCCAACAGAGTTGCCACTGTTCGGAGGCCTATAGACTGCGCCCACTAGTGTTTTTTCCCCTTATTATTCCTTACCTCCACCCAAACTGTTTCATTATCCTGATCTTTTGACCCAATATCATTTCTCTGTATTACAGTGATTCCTTCCTTTATTAACATAGCCACCCCACCTCCCCTTCCTTCCTGCCTGTCCTTCCTGATCGTTAAATAACCTGGTATGTTTAATTCCCAGGCATTGTCACCCTGCAGCCATGTTTCTGTAATGGCCACAAGATCATACCCATATGTAGTTATTTGTGCCATTAACTCATCTATTTTGTTACGAATGCTACGTGCATTCAGATAGAGAACTTTCAAATATGTTTTGTGACACTTAGTTCCTGCTTTTGCCCTTTATATTACTTTACCTTTTACTCCATACCTTCTGCCCCTTCCTGACACACTCTGGTTTTTAATTTCCCCACTGCTACCTAAGTCTATGACCTTCTCTGTTGTCATTTTTATTATTTGCTCTCTAGGAACCTCCCCCCCCCACTAGTTAGTTTAAAGCCCTCTCTACAGCCCTAGTTATATGATCTGCCAGGACTCTAGTCCCAGCACTGGCCAAGTGAAGCCCGTCCCAACGGAACAGCTCCCTCCTGCCCCAGTACTGGTGCCAGTGTCCCAGGAAGCAAAACCCATTTCTCCCACACCAGTCTTTGAGCCACGCATTTAACTCTCTAATTTTATTTGTCCTAGCCAAATTCGCTCGTGGCTCAGGTAATAATCCAGAGATTATTACCCTTGAGGTTCTGTTTTTTAATTTGACCCCTAGCTGCTCATACTCCTTTAACAGAACCGGCTTCCTTGTCCTATCTACGTCGTTTGTACCAACATGGACCACGACAACTGGATCCACCCCCTCCCACTGCAAGTTTCTTTCCAGCCCAGAGGAGTTGTCCTTAACCCTGGCACCGGGTAGGCAACACAGCCTTCGGGACTCTCACTCTCGGCTGCAGAGAACTCTATCTATCCCCCTAATAATACTATCCCCTACCACTACAACATTTCTATTTACTCCCCCCTCTTGAATGGCCCCCCGTTCCACGGTGCTGTGGCCAGGTTGCTCATCCTCCCTGCAGTCCCTGCTCCTGTCCCCACAGGGAGTAAGAACCTCGAACCTGTTGGTCAAGAACAAGGGCTGCAGCTCCTCCAGCTCTACCTCCTGGGTCCCCGTACCTGCCTCACTCGTAGTCACACTATCCTGTCCCTGACCATGGGCTACATCTGAATTACTTAACTTCATAGGTGTGACCACCTCCTGATACACAGAGTCCAGGTACTTCTCCCCCTCCCTGATGTGTTGCAGTGTCTGAAGCTCAGACTCCAGCTCATCAACACGGAGCTGGAGTTCCTGTAGCAGCAGACACTTGTCACAGACGTAATCACCGTGAGCCTCAATGGGGTTCACCGGCTCCCACATCTCGCAACAGTAACACATCACCTGCTCCATTCTATTTAATTAATTAAATTTTTTATTGTTAGTTATGGACACCCTCTGCCCGATTTTAGATGCTAGTATCCCCTTTAATTAATTGGATTTAAATTAAATCAATCCCTCTAGTTACACCAGTTAAATGGTTTACCAACAGTCACTCTGCACCAGAAAGGCCTTGGTACACCACAGCAACCTTAAAAACTATAAACCACAGACTTAAAGTTTTAAAACAAGAGAAATACTCCAACCAATCACCTCGTCCTCATTAATCTACCTGTTGCAGATGCATCTGTCCATGACAGTATTGGTAGCAGTGAGCACCGCACAATCATTGTGGAGACGAAGTCCCGTCTTCACACTAAGGGCACCCTTCATCGTGTTGTGAGGCACTACCACCATGCTAAATGGGATAGATTCAGAACAGATTTAGCAGCTCAAACTAGGCATCCATGAGGCACTGTGGGCCATCAGCAGAAGCAGAATTGTATTCCACCACAATCTGTAACCTCATGGCCCGGCATATCCCTCACTCTACCATTACCATCAAGCCAGGGGACCAACCCTGGTTCAATGAGGAGTGTAGAAGAGCATGCCAGGAGCAGCACTAGGCGTACCTAAAAATGAGGTGCCAACCTGGGAAGCTGCAACACAGGACTACATGCATGCTAAACAGCGGAAGCAGCATGCTATAGACAGAGCTAAGCGATCCCACAATCAACAGATCAGATCAAAGCTCTGCAGTCCTGCCACATCCAGTCATGAATGGTGGTGGACAATTAAACAACTAACGGGAATAGGAGGCTCCATGAAAATCCCCATCCTCAATGATGGCAGAGCACAGCACGCGAGTGCAAAAGACAAGGCTGAAGAATTTGCATCCATCTTCTGCCAGAAGTGCCGAGTGATGACCATATCAGCCTCCTCCTGAGGTCCCCACCATCAGTCTTCAGCCAATTGAATTCACTCCACATGATATCAAGAAACGGCTAAGCGCACTGGATACAGCAAAGGCTGTGGGCCTCGACAACATCCCGGCTGTCATTCTGAAGACTGGTGCTCCAGAACTAGCTGCGCCTCTAGCCAAACTGTTCCAGTACAGCTACAACATTGGCATTTACCCGACAATGTGAAAAACTGCCCAAGTATGTCCTGTCCACAAAAAGCAGGACAAACCCAATGTGGCCAATTACTGCCCCATCAGTCTACTCTCAATCAGTAGCAAAGTGATGGAAGGTGTTGTCGACAGTGCTATCAAGCGGCACTTACTCACCAATAACCAGCTCATTGATGTCCAGTTTGGGTTTTGCCAGGACCACTCGGCTCCAGACCTCATTACAGCCTTGGTCTACACATAGACAAAAGAGCTGAATTCCAGAGGTGAGGTGAGAGTGACTGCCCTTGTTATCAAGGCAGCATTTTACCGAGTGTGGCATTAAGGAACCCTCATAAAATCAAAGTAAAACTCTCCACTGGCTGGAGTCATACCTAGCACAAAGGAAGATGGTTGTGGTTGTTGGAGGCAAATCATCTCAGCCCCAGGACATCGCAGCAGGAGTTCCTCAGGGCAGTGTCCTAGGCCCAACCATCTTCAGTTGCTTCATTAATGATCTTCCTTCAATCATAAGGTCAGAAATGGGGATGTTCGCTGCTAATTGCACAGTGTTCACTTCCATTCGCAACTCCTCAGATAATGAAGCAGTCATTACCGCCCGCACGCAGCAAGACTTGGATGACATTCGAGCTTGGGCTCATAAGTGGCAAGTATCATTCACACCACACAAATGCCAGACAATGACTATCTCCAAAGAGAGAGAGTCTAACCACCACCCCTTGACATTCAACCATTGCTGATTCCTCCACCATCAACAGCCTGGAGGATCAACATTGACCAGAAACTTAACTGGACCAGCCACATAAATACAGTGACTACAAGAGCAGGTCAGAGGCTGGGTAATCTGCGGTGAGTGTCTCACCTCCTGACTCCCCAAAGCCTTTCCATCATCTAAAAGGCACAAGTAAGGAGTGTGATGGAATACTCTCCACTTGCCTGGATGAGTGCAGGTCCAACAACACTCAAGAAGCTCGACACCATCCAAGGCAAAGCAGCCCGCTTGATTGGCACCCCATCTAGTACCTTAAACATTCACCCCCTCCACCACTGGCGCACTGTGGCTGCAGTGGGTACCATCTACAAGATGCACTGCAGCAACTCGCCAAGGCTTCTTCGATAGCACCTCCCAAACCCGCAGCCTCTACCCCCTAGAAGGACAGCAGATGCATGGGAACATGATCACCTCCAAGTGCCCCTCCAAGTCACACACCATCCTGACTTGGAAATATATCACCATTCCTTCATCGCCTGGCCAAAATCCTGGAGCTCCCTCCCTAACAGCACTATGGGAGCACCTTCACCACACGGACTGCAGTAAATCAAGAAGGCGGCTCACCACCACCTTCTCAAGGACAATTAGGGATGGGCAATAAATGCTGGCCTTGCCAGCAATGCCCACATCCCAGGAAAGAAACCTTTTTTTGAATAACTATGGTACAAGAAGTTACAAAAAGGCTTATATTTTCTATATATCTGAACAATGATTTGGACATCATGAATTAACCTTAAAAATCATAACAGGTTACAGAATGCTTTCACAATAACAACAGCAACTTGCATTTATATAGCGCCTTTAACATATTAAAACGTCCCAAGCCACTTAACTACCTATGGTACCAGAATTAAAGGCCTTGTGTAGAAAGTGTCCCCTTTAAAATAATTTTGTAACACTATAAAAATATCAAGGCCTTCCCTTAAAATAAGCAAGTGTCACATGGGAATTTAATGTAAATATCCTCTTATTCATTATGATCGAAGTGAGATGTTACCGTTATAGCATTCATTGGTATAAATAAAAAGAAAGAAAAGAACTTTCATTTATATAGTGCCTTTAACAACCTCAGTTTGTCCTAAAGTACTTCACAGCCAATTAAATACTTTTGAAGTATAGTCGCTGTTGTAATGTAGGAACCTAGAAAAATAGGAACAGGAATAGCAATGCAGCAAGGCACTGCAGGAGCCAATTTGTGCACATCTAGGTCCCACAAATAATAATTAGATAAATGACCAATTAAACTGTTTTGGTAGTGTTGGTTGAGGAATAAATTTTGCCATGGACAACCAGTAGAACTCCCCTGCTCCTCTTCAAATAGTGCTCTGGGATCTTTTATATCCACCTGAGAGGGCAGATGGGACCTCAGTTTAACGTATCATCAAAAAGACTACACCTCCAACAGTGCAGTATTCCCTCGGTACTACACTGGAGTGTCAGCCAAGATTTTGTGCTCAAGTCCTTGAGTGGGGCTTCAACTCAAACCTTCTGACTCAGAAAGTAAGCGTACTGCCATTGAGCCAAAGCTGACACCTAATGAATGAAGAATGTATGTAAAAAACATTTGTCCTATCACTTAATGGACCTTTTTAAGCACAGAGAAATAATCTTAAATATACTCATAAAATAGACATAGAAGTCAAAAGTAAACTGACATATGTCCTATGATTGACCTTACAGCTTCCTATGAAAGAATCCAGGAAATAATTGTGAATTCTGCTACAGCCTTGCAAAGAATGGGTCAATAAGCTTGCTTGGAGAGATCGGTTCTTTCACATGTGGGGCATCTGCCTGTTAGAGTAAGTAATGTAGAAGCTGCACGAGCATTTTGGAAAACACCAGGAAAACATGGGATCCCTTCCTGTGAACTAGGCTCGTCCACACCCTAGCACCCACAACCAGGCCGACTGTATGGCTGCCTGGCTAAACAGACTGGCCTCAGAGTGATAGCAAGTACAGTGTATCAAATCATAGCTTCAGAAAGTCTGTAAACTTCATGTACAATACTTTTAGAAAATAAAAGTCGTTTTTGTTAGAATTGAAGTTATGTATTATAAGGAGAGCAGACAACTGATCTGATTGGTACCAAGTCAGTGTAGCCCTAGTCTATATGTATCCTTTAGGTAATAAAAACAGAAGATGCTGGAAATACTCAGCAGGTCAGGCAGCATCTGTGGAGCGAGAAAGAGAGTTAACAGCTGCAATTTTACTAACCTCAGCAGGTTCGTGGCAGGCAACATCGGTGGTGGGTCCCAACCCCACTGCTGTCTCCATTCTGGCCTCCGAAATGAATTTCCCCTGATTGGGTGGGCTTAACAAGCCCAGCAAGTTTCCCGGCCAATTAGAGGAAGCGGGTCTGATGATGTCATTTGATGATGCGTCATCAGCCGGTTTCCTTAAAGGAACCACAGCCAAATTTAATTTGACATTTGTGCTTTCAGTGTTATACAGCATTGAGGTGCTGCAAACACTGACAAGCCCTGCACAGAGGTGCAGGGCTGCACCCAGGCTCTCCCATGACTCCCTCCATATGCTTACAGAGGGAGTCACAGCAGACAGGGAGGTCCTCTTCCCTTCCCATGGGCGGAAGAGACCTCCCAGGAGACCAATGCAGCCTGGTTGCACACTGCAGAGGAGATAACAAGCAGGGATGTGGTCAGGAGGACCTGGGTGCAGTGCCGCAAATGTTTCAATGATCTCAGTAGATCACAAAACGTTAGTACAAAGCCACATTCAACCTCATCCTGCTGTGCCTCTCATCACATCCCCATCACTCTGCCTTCCCTACCCTACTCCTGCACATCCTTACCCACACCAACTTACCTTGCACCTCCACCCATCCCTCTCTATCTACATTATCACATTCCCATCTCATTAGCCACCTCTCACACTCACCTAACAACACACAAGGGTAGGCACTTGGGTGTTTTATGCAATGTTCATGTCGCGTCAAATATTGAAACCTTTATTTTCAATACTTTGTGTTCTTGGACAGATTTGTCTGCACCTTTGGAAGTGGCTTAGTGAGTTGTAGTGAATGGTGAGACATAACGATAACCCCTGTAATGATGATGAGTGTGAAAGGAATGGCTTGGGCATTGTAGGGAAGCTTTATAGTGTTGGTGTGGGCTGGTGCCAGCCTAGCACATCATGTGGCAGCCAGGGTGCACAGCATCAAGTGAAGTTAATCTGGCCTTGGTGAGGGCATCCCTTGCCTCCCGGGCAGCAATGTGGTCGGGTGCTGATGCCCTGCGTCCTGTGCTGATGCCCTGCGTCCTGTGCTGATGCCCTGCGTCCTGTGCAGCATCAGTTAATTGCGGAGAGGTTGGTATAGTTGTTGGTGCTGCTGGTGTGCCTGGTGCTGCTAGTGTTGGGGCTGATCGTGGTGAGATTCTGAGGACCAAGGTGAGAGAGTTTCAAGGGCACCCATGCTGATGGAATAGATGGCAGGTGAAGTAGAGATGACAGAAGTGATCTGTCAATGGTGGGAGAGGGAATGAGGTCAGACTGGATGGAGACTTGTGTAAGGTCTTGCAGCATCCTGAATCTGTAGTGGAAATGCAGTTTAGAGAAGCTAATGGTTATGGTGACATATCTCAATTAGCTGGGAGCTTTGACTTGACATTTGAAGCGGTCAACTCATCAGCTAATTCAATGGCCACTGACCTCCCGCCTCAGCTTCGCAGACGAGGTCTAGGCACAGTGGGAAACCGGTGGGTGACCTGTCAAATCTAAAACACTGGGAAAGAAACATTGCTAAGTGGCTGTAATCAAGCCACAAATGATTTTAATTGCCTCCCCCACTGCTGTATGTCGGGTCTGCTCAGCACTGACAGGCCCAACATATGGTAAAGGTGTGTGGTGGTGGGTTCACAGTGGGGTCCTGAACTGCTGTAAAAAAAACACTTTCCCACCTGAACTGCCACCAATGGTGCCCACTGACCCCCCCCCCCCTCCCCCCAGAATCCAGGCCAACGTCTCCGTTCTGACGAAAAGTCACTGACCTGCTGATTATTTCCAGCATTTTCTGTTTTTATTTCAGATTTCCAGCATCCGCAGTATTTTGCTTTTGTATCCTTTAGGTGTTTATTTTCTGCATATTGGTTTTCGGTTAAAAATTACTGAATCATCTAACCTGGCACAACAAAACAATCTTAAGCAGACAATACTAATTTTGCAACAATCCCCCAGTATATCGCCAGTTCTACATTACAAGGTTAAGTCAGTCCACAATTGTTTTTAAACTGGATGTTGTTCCTTACTATTAATTATGTTAAAGGTGTAAGAACCAACCTTTTAATTAGTGCCTGTCCTTCCGCAGTGTTGTCGCCAACGTCAGACCCCCTTACCTTCTGTTTTACAACAGAAAAAAGGTAAAAGGTTCTTCCCCAAAGTCTTAGCTCTGTGGTGCGCTTGGAGCTGGTGACCCTCATCCTATACCCGCCATCGCCTCTGAATTACACCAAAATGTTATCTTCGTTCTTTTCCGCAACAAAGTCTTTTCAATTACACTTGACATTTCACGCTGTACACGTCGTGTTTTCTCTCCCTCAAATACTGCGTACGCCAATCAAATATTTAAACAATTTGATTTCAACTCGACCGAAACAGCGTCTGATCGTTATCAAGAAGCGTGAAAATGATTAGATGACTAAGCCCTTCGGGCTAAAGTGTTAGCCTTGGGTGCTGAGTTTATCAAAGTTATCGCTCGATTGACAGTGTGTGAGAAGTCAACCTCTTAATTACAGCGACTATCCGCTGCCGAGGAGATCTAGAATTAATGACATTCCCCACGGTTTCTGATAAACTGTGTGTGCACAAAATACTTCAGTACTTCCGAAAATATCAAACCGTTCTGTGTAAAAAAAATTATTCGACTTCCGACGTTATTGAAAGACAACGATGCCCTAAATGTTAACCCTTAACCACCAGCCCCCCGCCCCCCGCCCCCCGCAACACCTTGCTGTGTCAAAGCGCTGATCCTGGATGGAAAATATCCCCAGGTTTATCCGTACATTTGATCCCGAGCGGCATGTCATTAGGGTGATAACCGTCCTTAGGGACACAACTTCCTAGTTACACTAGCTAGTGGTTTGCCCGAGTGTCATAAAATCAGATGTTTAAAACCTCGGCTGCCCTTCTGAGAGTACCACGCCAAGTGCCGTGCCTGGTTGCGAACTTTGCATTATTGTTTCAACCTTTGGTGAAAGCTCAAGATATTTACTCGTGTCGCGATATTTTAATGCACAGACAGCAAGACAGACCAAATACAGTAATTTGATGTGGGGTGTAATTGCGGAGATATATGCTGCTTCGAATATACAGTAAATTTGACAGGGAGCCAAGTACTTGTCTGAGTCAAAGAGGCATTTTTCCCCACAAATCCGAAGCTCCTGGCGCCTCTGCCCCTCGTGTTTACTGTATTAATGTATTATTAACTCGCGTTGTTTCTCGATCGGCCGCTAATCAGTAACATTACACTGGCAACGGGAAGTTTGGTCTCTAGTCTCCTGGAGACGGTGACTCTCGGCTGCCTCTCCTTTTCCATTAGATCAGCAGCACTTTTACCACACGGGGAGTCTACTCCGATCCCCTCTAAGCTACAAATCCAGCCACGTCTGGAAAAGCACATTGAGACTTCTAGATTTTGGAAAATGAAATTACTCCAGATGGAAGCTGGCCGATTTATTACAAATAGAATTGTCACTTGTCAACCTCCGCGGTGCACTTTCCACAGTTCTCGGCTACATAGTTACAGTAACACACGCTGCCCATGTATTATTTACATAAATAACATTCTGCTTCTGACGCGTTTTCAGTTTTGTTTCAGGAAATATCTGTCTTACTGATTTATTGCACACATCATTGCACGTTTGCACTGACAAGTTAATTTTCCTCACAGATACCGGCGAACTCGACTTGCACTCACCCTTTTAGCAATGTTGTAATTCTCTTCTTTTATCCTGTTCCTGTAAGAATGAACCCAACAGGCAGCGGCGCGTTGAGTGAAAAAGCCCCCCCGCCCCCCCAATCGCCTGCTTTCTCTTGCCTTACCTGCTGAGTGAACGGGTTCTCCTTGATGTAGCTGAAGACAAACGAGGAGAAGAGCAGGTCTTCGTTTAGTCCACAGCCCGCCATCATCAGTAGGAGCTGGAGATGGATGGATGGAGGGATGGATGGATGGAGGGAGGGATGGTGACTGGGAGGGAGGGAGGGAGGGAGGCGGGAGCGGGGCTGAGCGCGGGAGCGAGCGCAGACAGTCCCTGTCCGAGCCGCAGTCACGTGAGCGAGCGCCTGCTCCCGGGTCCGGATTCCAGATTCCAGGGTCCTGCACCCACTCGGCGGAGCCTCAAACCACCTGTTACACCCCTGCGATCACAGGCGCGCTGCGGCTCGCAAGCAGCAAGCTCTGCCGTTGATTGGAAAACCCTTTGCTTTGCTTTTTTTTTTAAACCCTTCCTGTAGCTTGTATCCTGCAGTCACACGCGCGCGCGCGCCTCCTTTCTTACAGCTGGCGTGACACAAGTCCAGAGCTAGGCAGGGAAAGAAAGAAGGGAGAAAAAGGCTGCTTGGGGTTCGGTGTGAAATTCAAAAAAATGTAGTCAAGTCAGCTTCAGGGTAAGTGAGAAGAGGTTTCAAATCGTGCTCAGTAACGCCACAGAGTTAATGCCGATGAATTGCAATACAGTCAACAGTAAGACTTTATTTTCCTCTCTGGTAATTTTTCCTCCTGGGAAATAAGGCAAAAGTGTCACGTGCGCGGTCCCAGCTTCCTGGCAAATCCAGCAGAGGGGGCTGGGAATTACAGGTAGACCGTGGTACAATTAGTCACCTATTCCTGTCAATGATAGCGTAGATCCCAGATGAAAATGCGTGGTGGGGGGCGGAGAGAGAAACGGTGCCGATTTATTTTCTTGATTTATTTTTCTTGACAGATTTACTAATGCGTCGCCTTCGCGTTGGTCACCAATCCAGACGATGCAATGAGATCAATTGAACGTGTATGGGGTTAAAGCAGCTGCTTAGTGCAGTCAGCACCTGAGATTTCAGTTGTCCTTTTAACTTTCACTTTTCGTCCCAGGAGAATGTGTCCACCAATCACACTTTCAGAGCTATAACCATACCAGATTCTACAAGGAGAATGTAATATGATTAAATGAATCAATTCCCGCCAGGGGCCATGTTTATACAGTGTTTCAAAGATGATCACTTATTCTCTGCGGAACTGTTTTTACAGTCTTCGCACGAGTCCAGAGTCACCCCGTCCGTAGTAGATACGAAAACGGTTATTAAAACGCGCAGAGCTCACGCTAAAATCGGTGCTTTGACACAAGTCAGTTACTGTAACGTTTCTTGTCGGAGAACATCAATCCCTTTAACCGGAGTCCAATTTTCACCAGCACCAGAATGCTATATGGTATATCCTGATTTCACACTGAACTTCAGATATGCGGGCTGCACACTTTTAACCACAGTCACTAGCTTTTCCTTTGTGTAGAATATCGCACTCTTCCGCTGCTTAGCCACTCTAATCCGAGATCTTGGGCTAGATCATTCGCTAATTATCAGGGCTAGTTAGGTAACAGCATAGGATCTCCCAATCGGTTATAGTCCAAGAAATATCACAATCCTACTTCGCTCACCCAATTCACAGGAAATATAGTTATTCCGACCAGTACTTTTCCTCAGATCAGAATCAGAGATAGTTTGTAAAATGCTTTCCTCAGCCGACAACCTTATTTTCGAGGTAGGAAATCAGGTCGGCAAACAGTTTTTGTCGGCAAGATATAAGAAAATGTTTTTTTTTACATCTAGCTCTAATTTAACACCCTCCAAGATATTTCCTCCTGACTGCACAGGTTGATATAAAAAGCGTGTTTCCAGGTCATGTGAGGATGATGAGCTGGGTGTCTATGCAGGTGCTGAATACGTAATGGAAAACGTCTGAAACCTTGGAGAGTTCCGTTGCTATCGACCTATACTCCACAACACTGTACTACAGCCTACTACTGCACGCAATTATTCAGCCGCGATCTCACTCATAAGATCTTCATTACAACAGAAAAGCCACGGGGGTCCCGAAAAACCAACACGACCTCTCTTAAACCAGAACGCTTGAGATGGTGTAAACTCACTTTGAAAAATCCAGCTTTCCAGCAAAATCACCAGAGTGAACTAGACGAACTCGCTTGTTTAACAGGAAGCAAAGTTTAGGTTCGCGATCACTTACTCGGGCAATGAATAAACACACCGTGCACAGAATTCTGTGGGATGGCCTCTTCCAAATATAACACAGCGTACCGTGGAAAAGATTGTTATTACTGGTTTGTGGAGTTAGCTGCAGACAGCACTACTTTCCTGCCAGTCTGAAAAGCAAGTGTCACAGCAGCGGTATAAACCCGCACATCAATTTAGCAACACTTGCATAAGCATTACGCTACGTACACGCTTAAAGGGACAAAAAAATATTGGTAATTCTATATATATATATGTATATATATAAAATAAATTTGCGTCTTAGGTTTACACTATTTTACCATTTGTAGCAATGACTTTTGCACCTAGTTTATTTTTGGCTTCAATTCAACATATGGGCTTCGAAAAGCTTTAGGCCCCTTGTGGAAGCCAGGCATTTACCAACCTTTACCAAATTTAACACTGCATAATTGTATTTCAAATATTTTGATCACATTCCAGAAATGGTCTGTGTTTTGAAGTGTTTTGTGTATATGTAGGTCTGCAGGTTGCGTCCGGAGCTCCGCTACTTGTCTACTTGGCATTTTCTTTTGATATTAATTAGATACGCTGTAGGGACTCGTTGCCATGTGACTGATGCTGCTTTCCTCTCTCGTCATACTGCATCGGTGATACACTGTGCAAGTTAGAACAAGTAGAGGCTGCATTATGCCGGATTCAAAGTGTAATCTGGACCTCCGACATTCACCAGTCTTTGATTCAGCTTTGTATAGGCGCGAAACGAGAGTTAAAAGAGACGCAGACTTTCTCCGTTCTAAATACAGATTTTTCTTGATTTCGCAAAGTATAAAATCATCCAATGAACGATGTTCTTGGGAGCCAGCTAAAAATCAGCTCGATTTGAGAGATTTCATCTGTGGTTGCGGTAGTACTTTCCAAATTGCTAGGATATCAAGTATTGAGGAAATAGTGCAGTTATAATGTGATTTTCAAATGAGAGGTAACATATTATTCACAAACACACCTACTTCTAAAATAATTATGTATTTTGTAAGAGATCGATTAGTCGTGTTTTCAAGACATCCCTGGGTGTTATACAGTACAGCACTTTATTATGTCAACTTGGTTTCAGCGTCTCGAAAATTGCGTGCATAGCAGTTGCCAAATCTCATTTGAATTCCTTACCAGCAATGGAAAATGCATGGGAGAGTTTCTGAATTAGTCCAACTAATCCTCGACAGCATGCGTTGATATACACGGCGGGGGGGGGGGGGGGGGGGGCGTGGTGTCTGGTTGGCACATACCTCACAAGCAGTTCAGCCAGCCTGGTTATGCAACCTCTTACAAAAAAAATGAATAATTTAAATGGAAAATGCCTATTGAAACTTGCAGGGAGGCTGGGATATACACTTCGTACGGGAGTTCTGTGCTTTTATTTAAAGCAGAAAACCGGACTGTATACGGCTCAATTGGGAATATGGCTGAAGTGTGCCTCATATAGAGCAAGTGAGAGATTTTAGAAATCCTTTTAAAACTTAAAGCTGTAAAATCCCCAGGTTGACCAAAAGTAGAATGCATTTTTAAAACAAATACAACTCACGTTTACTTTTTCGGTGATTTCCAGAACATTCTCACAGCATTTCTGTAAATCTGAATTACATTCAAGTAACTTATTCACAGTAATGTCTGGGTGTGTCTGGGGACAGATACCCACTTAGAACTGTTGGAAGTTTGAGATTGTGGTGCTGGTTATTGAAGCATAGTGGCGATTGTTGTAATGCAGGAAATGCAGCAGACAATTTGTGCACAGTGATGAGCCTCAATAACTTCAAGGCTCAAAGTTAACTGGATAAAACAAGGCTTTTATTAGCAAAGAAAGATGCCTGTGTCTTCACCTAGCATTCTGCTGTTCTGCTGCAAGACAAGCCTGGGCTTGTCTTAAGTAGGGCCAGGTATGGGCGGAGCCGACACACCCAATGGGGAGAAAGGGGGCGGTGCACTATATACAATACAAGGTAAAACACAGGAGCAGGCAATACAAACACAGGAGCAGGCAATACAATATATGTAGTTAAATACAGAGCCTGATGAATGACATATTTCATCACATTCACCCCTTCTACAGATTTAGTCTGTCTGGGGGTGTGATAGTCCTCTGTGAAGGACGTAACGGTTGCGGTGCCGCGGGTGCCGGCTGGGTGTCCCGGGTGACCTCCTGGGTCTCTGCCGGGGGCGCCACCGGGGTTGTTGAAGGAGTAGGTGGTGGGGGTACCATTGGCTGGTGTTCTTCCGGGGGTGATGAAAGAATAGTGGGTGGAGTGGGTGGGTAATGGTTGTTGTGGTTGTTGTCGTTGTTGCTGTTGTTGTTGTTGTCGTTGTTGCTGTTGTTACCGGCTGGGGCGAGGTCTTTTATGGACACAGTGTCCTCCCGTCCGTCGGCGTGCCGGACATACGCATATTGTGGGTTGGCGTGGAGCAGGTGCACTGGCTCCACGAGAGGGTCCGTCTTGTGGCCCCTCACATGCTTCCGCAAAAGTACCGGACCTGGGGTGGAGAGCCATGACGGTATGGATACGCCTGAGGTGGATTTCCGGGGAAACACAAACATTAGCTCATGAGGCGTGGCATTAGTGGCGGTACACAATAGTGACCGTATTGAGTGGAGCACATCTGGGAGGACTTCCTGCCAGCGGGAGATAGGGAGGCCCTTGGTCCTTAGAGTTAGGGTGACTGCCCTCCATACTGTCCCGTTCTCTCGCTCCACCTGACCGTTACCCTGGGGGTTGTAGCTGGTGGTACGGCTCGTGGCAATCCCCTTGGACAGCATGTACTGGCGTAGCTCTTCACTCATGAAGGACGCCCCCCTATCCGTGTGGATATAGCTTGGCATACCGAACAGGCAGAACAGGCTGTTGAGGCATTTAATAACTGTGGCGCTGGTCATGTCTGGGCAGGGGAAGGCGAATGGGAAATGGGAGTATTCGTCCACAATGTTCAGGAAGTAAACATTACGGTCGACGGACGGGAGGGGGCCCTTGAAATCTAAGCTAAGCCGCTCAAAGGGCCGTGTAGCTTTGATTAGGTGGGCTCTATCAGGGCGGTAGAACCGAGGCTTGCACTCAGCGCAAGTGCGGCAGTTCCTGGTCAGAGACCGAACTTCCTCAATCGAGTAGGGTAAGTTGCGGGACTTTATGAAGTGGAACAGCCGTGTGGCCCCTGGGTGGCAGAGGTCGTTGTGGAGGGTCTGTAGCCGATCCCCGGTGATGTTGACACACATCCCTCGTGAAAGGGCGTCGGGGGATTCGTTAAGGGCCCCCGGCCGGTATATGATGTCGTACTCGAAGGTGGAGAGCTCGATCCGCCACCTAAGAATCTTATCATTTTTAATCTTCCCCCTCTGTTTATTATTGAACATAAACGCTACCAACCGCTGGTCGGTAAGTAGGGTGAAGCGTTTGCCGGCTAGGTAGTGCCGCCAGTGGCGCACTGCCTCCACGATGGCTTTGGCCTCCTTTTCCACAGAGGAGTGTCTGATCTCGGGCCCCTGGAGGGTCCTCGAGAAGAAAGCTACGGGCCGCCCCGCCTGGTTGAGGGTGGCCGCCAAGGCAAAGTCAGACGCATCACTTTCCACTTGAAAGGGAGTGTTCTCGTCCACTGCCTGTAGCGTGGCCCGCTAAATATCCTGCTTAATGCTTTTGAAGGCAGCATGGGCCTCAGCAGAGAGCGGGAAAGAGTATGCTTTCAAGAGGGGGCAGGCTTTATCGGAGTAGTTAGGGACCCATTGGGCATAATATGAGAATAACCCCAGGCACCTTTTCAGGGCTTTGGGAGTGTTGGGCAGGGGCAGCTCCCGTAGGGGGGCGCAATCGGTCGGGGTCTGGTCTGATTTCCCCATTCTCCACCATGCTGCCTAGTATGCAGAGGCGCGTGGTGTTGAAAATGCACTTGTCCTCATTGTAAGTGAGGTTGAGTTTTTGTGCGGTTTTCCGAAACCTCGCGAGGTTTGAGTCGTGGTCCTGTTGGTTGTGGCCGCAGATGGTGATGTTGTTGAGATAGGGGAAGGTTGCCTGCAAGTGGTGGTCATCGACCATGCGGTCCATCTCCCTCTGAAAGACCGAGACCCCATTCGTCACCCCAAAGGGGACTCTGAGGAACTGGTAGAGGCGTCCGTTTGCCTCGAAGGCGGTGTACGAATGGTCCTCTGGTCTGATAGGGAGCTGGTGGTACGCTGACTTGAGGTCGATAGTGGAGAACACCCGGTATTGGGCGATTTGGTTCACCATCTCGGATATGCGGGGTAGCGGGTAGGCGTCTAGTTGGGTATAGATGTTGACTGTTTGACTATAGTCAATCACCATCCGCTTCTTCTCGCTACCCCTCACCACCACCACTTGGGCGCGCCACGGGCTGTTGCTGTGTTCAATAATGCGCTCCCTCAGGAGCCTGTCTACCTCGGTCGCGATAAACCGCCTGTCCTCCCAGCTGTACCTCCTGCGTTTGGTCGCTATTGGCCGGCAGTTAGTGGTAAGGTTCGTGAATAGCGAAGGCGGCTTTACCTTCAGGGTAGCCAGACCGCACACTGTGAGGGGCGGCTGGGTCCCACCGAAATTGAGTGTGATGCTTTGGTGGTGGCACTGAAAATCCAGGCCCAAGATCAGGCTCACACATAAATCCTTCATAATTAACAGTTTAAAATTATTATATACAGTGCCTTTAACGGACAATCGTACCGCGCAGTAACCCGCAATAGTTGATATCTGGGTTTTGTCGGCCATAGAGATCGTGCCCTGAGTAGGGACTATAGTTAGAGAGAGTCGTTGTACCAGACCAAGGTGAATGAAGCTATCCGTGCTCCCGCTGTCAATTAAACATTTAACCTTGCACCCGTTTACCTCGATGTCCACCATCGATTTGGATAGTGGGTGCGGTCTGGACTGGTCCACTGTGATCGACGCCACTGTAGGGCCCTGATCGGGACAAGATGGTGGGCCACACGAGGCCAGGTAAGATGGCGTCCACGATGTCTGCTCGCGAGATGGCGGACCCCACGAGGTCGGACAAGATGGCGTCCAAGATGGCCGCTCCCATGGCGCGCACGCGGCGGTGGCGGGTTTGCCTGCGGGGTTCCCTCTGCACACCTTCCCAAAGTGCCCCTTCTTACCGCACTTACAGCAGGTGGTGCCTTTCGCCGGGCACAGGTTCCTGGTGTGCTTCGGCTGCCCGCAGAAGTAGCATTTGGGGCCCCGATGCGTCGCGGCGGTCGTAGGGCTTCTGGGGGGAGAGCAGGGCTCCGACGGTGTTGGGCTACCGGCGGGGAAGCAGAGGCGGCATGGGCCGCGCGGCCTGAAGAGTAGGAGTCAGAGTTCTTCTGAGCCACATCCAGCGATCGTGCTGTGTCCACAGCCTGTGTCAGATCTAGGCCCGTTTTCTCTAGCAGTCTCTGCCGGATGTAATTAGAGCTAAGGCCTGCGATAAAGGCATCCCGAATAAGCTCGTCTGTGTATACCGTGGCTTTCACGTCTTTGCATTTGCAGTCTTTGCCAAGCACTTTTAGGGTGACTAGAAAGTCCTCTAGCGACTCTCCGGGTCGCTGTGTGCAGGTAGCAAGCAGATGCCTGACGTACACCTCGTTGGTAGGCCGCTGATAGTGGGCCTTTAGAATGTTGCAGGCATCCAGGTAGGTGGCGGCGTCTTGGATGAGTGGAAAAACCCGGTGGCTTACCCGATTCTGCAGGATCCCGAGTTTCACATCTCCGGTGGCTTTAGAGGCTGTGACGGCTTCGGAGTTGGCCATAAAAAATTCCAAGCACTGGAACCAGTGTCCAAACCATGCCGATGCATCCGAAGCATGCGGGTCCAAATCCAAGCATTCCGGTTTCAAAAGTTGATCCATCGTTGAAAGTTTGCTAATAAAATTGATGCGCCTCAATAACTTCAAGGCTCAAAGTTAACTGGATAAAACAAGGCTTTTATTAGCAAAGAAAGATGCCTGTGTCTTCACCTAGCATTCTGCTGTTCTGCTGCAAGACAAGCCTGGGCTTGTCTTAAGTAGGGCCAGGTATGGGCAGAGCCGACACACCCAATGGGGAGAAAGGGGGCGGTGCACTATATACAATACAAGGTAAAACACAGGAGCAGGCAATTCAAACACAGGAGCAGGCAATACAATATATGTAGTTAAATACAGAGTCTGATGAATGACATATTTCATCACACACAGCAAGGTCCTACAAACAGCAATGAGGTCATGACCAGATCATTCTTTTAAATGATATTGGTTGAGAGATAAATATTGGTCAGGATACAGGGAAACTCCAGAGTCAAAAAGTTGTGGATTTGTGCCCTATTTCAGCAAGTAATCTAGGCCGACACTTCAGTGGAGTAGTGAGGGAGTACTTCATTGTCGGAAGTGCTGTCTTTCAGATGTGACATTAAACCAAATGTGGACTTAAAACATCCCACGACTATATTCAAAGAAGAGCACAGGAGTTCTCCCAGTATCCTGGCCAATATTCATTCCTCTTATGTTATGTTCTCAACCACCAGAAACAGATTTACTGGTGATTCTTCTGATTGCTGTTTGTGGGGCCTGCTTTGAGCAAATTGACCACCACATTTACAAAACAGCAGTGCATTGACCACCTCTGTAAAGCACTTTGAGACATCCTGAGAATGTGAAAGGCACAAGATAAATGCACGTTCACTTAATCTTTCTTTCTAGGGGGGGTCTAGGACATGCACACCTCCACACCACCCCCTCCACCTCCCCCTCCCCCAGCAGAAAAGTTTGATTTTTGACAGTATGTGTTGGATTTTGGAGCATTTGGAGGTGATTTATCTACACATTAAAAATATTGGGCTAGAATTTACTGTAGCTGGCGAATGAACAGCACCCGCCATTTGTTACACTTGCCCTTGCCCATTTAAGTTGCTGTAAATGGGAGATGGTAATGGTGCGGCGCCCTCTACAGGACATATGGGACCTGTATGAACAGGGCAAACAACTGTGTATCTCCTTAACCAATCAGATTGTAGAATTGAGGATTGTACAGTGCAGAGTCTGAACCAGCAAGTGTAAGTTGGAATTGTGAATTCAATGTCAAATCAGGTACAGAAAGTGAAAGAAAGAGAGGGAAAGTAAAATTGGATTAAGAGAGAGGGAAAAAAGACAAAGAAAAAGTTTTTTTAAATGTAATTTTTTTATATCTCCAACAACACTTAAAATCTGATGGAATGAGACTCCACGCTTGTAATAGTAAATTTTCAGTGCTGGTGAGGTTGTTTGGCAATAATTAAGACTTATCACAGTGTTAAAAAGGGTACTTCAGCTGAAGTGGACAAATCCTAACTTTCTGTGTTTAGTTCATATCTACCATCCAAGTACAGGAACTTCAAGCCATTCAATGCATTTGAATGGTGAGCCAGACAACGAGATGCCATTTTTGGGAAGCTAACGGTGGCATCTCAGACAGCAACTTCTGGATTTTTGCATTTAACCACGCATCTGCCCTCACCTGAAGTTGCTTTGCCAATTGCGCAGTTAGCCTCACCATTATTTTGACAGTAAGTTCTGGCCCATTTTGTTATTTCCTGTATCATGCTTTTATAATGGAAAACCCATCTCCACTATCTGATACTCCCGAGAGAAAGTCTCTGAGCTGGTGAGTGGAAAAGAGAGATAAGTAACCCAAGGAGTGAAATTGATCAGCTAAGGTCATAATTAGAGGGATCAGACTTTTTGTCATCATCATTTTCATCCAAATTAAAATCCTCCTGCTCCCTTGGTTTTCCCCCTTGGCTGTGAATGATCTGCAGAAGAAGAAATGAGCTGATAATTCAGCACCTTGAGATTGAGGAGATAAAAACACCTGTGGACATAATTGGCAGCTGAGTTCTTTAAAGTTCTGCAGCAGGTACAAGCACCGTTTTTGCATCTACTCACCTGCACCCAACACTAGATCACTAATGCCGACACTGCCTCCCCAGGAGCTCCATGCCTGTTCCTTGTATGGGATCAGCTCACACTTATCCAGGATGCTGTAGTGTCCGCGTAAAAATAACACACGGACTGCAGGAGAACGGTATTAACAGGTGTTTACTGAACAGAGGGTATGCTGGAACTAACTGTACAAATTACTACACGGTGTTATATACAGGTGTGGTCACTACTGGTACTGCAGTATACAGGGGCTGTAAAAGATAGTTCCTCTCTTAAAGGTACATACATTACAATTCCTCCCCTTTTAGATAAACAGTACATAACATTCATTTAACAATTAAATAATAACTAATTACAATTACAATTTTCTTTGTACTATATACATCAGCTGAAAGTAATCATTTATAAATTTAGTCTTTGAGGAGGCTTCCTGATCCTGTCTGGATAGTGCCTTTCTCGAGTATCCTGTTCTTGCGACGGAGTCGATTCTGGCTCATTGTCATTGGTTGGTTCGTCAGCTTCCAATACCACTGATTCTGAGGTAGACGCAATCTGTACTTTGGGTACATCACCAGGTGCGTATGATCGTCGCATGGGTTTGACTTGTTCCTGTGACTCTAGAATCTGGTCAGCATGGCATCTCACGATGCTCTCTCCAACGTCCACTGTGTACATTAGTGGTCCCTGCCGTGTGCATATCGTTCCTGGCTGCCATTTTTCTGTTCGGTAATCGCGGGCCAAGACTGGTTGCCCTATCTTGAAACTCCAGGTTGGCTTCTCATTGATCTGCTGGAATTGCTTATTCTCAACATCTCGTCTTATGTTTGGTTTGAACAAATCCAGGCAACATCTTAACCTTTGGTTAAAGAACATCATGGCTGGAGCTTGGTTGGTGACTGCATGTGTCGCATTCCGGTAAGCAAACAAGAAATTATCCACCTTGTGTTGCAGTGGTATGTTGTCGTTATACATCGCCTTTATTGCTTTTTTAAAGGTTTGAACAAACCTCTCAGCCAATCCATTTGTGGCTGGATGATATGGGGCAGATGTGTAATGCTTTACCCCATTATTCCTCAAAAACCTCCGGAAATCCTCGGACACAAACTGTGGTCCATTGTCAGAGCAAATCTGTTCTGGCAAGCCATTCCTGGCGAAGATGGTCCATAGGACTGCAATAGTTTTCTCCGTGGTGGTGGAGGACATTTTGATGACCTCTGGCCATTTCGAATGTGCATCCACGGCGATTAAAAACATTGCGTCCATAAGTGGACCAGCAAAATCAATGTGTACCCGTTGCCATGGAGATGAGGGCCACTCCCATGGGGCCTGTGGTGGAGCGTTTTGGACTTTCTGGCATCCTGTGCAGCTCTTGGTCATTTCCTCGATTTCTTTATCGATTCCCGGCCACCACACAAACGCCCTGGCTAGGCTCTTCATTTTTACCCCTCCCAGATGACCCTCATGAAGCTCATTGAGCACTCTATCTCTCAACTTGGGTGGAATTACCACTCGGGATCCACACATCAAGGTCCCCCGGCACACTGACAGCTGTTCTCTCCTTGGCGAGAATGCTGGCAACAGTGAGTCGCCATGTGCTGGCCATCCCTTCACCGTCAAATCATAGACCAGAGAGTGTGTCGGGTCATTTCGGGTTTCCTTCTCTATACTTGAGTTTGTAACAGGTAGACATTCGACTATGGTCGAATGGAATATCTCAACAGGGTCCACTGCAGGTGCTTCCTCCACCATAGGCAGCGGCAGGCGCGACAGCCCATCAGCATTTCCATGCTGTTTCGTGCCCTTATACTCTATTTCGTATTGATGTGCCCCTAGAAAAAGGGACCATCTTTGCAGCCGTTGCGCCGTCATCACCGGAACGCCCTTCTTTGGGTTAAAAATGGAGACAAGAGGCTGGTGATCAGTCAGTAAGGTGAATTTCTGCCCGTGCAGATAGTGATTGAACTTCTTCACCCCCCCCCACACCAGGCTGAGGGCCTCCCTGTCAATCTGGGCGTAGTTACGCTCGGCTGAGGTTAACGAGCGTGATGCAAAGGCTATTGGCCTCTCTGAACCGTCAAGGAATTTGTGCGACAGCACCGTTCCAATGCCGTAGGGAGACGCATCACATGCCAACCGAATCAGTAGTGTTGGATTGTAGTGGGCCAATACTTCTTTTGAAGTGATTAGGCATTTACATTTCTGAAAGGCACGCTTACACTCATCACTCCATTTCCATGCTACTCCAGTTTGCAGCAGGGCGTTCAGTGGGTGCAGAATTGTAGACAAATTTGGCAAGAACTTATGGTAGTAGTTCACCAACCCGAGGAACGACCTCAGTTGCGACACATTTTCCGGTGCTGGAGCCTTGACTACCGCCTCAATCTTGTCTGGGGACTTATGTAACCCCTCTTCATCAATCACGTGGCCACAATATGAGATTTGTTTCCTGAAAAACTCGCATTTGGGGTGGTTGGCTTGTAGCCCATATTCTTGTAATCTAGTGAGCACCTGCTCCAGGTTGGCAAGGTGTTCACTGTCATTTTTGCCCGTAACCAGGATGTCATCCAAATAACACTGGGTCCCCGGGATCCCTTGCAGGACTTGTTCCAATGCCCTCTGCCAAATAGCCGGAGCTGATGCTACCCCGAATACCAGTCAGTTGTACTGGTAAAGACCTTGGTGAGTGTTTATCGTGAGGTATTTTCTAGATGCTTCTTCTACCTCCATTTGTAGATACGCTTGGGCCAGATCAACCTTCGTAAAGCGTTTCCCTCCAGATAGTGAGGTGAAAATATCTTCTATCCGCGGAAGTGGATATTGTACTGTGTGAAGGACTGGGTTCACAGTTACCTTAAAGTCCCCACAGATGCGAACCTTCTTCGGCTCCCCAGGCGTGCTGCTCAATGATTTCTTCATTACAGGAACGATGGGTGTGGCCCACTCACTCCAGTCCACCTTGGACAGCACACCCGAAAGCTCCAGACTCTCCAGCTCTGCTTCGACGGCTGGGCGGATCGCATACGGTACCGGTCTGGCCTTAAAAAAATTTGGGTTTGCGTTATATTCAATTTTTATCATTGCCGTTATGCCTTTTAGAGTCCCAAGTCCTTGCTGGAACACTTCTTTCACGTCAGTTAGAATTTTTGACAGTCATCCAGGTGTGATGTCGTCACCCTTTTTGTCAGCCACAGTTAGCGCCTGAATGGAATGCCAATCCAATTGTATTTTTTGGATCCATTCACACCCCAATAATGGTGGTACTCCATCTTGTAGTATATATAGATACAGTTTCTGTGTTTCCTTGCCGTTGTATTTAACGGGCACCCTTATTTTTCCTCTGGGGTAGACTTTTTGCCCCGTATATGTCTTCAAGACAATGGACGTGTCTTCAAGGGTATGTGTGAGAATAGCCGCTCGTAGTCTCGTCGATTCATGACTGTTAGGGCTGATCCTGTGTCCAATTCCATCTTTACTTGGGACCCTGCTATCATGAGGGTGACCCAAATGGTTCGGTGATCCTCCTTTGCAATCACGTTGTGTAACTTTAGACAACTTAGTCTCCTGCTCCCGGAGTCATTATCACTCTTCTGATCTTCTGAACTACTGTCCGTCATCTTTTGTACTTTCTTGTACTTTTCCTTAGTAGTTCTTTTAGTGTTGGTTTTCTTTCCCGACCTGCAGACTCGTGCTATGTGTCCCACTTTTCCACATTGCCTGCATACTTTGTCCTTAAACCAGCAATCCTTCTGGTCATGGGTTGTTCTGCCGCAGCGATAGCACTTTTCTGCTCCATATGCCATTTCATTGGTGCTATATTCTTGCGGTTTCTGTTGTATTTCCGCAGCTCCCCGTGCTGCTGCTTCGTAGGATACTGCAACGCTGAAAGCCTTTTCTAGCGTAAGGTCCTTTTCCGAAAGTAGTCGTTTCTGGGTTCCTTCACTCTGGAGCCCGCAGACAAACTTATCCCTTAAGGTATCTGCCAGTCCTGCTCCGAACTGGCAGTGTTTCGATAACTTGTGTAGTTCCGTAAGATAGTCAGCATTACTTTCGTCTTTGTGCTGGTTTCTTTTATGGAACTTGAATCTTTCTGCTATCAGCAGCGGTGTAGGGTTTAGATGTTCCTGTAAGATATTGACAATTTCTTCAAAGCTTTTCTCCATTGGTTTAGCTGGGGTAATTAAATTCCGCAATAGGCCGTACGGTCTCGCGCCCATCAAATTCAATAATACCAACGCCTTCTTTTCATCGGCCACCTCATTTGCCTTGCAGTACACTTCAATTCTTTCCACATACGTGGTCCAGTCTTCTATTTCATTGTCGAAAGCAGTGATGCTGCCTCTCTTCGGCATCTTGGGTGGTTTAAAATGGCGCCTCCCGTGCTTTTCCTTCTTCCTCAATGGATTAAAATGGCGCCTCCCGCGCTTTTCCTTCTTCCCCCACTGCTGCCAACACTGCTCCTAGCGTTCTAAATAGTAATGGCGGTGCCTCGCGGCTTTCTGCGCGTCTCTCTTTTGTTAATTAATTTTCTTAGTTTTATTCTTCTTCGACGCTGTCCACTGCGCGTCTCTTTTCCTTCCCCCTTTTTTATTTTCTTTAACACTGCCTGGCTCTTGAGCACCGGCCGCGCCCTGTGCGCTCCACCCTCTCTCTCTCTTTTTCTTCCCGCCGACACTGCTCGGCCCCCTTGCAGAGCCGCTTGACCGAGCTCTAGCCCGCCGCAATCCGGGAAGGGTCAGCGCACTACCTGCTACCAGCCCGATTTGCTGGAACACCTTGACTGGAGAAGCAAGCCCAGCTCTCCACAGCCTCTCCTGCGATTCTCTGAACTCAGATGGATCACTGGGCGGTTGCCCGCGGTCGACGCCCGTTGCTCTGGCTTCGACCTCCAAGAAGCTTCTTTTCAGGGATGGATCCCCGTGAGGTGATGCAGTACTGCAGGTGAGTTCGAACCTACTCGTCGCCACTGTAGTGTCTGCGTATAAATAACACACGGACTGCAGGAGAACGGTAATAACAGGTGTTTACTGAACAGAGGGTATGCTGGAACTAACTGTACAAATTACTACACGGTGTTATATACAGGTGTGGTCACTACTGGTACTGCAGTATACAGGGGCTGTAAAAGATAGTTCCTCTCTTAAAGGTACATACATTACAGATGCCACCTTCAGTCACCTGCCTCTCCCGAGCATTATGAGCCAGTTTTTCCTGGAACAAATTCCAGTAGACAAGTGATGTAATAGAGAGAACAGAATCCAGAAGGACCTTGTAAGATGAGATGTTGGCATTGCAAAAGGCTTTATGCAAGTAAGGCTTGTGAGGGGAGTTCCAAACACAGGTTGCAGGTGAAAGAGTTAGACAGCCATGGAAATAGGGTGCACTGCATGATAATTTGGCATTCCATTTAAGAAGTGAGGATTGATTTTCCAGCACTGGTCTGCCATCCTGAGGATAAGAGGTATCCAGTGCCACTGCCACCTCCCTCGACAGGGCTCTGGCTACTTACTTGAGTGGTTTTCTCCTGTGCAAACCCAGCAATTTTTCATTTGATTTCCTCATTTGTTACATAAGCTCCATGAATTCTGGATCAGAAAAACTTTGCACTCCACACTTATGCCTTCTCAATACTCTGAGGATTCTATGAAGTATTTCACCTCCTGAAAACTCTCCTGCCTCATCTGAAAATAAGATTAGAAATAGAAGTCATTTTTATTCAATACGCTGACAAAAGCTGGAGGAGAAAACACTTACCTGTTGGCTCTCCAAGAAGCTGCAACTTTAATTGCTGCAAGATTTTAAATCCTGCAATAACCAGTTTCCTGACCACTGACCACAGCCCTCGCCCTCCCCCACCCACCCCAAATCTAGTATATTTCTTCTATTTTACACAGGAGTTGCACCTCGAACCTGAAACCGGACGGACCACCAGGCATCGACCTCGGCACCGTCTACGGACACGGCAACAGCACACCCAGCCCAGTCAACCCTGCAAACTCCTCCTCACCAACATCTGGGGACTTGTGCAAAATTGGGAGAGCTGTCTTACAGACTATTCAAACAACTATTGCACAGTCATACTCACAGAATCATACCTTTCAGCCAATGTCCCAAACTCCTCCATCACTGTCCCACCGGCAGGGCAGACCCACCAGGTGTGGCAGCACAGTGGTATACAGTCGGGAAGGAATGGTCCTGGGAGCACTCAAAATTGAATCTGGACCCCATGAAGTCTCATTGCTTTAGGTCAAGCTTGGGCAAGGAAACCTCTTGCTGATTACCACCTACCGCCCTCCCTCAACTGATGAATCAGTACTCTGCCATGTTGAACACCACTTGGAAGAAGCACTGAGAGTAGCAAGGGCACAGAATGTACTCTGGGTGGGGGACTTCAATGTCCATCACCAAGAGTGGCTCAGCAGCGCCACTACTGACCGAGCTGGCCGAGTCCTGAAGGACATAGCTGCCAGTCTGGGCCTGCAACAGGTGGTGAGAGAACCAACATGAGGGAAAAAACTACTTGACCTCATCCTCACCAATCTACCTGTCTTAGATGCATCTGTCCATGACAGTTTTGGTAACAGTGACCACCGCACAGCCATTGTGGAGACGAAGTCCCGTCTTCACACTAAGGGCACCCTCCATCGTGTTGTGTGGCATGACCACCGTGCTAAATGGGATAGATTCAGAACAGATCTAGCAGCTCAAAACTGGGAATCCATGAGGTACTGCAGGCCATCAGGAGCAGCAGAGTTGTATTCCACCACAACCTGTAACCTCATGGCCTGGCATATCCCTCACTCTACCATTACCATCAAGCCAGGGAACCAACCCTGGTTCAATAAGGAGTGTAGAAGAGCATGCCAGGAGCAGCACCAAGTGTACCTAAGAATGAGGTGCCAACCTGGGGAAGCTGCAATACAGGACTACATGCTAAAAAGCAGAAGCAGCATGCTATAGACAGGGCTAAGCAGTCCCACAATCAACAGATCAGATCAAAGCTCTGCTGTCCTGCCACATCCAGTCGTAAATGGTGGTGGACCATTAAACAACTAACGGGAGGAGGAGGCTGCATGGATATCACCATCCTCAATGATGGTGGAGCCCAGCACGTGAGTGCAGAAGACAAGGCTGAAGCATTTGCAACCTTCTTTAGCCAGAAGTGCCAAGTGGATGATCCATATCGGCGACCTCCTGAGGTCCCCAACATCGCAGAAGCCAGTCTTCAGCCAATTCAATTCACTCCACGTGATATCAAGAAACGGCTGAGCGCACTGGATACAGCAAAGGCTATGGGCCCCAACATCCCGGCTATCATGCTGAAGACTTGTGCTCCAGAACTAGCCATGCCTCTAGCTAAGCTGTTCCAGTACAGCTACAACACTGCCATCTATCCGACAATGTGGAAAATTGCCCACGTATGTCCTGTCCACGAAAAGCAGGACAAATCCAACCTGGCCAATTACCACCCCATCACTCTACTCTCAATCATCAGCAAAGTGATGGAAGGTGTCATCGAAAGTACTATCAAGCGACATTTACTCACCAATAACCTGCTCACTGATGCCCAGTTTGGGTCCGCCGAGACCACTTGGCTCCCGACCTCATTACAGCCTTGGTCCAAACATGGACAAAGGAGCTGAATTCCAGAGGGGAAGTGAGAGTGATGACCCTTGACATCAAGGCAGCATTTGACCGAGTGTGGCATGAAGGAGCCCTAGTAAAACTGAAGTCAATGGGAATCGGGGGGGAAAACTTTCCACTGGCTGGAGTCATACGTAGCACAACGGAAGATGGTTGTGGTTGTAATGTATGTACCTTTAAGGGGGGAACTATGTTTTACAGCTCATGTATACTGCAGTACCGGCAGTGACCACACCTGTATATAACACTGAGTAGTAATCTGTACAGATCAGTTGCAGTGTGAGCCACGTTGAGTAAACACCTGTTGTACCGTACTCCGCAGCCTGTGTCTTATTATACACGGACGTAACATTGGCGACGAGGCAGGTTCGAACCTACCTGCAACTCTGCATCACCTCCCGGGGATTCGTTCCTGGAGATCAGTGGATTGGAGGTCAAGGCCAGAGACTCGGGCGTCGACCACGGGCAACCACCCAGTCATCCAGCAGAGACTCGAGAATTGCGGGGGAGGCTGTCGAGAGCCAGGCTTGGCTTTCCAGTCGAGGTGGTCCAGCAAAACAGGCTGGCAACAGGTAGAGCGCAGATCCTTCCTGGACAGCGGCGGGCTAGAGCCCGACCGAGCGGCACAGCAAAGGGCCGAGCAGCGTCGACAGGGGAGAGAGAGAGAGGGCAGAGCGCATAGGGCGCAGCCGGTGTTCAGGGGCCGAGCAGCGTCGGAGAGAGGGAGAGAGAGACGCGCAGAAACCCGCGAGGCACCGCCATTGCCACGAGGACCGCCGAGAGCGGCGTGGCAGCAGCGCAGGAGAAGCGCGCGAAACCTACAGGGCGCCGCCATTGCCACGAGAACCGCCGGCAGCGGCGTCGGCAGCAGCGGGGGAGGAAGGAAAGCGCGGGAGACGCCATTTTAAGCCATTGGGAGATGCCATTTTAAACCACACCCAAAATGCCGAAGAGTGGCAGTGTCACCGCATTTGACAATGAAGTCGAAGATTGGACTACATATGTCGAACGAATAGAGGTGTACTGCAAGGCAAATGGGGTGCCAGATGACAAGAAAGCGTCGGTATTGTTAAATTTAATGGGTGCAAAGACGTATGGTTTATTACGAAATCTAGTAACCCCAACGAAGCCAATGGAAAAGGGTTTTGAAGATATAGTAACGATACCAAAGGAACATTTAAACCCCACACCACTGCTGATAGCAGAAAGATTCAAGTTTCACAAACGGAACCAGCATAAGGATGAAAGCAATGCTGATTATTTAACAGAACTGCGCAAACTATCGAAACACTGCCAGTTTGGAGCGGGACTGGCAGATACCTTAAGGAACCAGTTTGTGCATGGGCTTCAAAGTGAAGGAACCCAGAAATGGCATTTATCTGAAAAGGACCTTATGCTGGAAAAGGCTTTCAGCATTGCGGTATCATATGAAGCAGCAGCACGGGGCGCTGCAGAGATACAACAGAGGCCGCAAGAATATGGCACAAACGAAATGTCATATGGAACAGAGAAGTGCTATCGCTGCGGCAGAACAACACATGACCAGAATGATTGCTGGTTCAAAGACAAAGTGTGCAGACAGTGTGGAAAAGTAGGACACATAACACGAGTCTGCAGGTCGGGAAAGAAAACCAGCAATAAGAAACCGACCAAAGGAAAGTACAAGAAGGTACATAAGATAACGGAGAATAGTTCAGACGAACAAAAGAGTGATAATGACTCCGAAAGCAGGGAACTGAGTTGTCTGAAACTACATAATGTGATCACAACGGAGGATCACCGAACCATTTGGGTCACTCTCAAGATAGCAGGAGTCCAGGTAAAGATGGAATTGGACACAGGATCAGCCCTAACAGTCATAAACCGACAGGACTACGAGCGGCTATTCTCACACATACCCTTGAGAGACACAAAAATTATTTTGAAGACGTACACGGGGCAAAAAGTCTACCCCAAAGGAAAAATAAGGGTGACCGTTATATATAACGGTAAGGAAACACCAAACCAAACCTGTATGTATTGCAAGATGGAGGACCACCATTACTGGGACGTGAATGGATCCGGAAAATACAACTGGATTGGTATTCCATACAGGCACTGACTGTGGCTGACAAAAAGGATGACGACGTCACACCTGGGCGACTGTCAAAGATCCTAACTGACGCAAAAGAAGTGTTCCAGCAAGGACTCGGAACACTAAAAGGCATGACATCGACAATTAAAATTGAAGAAAACGCAAGCCCAAAATTTTTTAAGGCCAGACCGGTACCTTATGCGATACGCCCAGCCGTCGAAGCAGAGCTGGAGAGTCTGGAACATTCAGGTGTACTGTCCAAGGTAGACTGGAGCGAGTGGGCTACATCCATCGTCCCTGTGATGAAAAAGTCGTTGAGCAGCACGCCTGGGGAACCAAGGAAGGTTCGCATCTGTGGGGACTTTAAGGTAACAGTGAACCCGGTCCTTCACACCGTACAATATCCACTTCCGCGGATTGAAGATATTTTCGCCTCACTATCTGGAAGGAAACGTTTCACTGAGATTGATCTGGCCCAGGCGTATCTGCAAATGGAGGTAGAAGAAGCATCAAAAAAATACCTCACAATCAACACCCATAAAGATTTCTACCAATACAACCGGCTGGTATTCGGGGTAGCATCAGCTCCAGCTATTTGGCAGAGGGCAATGGAACAAGTCCTGCAAGGGATCCCAGGGACCCAGTGTTATTTGGACGACATCCTGGTCACGGGCAAAAATGACAGTGATCACCTTGCCAACCTAGAGCAGGTGCTCACTAGATTGCAGGAATATGGGCTCTGAGCTAACCGCCCCAAATGCGAGTTTTTTAGAAAACAGATCTCGTATTGTGGCCACGTTATCGATAAAGAGGGGTTACATAAGTCCCCAGAGTAGATTGAGGCAGTAGTCAAGGCTCCAGCACCGAAAAATGTGTCACAACTGAGGTCGTTCCTCGGGCTGGTAAACTACTACCATAAGTTCTTGCCAAAGTTGTCTACAATACTACACCCACTGAACACCTTACTGCAAACTGGGGTGCCATGGAAGTGGAGTGACGAATGCAGACGAGCATTCCAGAAGAGCAAAACACTAATCACATCAAAAGAGGTATTGGCCCATTACAACCCAGCATTACCAATTCGGTTGGCATGTGATGCGTCACCCTATGGCATTGGAGCGGTGCTGTCGCACAAATTCTCGGACGGCTCAGAGAGGCCAATAGCCTTTGCGTCACGATCACTAACCTCAGCCGAGCGTAACTACGCCCAGATTGACAGGGAGGCCCTCAGCCTAGTGTGGGGAGTGAAAAAGTTCAATCACTATCTGCACGGGCAGAAATTCACCTTGCTGACTGATCACCAGCCTCTTGTCTCCATTTTTAATCCGAAGAAGGGCGTTCCAGTGATGACTGCGCAACGACTACAAAGATGGTCACTTTTTCTAGGGGCGCACCACTATGAGATTGAATATAAGGGCACGAAACAGCATGGAAATGCTGATGGGCTATCACGCCTGCCACTGCCTACTGCAGAGGAAGCACCAGCAGTGGATCCTGTCGAAATATTCCATTCGACTATAGTTGAATACCTACCGGTAACTAACGCTTGTATCGAAAAGGAAATCCGAAATGACCCGACACTGTCTCGGGTATATGATTTGACGGTGAAGGGATGGCCAGCACATGGTGACTCACTGTTGCCAGCATTCTCGACAAGGAGAGAACAGCTGTCAGTGTGCCGGGGGACCTTGATGTGTGGATCCCGAGTGGTAATTCCACCCAAGTTAAGGAATAGAGTGCTCAATGAGCTTCATGAGGGTCATCTGGGAGGGGTAAAAATGAAAAGCCTAGCCAGGGCTTGTGTGGTGGCTGGGAATCGATAAACAAATCGAGGACCTGACCAAGAGCTGCTCAGAATGCCAGAAAGTCCAAAATGCACCACCACAGGCCCCTCTACACCCATGGGAGTGGCCCTCATCTCCATGGCAACGGGTGCATATTGATTTTGCTGGTCCATTCATGGACTCAATGTTTTTAATAGCCGTGGATGCGTACTCGAAATGGCCTGAGGTCATCAAAATGTCCTCCACCACCACGGAGAAAACTATTGCAGTCCTACAGACCATTTTTGCCAGGAATGGCTTGCCAGAACAGATTTGCTCCGACAATGGACCACAGTTTGTGTCCGAAGAGTTCCGGAGGTTCTTGAAAAAGAATGGGGTAAGGCATTACACATCCGCCCCGTATCATCCAGCCACAAATGGATTGGCTGAGAGGTTTGTACAAACCTTTAAGAAGGCAATAAAGGCTATGTACAATGACAACATTCCGCTGCAGCACAAGGTGGACAATTTCCTGTTTGCCTACCGGAATGCGACACATGCAGTCACCAACCAGGCCCCAGCCATGATGTTCTTTAACCGAAGGTTAAGACCTTGCCTGGATTTGCTCTGACTAAACGTACGAAGAGATGTTGAGAGTAAGCAATTCCAGCACATCCATGAGAAGCCAACAAGGAGCTTCAATGTAGGGCAACCAGTCTTGGCCCGCAATTACCGAACAGAAAAATGGCAGTCAGGAACGATATGCACACGGCAGGGCACACTAATGTACACAGTGGACGTTGGGGAGAGCATCGTGAGACGCCATGCTGACCAGATCCTAGAGTCATAGGAACAAGTCAATCCCATGCCTCGCCCATACGTACCTGGTGATGAACCCGACGTACAGGTCGCATCTACCCCAGAAACAGTAGCATCAGAAGCTGATGAACCAACCGACGACAGGGAGCCAGAATCGCCTCTGCACCAAGAGCAAGACACTCGGGAAAGGCACTATCCAGAAAGGATCAGGAAGCCTCCCCAAAGACTGAATATATAAATAGACTATTTTCAGCTAATGTTGCATGTTAAAAGTGTTAATTGTAGTTAGTTTGATATTTAATTGTTAAATGAGTGTTATGGTACTGTTAATCTAAAAGGGGAGGAATTGTAACGTATGTACCTTTAAGGGGGGAACTATGTTTTACAGCTCATGTATACTGCAGTACCGGCAGTGACCACACCTGTATATAACGCTGAGTAGTAATCTGTACAGATCAGTTGCAGTGTGAGCCACGTTGAGTAAACACCTGTTGTACCGTTCGCCGCAGTCTGTGTCTTATTATACACGGACGTAACAGTGGTGATTGAAGGTCAATCATCACAGGCCCAGGACATCGCTGCAGGAGTTCCTCAGGGCAGTGTCCTAATCCCAACCATCTTCAGCTGCTTCATCAATGACCTTTCTCCAACATAAGGTCAGAAATGGGGATGTTCGCTGATGACTGCACAGTGTTCAGTGCCATTCACAACTCCTCAGATAATGAAGCAGTTCATGCCCAAATGGAACAAGACCTGTACGACATTCCGGCTTGGGCTGATAAGTGGCAGATAACATTCGCGCCACAGAAGTGCCAGGCAAAGACTATTTCCAACAAGCAAGAGTCTAACCATCGTCCCTTGACATTCAATGGCATTACCATCGCCGAATCCCCCACCATCAACATCCTGGGGCTCACCATTGACCAGAAACTTAACTGGACCAGCCACAAAAATACTGTGGCAACAAGAGCAGGTCAGAGGCTAGGTATTCTGTGGCAATTATCTCACCTCCTGACTCCCCAAAGCCTATCTACCCTCTACAAGGCACAAGTAAGTAGTGTGATGGAATACTCTCCACTTGCCTGGATGAGTTCAGCTCCAACAATACTCAAGAAGCTCGACACCATCCAGAACAAAGCAGCCCACTTGATTGGCACCCCATCAACCACCTTAAACATTCACTCCCTGCACCACCGGCGTACCGTGGCTGCAGTGTGTACCATCTACAAGATGCACTGCAGCAACTCGCCAAGGCTTCTTCGGCAGCACCTCCCAAACCCGTGACATCTTCCACCTAGAAGGACAAGGGCAGCAGACTCATGGGAACACCACCACCTCCAAGTTCCCCTCCAAGTTACACACCATCCTGACTTAGAAGTATATCGCCGATCCTTCATCGTCGCTGGGTCAAAATCCTGGAACTCCCTCCCTAACAGCACTGTGGGAGTACCTTCACCACACAGACTGCAGCGGTTCAAGAAGGCGGCTCACCACCACCTTCTCAAGGGTAATTAGGGATGGGCAATAAATGCTGGCCTTGCCAGTGATGCCCATATCCCATATAAAATTAAAAAAAGTCAGCAATATTAGATGGGAGGATTTCTTTGGGCTCAATGCACATAAGGATGTGAGTGAAGGAACACTTCTAGTGGAATGATGTAAAAATGGCCTCCTTTTGTGCTGTAAATTTCTATGGTTCTATTGTCCTCCCATGCCCCCTGGACTGATCTTCATGAAGGCCTGCAGCACTTGTTGCCAAAAAGGGATCCCCTCATTTGCAATATTGCTCATCTGCACCAGATGAATCCCTATTGCCCCACTAAAGAAGGGAGCCACTCTGTGGTTGACTCCAACTGCTTGCAAACTTCCTTTTTCCACAGATTGTTTATTAGTCTCACAAAAAAGACAGACCTGTGCTATAAGCTGCTACAATGCATTAAATCCTGCAGCAGCATTCAAACTCCTGCTAGCCAATGGGTAAGCTCCATGCTTGGAGCTTGCCAATATTATTTTAATCAGCCTGACCCTTGAAAACTAAGTTGGGTTAGCACAGTACATGTAGCATAATTGCAATGTGCCCACTTTCTGATCAGGCTTATATCTGATCAGAAAACCTAACGTGGTATGTTTCTCATGTGAAGCACAGCTAAAGTATAACCATATAGCAACTTTATAATTTCTCGCCATTATAATGATGGCAGCAAAATATTGCCTTATCACAAGTTCTTCATGTCACAGGCCATTATGCATTTGAGGAAATTAAGCATTACTTTAGAATTATTGTACCCTTTTGTATTTGTCTCATGACTTTGAAACTGCCTTTGCATTCAGAAGAACTTTCTGACAGGCATTTTTGAACAATGGTGGGTTTCACAGGTGTCGCAAGTTTTGTCGAATCCTTACCACTGGACAACCCAAGGGGATCTCAGAGAGGCCCATGACTTTTTTGTATTTGCTAATAGTGTTGTGTCTGTGTATAATAAGACACAGACTGCAGGAGAAACGGTACAACAGGTGTTTACTGAATGAGGGTTACTCTAGAACTAACTTTACAGATCACTACTCAGGGTTTATATACAGGTGTGGTCACTCCCGGTACTACAGTATACAGGAGCTGTAAAAAGTAGTTCTCCCCTTAAAGGTACATACATTACAAGTATGCCGGTGATGGAGGGAGTGAATGTTTAAGGTAGTGGATGGGGGGCACATCAAGCGGGCTGCTTTGTCCTGGATGGTGTCGAGCTTCTTGAGTGTTGTTGGAACTGCACTCATGCAGGCAAGTGGAGAGTATTCCATCACAGGCCTGACTTGTGTCTTGTAGATGGTGGAAAGGCTTTGGGGAGTCAGGAGGTGAAACACTCGTCACAGAATACCCAGCCTCTGACCTGCTCTTTTAGACACAGTATTTATGTGACTGGTCCAGTTAAGTTTGTGGTCAATGGTGACCCGCAGGAAGTTGATGCTGGGGGCTTTGGTGATGGTAATGCCATTGAATGTCAATGGGCGGTGGTTAGACTCTCTCTTGTTGGAGATAGTCATTGCCTGGCACTTGTGTGGCGTGAATGTTACTTGTCACTAATTAGCCCAAGACTGATTGTTGTTCAGGTCTTGTTGCATGCAGGCATGGACTGCTTCATTATCTAGGGAATTGCAAATGGAACTGTACACTGTGCAATCATCAGCGAACATCACCACGTCTGACCTTATGATGGAGGGAAAGTCATCGAAGCAACTGAAGATGGTTGGGCGTAGGATACTGCCCTGAGGAACTCCTGCAGCAATGTCCTGGGGCTGTGATGATTGACCTCCAACAAACACAACCATTTTCCTTTGTGCTAGGTATGACTCCAGCCAGTGGAGAGTTTTCCCCCCGATTCCCATTGAGTTCAGTTTTATTAGGGTTCCTTGATGCCGCACTCAGTCAAATGCTGCCTTGATGTCAAGGGCAGTCACTCTCACCTCACCTCTGGAATTCAGCTCTTTTGCCCATGTTTGGACCAAGGCTGTAATGAGGTCTGGAGCAGAGTGGTCCTGGCGTAACCCAAACTGAGCATCAGTGATCAGGTTATTGTAAGTGCTGCTTGATAGCACTGTCGACGGCACCTTCCATCACTTTGCTGATGATTGAGAGTAGACTGATGAGGCGGTAATTGGCCGGATTGGATTTGTCCTGATTTTTGTGGATAGGACATACCTGGGCAGTATTCCACATTGTCGGATAGATGTCAGTGTTGTAGCTGTACTGAACAGCTTGGCTAGAGGCACCACTAGTTCTGGAGCACAAGTCTCCAGCACGACAGCCGGGATGTCGTCGGGGCCCATAGTCATTGCTGTATCCAGTGTGCTCTGCCGTTTCGTGATATCATGTGGAGTGAATCAAATTGGCAGAAGACTGGCTTCTGTGATGGTGGGGACCTCAGGAGGAGGCCGATATGGATCATCCACTTGGCACTTCTGGCCGAAGATGGTTCAAGCACTTCAGCCTTGTCTTTTGCACTCGCCTGCTGGGATTCGCCATCACGGAGGATGGGGATATTCATGTCTTCCCAGAAATGCTAGGGAACCAAGGGTCTAGTGAGAAGGAGGAATTAAAGGAAATTAGTATTAGTAAAAAAATAGTGCCGGAGAAATTAATGGGACTGAAAGCCGATAAATCCCCAGGGCCTGATAATATTCATCCCAGAGTACTAAAAGAGGTAGCCATGTAAATAGTGGATGCATCTTCCAAAATTCTTTAGATTATAATAATAATAATTCAACTTTATTGTCATTGTACAATGCACAACGAAATGTGATCTTGCAAGCTCCCATGAGTCTAGTACAAATAACATTAACATTAAACGTAAATAGCACTGTCCTGGGAGAAGCAAAGCCGCTGCGTCTGTGCTTAGTTTCAGACCTCATATCTTCTCCATCACAGAAATCCTTTACTTCCACCTCCACAACATTATTCACTTTTTTTCCCATTCATTCCTGGGAGGTGGGCATCGCTGGCAACTCCAGCATGTGTTGCCCATCCCTAATTGCCTTTGAGAAGGTGGTGGTGAGCCTCCTTCTACAACCGCTGCAGTCTGTGTGGTGAAGGTACTCCCACAGTGCTGTTAGGTGGAAGAGGTTGCGGGTTTGGGAGGTACTGTTGAAGAAGCCTTGGCAAGTTGCATCTTTTAGAAGGGACACACTGCAGCCACAGTGTTGTTAGATCCACGTATCTTGTTGTTGTGTCCTTCAATAATCAAACAAGAGACTGCAGGGAACGATCAACAGGTGTTTACTGAATGAGGGTTACTCTAGAACTATCTGTACAGATCACTACTCAGGGTTTATATACAGGTGTGGTCACTGCCGGTACTACAGTATACAGGAGCTGTAAAAAGTCGTTCTCCCCTTAAACGTACATACATTACAATTCCTCCCCTTTTAGATTAACAGTACCATAACACTCATTTAACAATTAAATATCAAACTAATTACAATTAACACTTTTAACATGCAACATTAGCTGAAAATAGTCTATTTATATATTCAGTCTTTGGGGAGGCTTCCTGATTCTTCTGGATAACGCCTTTCCCGAGTGTCTCGCTCTTGGTGCGGAGGCGATTCTAGCACCCTGTCGTCAGTTGATTCATCAGCTTCCAATGCTATTGTTTCTGAGGTAGATGCGACCTGTACGTCGGGTTCCTCACCAGGTACGTATGGTCGAGACATGGGGTTGACTCGTTCCTGTGCCTCTAAGATCTGGTCAGCATGGTGTCTCACACTGTTCTCCCCAACATCCACTGTGTACATCAGTGGCCCCTGTCGTGTGCATATCGTTCCCGGTTGCCATTTCTCTGTTCGGTAGTCGCAGGCCAAGATTGGTTGCCCTACATTGAAGCTCCTTGTCGGCTTCTCATTGATGTGCTGGAATTGCTTACTCTCAAATTCTCTTCGTACATTTGGTCTGAGCAAATCCAGACGAGATCTCAACCTTCGGTTAAAGAACATCATGGCCGGGGCCTGGTTGGTGACTGCATGTGTCGCATTTCTGTAGGCTAACAGGAAATTGTCCACCTTATGCTGCAGTGGAATGTCGTCATCGCACATGGCCTTTACTGCTTTTTTAAAGGTTTGTACGAACCTCTCAGCCAATCCATTTGTGGCTGGATGATACGGGGCGGATGTGTAATGCCTTACCCCATTCCTTTTCATAAATCTTCGAAACTCTTCGGACACAAACTGTGGTCCGTTATCAGAGCAAATCTGCTCTGGCAAGCCGTTCCTGGCAAAAATGGTCCGTAGGACTGCAATAGTTTTCTCCGTGGTGGTGGAGGACATTTTGATCACCTCAGGCCATTTCGAGTGCGCATCCACGGCTATTAAAAACATTGAGTCCATGAATGGACCAGCAAAATCAATATGCACCCGTTGCCATGGAGATGAGGGCCACTCCCATGGGTGTAGAGGGGCATGTGGTGGTGCATTTTGGACCTTCTGGTATCCTGAGCAGCTCTTTGTCAGGTCCTCGATTTGCTGATCGATCCCCGGCCACAACACATAAGCCCTAGCAAGGCTTTTCATTTTCACCCCTCCCAGATGACCTTCGTGAAGCTCATTGAGCACTCTCTCCCTTAACTTGGGTGGAATTACCACTCGGGATCCACACATCAAGCTCCCCTGTCATACTGACAGCTGTTCTCTTCTGGATGAGACTGCTGGCAACAGTGAGTCGCCATGTGCTGGCCATCCCTTCACCGCCAAATCATATACCCGAGACAGTGTCGGGTCATTTCGGGTCTCCTTCTCTATACCAGCGTTAGTTACTGGCAAGCATTCAATTATAGTCGACAGGATCCACTGCTGGTGCTTCCTCCGCAGTAGTCAGTGGCAGGCGTGATAGCCCATCAGCGTTTCCATGCTGTTTTGTGCCCTTATACTCGATTTCGTATTGGTGCGCCCCTAGAAAAAAGGACCATCTTTGTAGCCGTTGGGCAGTCATCACCGGAATGCCCTTCTTTGGATTAAAGATGGAGACAAGTGGTTGGTGGTCAGTCAGCAAGGTGAACTTCTGCCCATGCAGATAGTGATTTAACTTTTTCACTCCCCACACTAGTCTGAGGGCCTCCCTGTCAATCTAGGCGTAGTTACGCTCGGCTGAGGTTAGTGACCGAGACGCAAAGGCTACTGGCCTCTCCGAGCCGTCCGGGAATTTGTGCGACAGCGCCGCTCCAATGCCATAGGGTGATGCATCACACGCCAACCGTTGTATCTCTGCAGCGCCCCGTGCTGCTGTTTCGTGTGATACTGCAATGCTGAAAGCCTTGTCCAGCGTAAGATCCTTTTCTGATAGAAGCCGTTTCTGGGTTCCTTCACTTTGAAGCCCACACACAAACTTGTCCCTTAAAGTATCTGCTAGTCCCGTTCCAAACTGGCAGTGTTTCGATAGCTTGCGCAGTTCCATTAAATACTCAGCATTACTTTCATCTTTATGCTGGTTCCTTTTGTGAAACTTAAATCTTTCTGCTATCAGCAGCAGTGTGGGGTTTAAGTGGTCCTGTAGGATTGACACTATGTTTTCAAAATCCTTTTCTACTGGCTTCTCTGGGGTTACTAGGTTTCGTAGTAAGCCATACGTTTTTGCACCCATTGAATTCAACAATACCAGCGCTTTCTTGTCGTCTGGCACTTCATTCGCCTTGCAGTATACTTCTATGCGTTCAACATATGTCGTCCAATCTTCGACTTCATTGTCGAACGCTGTGATACTGCCACTCTTCGGCATTTTTGGGTGTGGTTAGACTGGCTTAAAATGGCGTCTCCCGCGCTTTCCTTTCTTCCCCGCTGCGGCTTAAAATGGCGTCTCCCGCGCTTTCCTTTCTTCCCCGCTGTGACTTAAATGGCGTCTCCCGCGCTGCTGCCAACTCCGCTCTCGGCGGTCCTCGTGGCAAATGGCGACGCCCTGTGGGTTTCGTGCGCTGCTCCTGCGCTGCTGCCAATGCCCCTCTCTGCGGTCCTCATGGCAATGGCAGCGCCTCGTGTTTTCCTGCGCGCCTCTCTCCCCCGTTGACGCTGCTCGGCCCTTGAACACCGGCTGTGCTCTGCTCTCTCTCGTCTCTCTCCCCATTGATGCTGCTCGGCCCTTGAACACCGGCTGCGCTCTGCTCTCTCTCGCCTCCCTCCCCCGTTGACGCCACTCGATCCTGAACACCGGCTGCGTCCTGTGCACTCTGCCCTCTCTCTCTCCCCCGTCGACGCTGCTTGGCCTTTTTCTGTGCCGCTCGGTCGGCTCTAGCCGCCGCTGTCCGGGAAGGGTCTGCGCAGTACCTGTTGCCAGCCCGTTTTGCTGGACCACCGTGACTGGAAAGCCAAGCCTGGCTCTCGACAGCCTCCCCTGCGATGCTCAAATCTCCGCTGGATGACTGGGCGGTTGCCAGTGGTCGACGCCCGTGCTTCTGGACTCGACCTCCTTCCACTGTTCTCCAGGGGCGAATCCCTGGGAGGTGATGCAGAGTTGCAGGTAGGTTCGAATCTGCTCGTCGCCAATGTTGTGTCTGTGTATAATAAGACACAGACTGCAGGAGAAACGGTACAACAGGTGTTTACTGAATGAGGGTTACTCTAGAACTAAATGTACAGATCACTACTCAGGGTTTATATACAGGTGTGGTCACTGCCGGTACTACAGTATACAGGAGCTGTAAAAAGTAGTTCTCTCCCTTAAAGGTACATACATTACAAATAGCACGTTATTTCTGTTGTCAATATGTATAGAAGTCTTGCATTTGGAGATCACAAAAGTTACAAGAAATTGGTTAACCTTATTATTTGTATTTAAATTGCCTCTACAATATTTTTCCATTGGATGTCTGTGCTTCTGAAAAGTCTGGCACTTGAGTTCATGGCTTGTCAGAGCTATCATAATTAACTGCCTGAACAGGATGAACAACGTAGCAGGCTATAACTCCTCTACATGCCTACAACATCCAACATTTTACTTACGATTGACAACAATGACTGGCCACCACAATGTGTGCCAGGACTTTCTGTTTGGAAGAAAAACCCTTCTCTTTCCCTGTTCATGAATGGAAAATGCCTAAGGATCACTCCCACCCTCTTCTAGGAAAACTATTTGCAGAAGGAGTTAAATTAATCAGAATTTTTTTTTCGTGTAACTTGTCAAAATAAAATAAAGCATGAATTTTAAACTTCTTCTGAGGTAACTTTGCTTAAAAAGCAATGCAAGTTACTATGATCAAGGGATGTTTATTTAGCACAAAAATACCAGGTAATAACCAACTCATGGAAGAGAATGTCTAACCATCTCCCTTCAACAGGAACATTACTGCCGAGTCCCATAGCATCAGAAGAACATAAGAAATAGGAGCAGGAGTAGGGCATATGGCCCCTCCAGTCTGCTCCACCGTTCAATAAGATCATGGCTGATCTTCTACATTAACTCCACTTTCCTACCCTATCCCAATATCCCTTGATTCCCTTAGTGTCCAAAAATTTATCGATCTCAGTCTTGAATATACTCAACGACTGAGCATCCACAGCCTTCTCAGGTAGAGAATGCCAAAGATTCACAACCCTCTGAATCAAGAAATTTCTCCTCATCTCCGTCCTAAATGGCCGACTCCTTATCCTGTGACTATGATAGCTCTGATGAGCCATTAACTTCTATACTCTCCAGCCAGGGGAAACAGCCTCTCAGCATCTACCCTATCAAGCCCTCTAAAAATTTTATATGTTTCAATGAGATCACCTCTCATTCTTCTAAACTCCAGAGATTATAGGCCCATTCTACTTAGTCTCTCCTCATAGGGAAACCCTCTCACCCCAGGAATCAATCTAGTGAAACTTTGTTGCACTCCCTCTAAGGCAAGTATATTTTTCCTTAGGTAAAGAGATCAAAACTATACATAGTACTCCAGGTGTCATCTCATCAAAGCCCTATATAATTGCAGCAAGACTTCCTTACTCTTATACTCCAATCCATTTTTAATAAAGGCTAACATACCATTTGCTTTCCTAATTGCTTGTTATACTTGCATGTTATCTTTCAGTGATTTGTGTACAAGGACACCCAAATCCTTCTGAATACCAACATTTACTAGTCTCTCACTATTTAAAAAATATTCTGCTTTTCCATTCTTCCTACCAAGGGGCTAATTTCACATGTCTCCACATTATACTCCATCTGCCACCTTCTTGCCCACTCACGTAACCTGTCTATATCCCTTTGCAGCCTCTTTGCAACCTCCTTACAGTTTACTTTCCCACCTAGCTTTGTATCATCAGCAAACTTGGATACATTACACTCCATCCCCTCATCTAAGTCATTGATATAGTTTGTAAATAGCTGAGCCCCAAGCACTGATCCTTGCAGCACTCCACTAGTTACAGCCTGCCAACCTGATAATGACCCATTTATTTCTACTGCCTATTTTCTGTCTGTTAACAATCCTCAATCCATGCTAATATATTACCCCCAATCCTATGAGCCATAATCTTTTGTAACAACCTTTTTATGTGGTACCTTATCAAATACCTTTTGAAAATCCAAATATGCTACATCCACCGGTTCCCCCTTATATACTCTGCTAGTTATACCCTCAAAAAACGCTAAAAGATTTGTCAAACATGATTTCCTTTTCATAAAAACATGTTGACTCTGCTTAATCATATTATGATTTTTCTAATAAACGAATAAAAAAAAAGTGCCCTGTTGCCATGGCCCAAATGATAGATTCTAGCATTTTCCCTACTACTGATGTCAGGCTAACTGGCCTATAGTTCCCTGTTTTCTCTCTCCCTCCTTTCTTGAATAGCAGATTTACATTTGCTACCTTCCAATCCACAGGGACCGTTCTAGAATCTAGGGAATTCTGGAAAATCAAAACCAATGCATCCACCATCTTGAGGATTGCCATTGACCAGAAGCTGAACTGGACCAGCCATATCAATACTGTGGCTACAAGAGAAGGGCAGAGTGATCTGTGACAAGTAGCTCACTTCCTTGACCCCTCAAAATCTCTCCACCATCTACAAGGCTCAAACCAGGAGTGTGATGGAATGCTCACCACTCACCTAGATGAGTGTAGCCACAACACTCAAGAAGCTTGGCACCATCCAGAACAGAGCAGTTTATTTGATTGGTGTTCCTACCACTGGACTCAGTAACCACCCCTTCCACCACCACTGCACTGTAGCTGCAGTACATACAATCTACAGGATGCGCTGCTGCAACTCAGAGGTTATTTAAACAGCACATCCCTCCCCGTAACCTTTACCACCAAGAAGGACAAAATCAGCAATGTCATGGAAACACCTCCGAGTCACACATCCTGACTTGGACCTATATCGCCGTCCTTTCATAGTCGCAGAGTCAAAATCCTGGAATTCCCTAACTAACACCATTATGGGAGCACCAGCACAACAAAGACTGCAGCAGATGAAAGAGAAAGCCCATTAGCACCTTCTCAGGACAGCTAGGGATGGGCAATAAATGCAGGCTTGCCAGTGTTGCCTACATCCAATATTCATTGATCCTGAGTATAAAAACCTGTATCCTGAGCAGATGGGACAAGCATCTATTTGATATGCCAGCTCAAGAGTTATTCCTCCCCCCTCCACCCCATCCCCCCCATGCTTCTGAGACATGCACTGATTTATTCATTTAACTGTGGTATGTGAGAAGAATTTTATTTCTTTATCTACTTGCAGTAGGTAAGGAAACACTATTTTCCATGACTCAGCCAAAAAATACTTACTTCACCATCTCTTAGCAGATCTCTTAGAAACATCTTTCCAAATTGGAAATGTGCTTCGCTTCTCCACTCCTACATGCCAGCACTCCTACCTTGTAACAGCAGACGTCTAATTCATTGTGAGCAATGTCACAGGCGATCTGCTAGTATATTAAAAACATTTTCCACAGGGATAGCAATGTGAGCTTTAAAACAACAGCTGGCATCTATATAGCATTTTGAACTTAAACGTCCCAATGCGCTTTAGGTAAGCAACACCTTTTTTTTTTTTTTTTAGAAGTTAGTGATTCCCCAGGAGTGCATCAATATTTGCAGGGTGTCTCACACAGAAACATTTTAAAATCGCTACCTTGTCTAACAATACTTCTCAGCTATTACTTCAGAAAAGCATCATCTGCTGCACTGGTGTGATTTTCTTTTCATACTCCACAGCAATCATCCTGTGATATCTTTGAGCAAGTTTGCCAATTTAGCACCAATTAATGCTGTGTTGAGGACTCTTGGGCATGATGAACTGCTCCAACTCATTTCACTTGGGACCCTACAACCTACATAAAATGGAGACTTTAATTCCATCAGTTTTGAGTTTGATTTGATACCAGCTTTTAAGGGTGAAACAATAATTTTATTGTTCCACTCAGTCCCAGATCACAACTACACTATTAAAATATTGGTGATTATTACGTAACTATACAATGATTCTTAATGTTTATATTTATATAATAAACCAATTAGTCCCAGTATGTCTTGTACAATGGTAAATTTTGAAGTCAGATATAAAATTTTGTAACTTTTATCCACAGAGCAGAAGAGTTTTATTTATCTTAACCCACCATTCTCCACGCCCAAGTGGCAGGGCATTCATGAGTCAGCCTACAGTTTTGCAGTATTCAACTGTGCAAAAGTTGACCAAGATTATTATGTTATTTTTTAACCTGTTCAGTGGTGTTTTACACTGAAACAGCCACTGGTCTGTTAAAAAAGGCCATCATATCTTAATTTTTTCAGAGTTATTTGTCTCTTCACACAATAGTGTAGTATATTTAAATTTCAGTTCTTGTCACAAGTGGCTTAAGCATCTTAACACTAAGTGGGGAGGGGGGTGGTGGGGTTAACTTGGAGCGGGATGAGCTTAGTTGGGCCAAAATGGTTTTTAATTGGTCCATGTTCTTATATTTTGTTATAGTTGTCAACATGATTTTCCTAATTCTAAGTAATTTTAAGATATAAGTGCATTTATTATGGTAACCTGCTGCTATACATAAATATATTGACTTCATCCACATTACCCCCACAATATCCTTTAAATTCAATCTCAGAATAACAACTTCTATTGCATCAGTGGGACCTTTCCATTTCCCATACCAGCAATGCTTTCAGCCTATCTGAGTGCAGCTGCTGATTCAGTGTCCACATTAGTGCTGAATTTTGTGTCCACTAGGGATTGGGTTGAGAATGCTGAAACCCATTACAACTGGAACTCATGCAATTATCAGAGTCAGACTATCGTGCCATCAGCCAAGGGTGGTTCCAAACACAGCTTCAAGAGGTGAAAAGAATACTGCATCTCCAGTTTAAGGCTGTGGCTACAATTTTATGAATGCAAAATAATAAAGTGATGGATCACCAACTCCACTTCATAGTATCACATTTAAAACAAAAGCATTTTAAAACATAAAGAAAGAATTTGCATTTATATAGTGCCTTTCACAATCAGGACACCCCAAAGTGCTGTACAGCCAATTAAGTACTTTTGAAGTGCAGTCAATGTTGTAAGGTAGGAAAACACAGCAGCTAATTTGCTCACAGCAAGGTTCCACAAAAAGCAATGAAATAAATGACTATATCATCTGTTTTAGTGAAGTTGGTTGACAGGTAACTGCTGACCTGGACACTGGTATGAACACAATTTGCGCACTATACATGATGGCCAGTATGATGTCTAAACTTACTTCTTATCACATGGTCAATTCTTAAATGTAAAATAAAATTCATGCTCTCAGAGCTTTAAAGCACAGACAATGCCCATCCTTTACAGTATGGCATACCCAGTCAGTACAGTATCTAGAGACAGAGTACAATTCCTTTAATTTGCTGTATGTAGATTCAACTGTTCCTAGATTTCCTAATTATCTGCTCCTCAGTGATGATTGTAAGTGTCTTCTTCTTCTCTTCTTACATGTTTATTCATAGACAGCCTTGTTACGTGACTTTACTGGCCGCATTGCTCAAAAATAGTAAATATGAAGGCACCCCAGGTACAGTATAATGAGTAAAAACAGAAAATGCTGCAAATACTCAGCAGGTCAGGCAGCATCTGTGGAGAGAGAAACAGAGTTAACGTTTCAGGTCGATGACCTGCCATCAGAACAGTATAATGAGTAATTGTTAGGCTCCAGAATTTGGAACAATGCATGGGACGATAAAAGTCAGCTATATCTCAAGTTAAAAATATATAGATTAAAGATTGAATTCATTCAAGAGGCGATCAGACTGTCATGTTCATTTTAAGGTGTCCAGCTCAGGATGGCAGCAAGAAGGGCTCGCAATAGTGGCAGGCGTTCTAGAGGCTACAGGGGGTTTGGACTTAATGACAGATAATATCGCACTTTAACAAGGTGAAAACAGCTGCTTAACAGCCCAAAATAATCAGCCCATTTAATACAGTATAAGCGACGCCTTTTTAATTGACACCTAATGTTTGCCTGATATAAGCGGCTGTCTGGAATAAACGGGGATGTTGTAAGTGGTGAGGACTGTACTGCACTAAAGGGTCAGCCTAGATTACATGCTCAAGTCTCTGGTGAGGGGCTTGAACCCATGACCTTCTAACTCCGAGGCAAGAGTACTACTGCTGAGCCAATATAGTGGAAAGGTGCAAGCCAAACAATCTGTTGTTGTAAAATACATTGGGCCAGAAATTAGGATCGGGTGCTTGCCGCGCGTGCTTGCCGCGCGTGCAAGCCCCCGATCTGCACTCACCCTGCGCGCTGACATCTGAAGCCCGGGACTGCTCGCATTTCCTGTCACTGGCCCGGTTCAGATGTCGGCGCGATGTGCTTACCTGATCCAGTGGCGTAGTTAGTGCGATGTGCCGGCTGGGATCAGGTGAGCACTCTGCAGCCAATCAGGGGAGGGGAAACTCATTCATGAGTTTGATAGTAAAGACTGTCAAACTCATGAAAAGTACGGGCGCCCAAAAGACTAGTTTAACTTTAATTAAAATTTTAAAAAGCATCCCAATAATTAAATAAACTATAAATAACTTTAAAAAAACTATTTAAAACAATTAATAACATTTTTGAAAAAAATTTTTTTTTACGAATTCGGGTCTAAAAATAAACTTACCTTACTGTAAAATCCTTAAAAACAATGAAGCTGTGGAAAAAATGTAATAATTTTAAATAATAGACCACTTACCTTCAAGAATCCACTGCTTACGCCTCCTTTTTTCATTTCCAAAAAGTTCAGGCCCTTGCACACGCGCAAACCTGTCTAAATGAAGGAAGTTCAACGCGTGCGCGCAGAGTCCTGCACGCACGCGTTGGACCTCTTAACCCCTTAGTTCGATGGAGAGGAAATGCCAGTTTCCCGCGCATGCGCTGCGCATGCTGGAATCCGGCACTTCCAACGGGCCCACGCGTGAGTACACCGTCCGTACTCACGCGTTGGGACCGGAATTACTGGCCCATTATAAATGCACAAAACAGCCTAAAACACCAAAGCCTAGAAATTCAGTATCGCCACGTTTGGGGCACTACAGCCGGGCGTTCGCTAATTTTAGCGCCCGGCGCAACTTAGCGCCACCTTCACCGAAATTGAGTTGCATCGCCCCAAGAGGTCGTTGCTGCGCTAAAGCAGGCGATGCATGACTATCATAAGGCGCTAAGCCGGTGAGCCGATGCGCTAACACCAAGGGCGGGCGCAGCGCAGGTGCGGCGAGTTTCTGAATGAAAGCAGACACGCTGGCGCCGGTCAGCTCTTAAAGGGGGAGGGTCGACTTGTTTGGCTGCCATGCCCTGCACACTGCAGCCCTGAAGCAAGGCCTGACCATTGCTGGTTCATCAGTTCTACGCCCTGGACCATGGGGAAGCCCGCTATTCTTCCAAATCCCATTGCACGCTCTTGCTGCTTGTCCAGGGTCATGGGGAAGGAGATGTACTGACGTCTCCTTCTGAAAAGGGCATTGGTCACCTGGCGGATGCAGCAATGTACCGTGAACTGGGAGATGTTGTCAATGTCCCCAGTAGCGGATTGGAAGGAGCTGGTGACATAGAAGTTGAGAGCCACCGTCACCTTCACTGCCACCGACAGAGACGTCCTGCTCCTCAGCTATGGCTACAGATCTCTGCGAAGCAGGTGGCAGATCTCAGTGACCACCTCCCTTCTGAATTGCAGCCTCCGAACACACTGCTCCTCAAACATGTTCAGATATGAGAACTGCTGACGGTATACCCTGGGTGGGTAAGGCCTCCTGTGCCGACGCCTGTTGGCCCTTCTCCATCTGGCCATGACTGGCACTCTCTCACGGCGTCTCTGAGCCCTTTGAATGCAATGCAGAAAGCCAACGTTTCCACCCATTGCAGCCCCCATTATATGTGGCGACTCAAGGCTATGGCACTGAAAGTTAAATCCAAGTGCAAAGCTCTGGCCTGAAGCCAGAAGTACCTGTGCGAACACTAAGTCAAAGCAGAAAGCTCTCTGCCTTTGTCTCTCTCCAAATATCCGTCTCTCACACAGAAGGACTGGCACAAAATGGCTGCCACTTATAATGCAGGAGGAGTCCCCTTTAAATAGCGCCCCCCGTGCCCCGCAGCGACTGGGAACCGTTCCCCATTACCAGTCGCTGAGGGCGCCAGGTGCAAAGAAGGGCGGCGCCACTGAAGTTCGGTTCGGGGCGCACCAAGGGCATTGCACCATGAAATGACATCACAATCTGCGCGCACAGCTGAGCGGGCGCTGCAGTTTTGCGCCGCCACTAAATCTTGAGTGAAGTTCGCGAGAGGTGCAGATCGCGCCGTGCCCGGGCGCTAGCCGCTTAGCGTCCCACTTCTCCTCCTCCTAAGGCGCTAGCGGCTGGCGCTAACAACTGAATTTCTAGGCCCAAGTTTTTAAAAATTCTATATATTCTTTACACTGAATTTTTATTAACTTCCAAACATAAAGATACATTTTATTGTAAAAATATTGATAGTGTTAACTGTAACAACTTTCAATTACATGCAAGTGTATCATTTGATGTATAGAAAGTTTAGGAAAGGATTTAAGGATGTATTATTTTCGCTTCCATATTTCAAATGTCAGAAATTAATACAGCTTCAAGACTGCAAATTTATCAATGACCCCTAAAAAGTCATGCATGTAACACATAGGGCTGGATTTTGCCGGCGCTCAGAGAGCGGGTTTGGAGGCAGGTCTGCTGTCAAAATAGCAAAGATTGACAGCAGGTAGAAAACCCGCTGTCAACCCACCTCCACACAAGTCTCTCAGGTGTCGGGTCTGTCTGCGCAGAACTGACCCAACACCAAGCAGCGGGGGAGACAATTTATATAATTAAATGGCTTGGTGACAGCCAATTTAATGCTATTTTGAGCCTACCTTGCAATTTTACGTGCTCCCCCATGGGTTACCTGCTGCTCGGGGAACACGACAGCTCACCCTGGTGTGAGTTGAGTCTGTCTGTGAATAATCTGATGACCTGACAGCTGCAGAAGTGGTATAAAGGATACCATGTTGCAGATGTTCAGTTTCAGAGCTCAGAAAATGTTGGTTACTGCATTTGTAAGACATACAGAGATTTCTTTAGCTTGCAAGTGTTTAGAGCCAACTGTATATCCAGTGCCTCCTCATTGGAACAACTTCTCTCACCATTGGCAGATCGCTTCTGTCATCTATTCCTGCAACATCAGTGCCCTTGAAAAAAAACACACCTAGGTCCTCTGAATCCTTCCACGATCAGCCCCAACACCAACATCACCAGGCACACCAACATCATCAGGCACACCAACATCACCAACCTTCTCCGCAATCACCTGATGCTGCACAGGAAACAGGGCATCAGCTCCTGACAACATTGCTGCCCGGGAAGCCAGCGATAGCATCAACATGGCCAGATTTACTTCACTTGACGCTGTACATCCTGGCTGTCACATGATGCCCCAGGTTGACACCATCCCACACCAGCACCGTAAAGTATCCCAATAATGTCCAAGCCATTCCATTCACACTCATCACTATAGCAAGGGCGGGGTGGGGGGGGGGGGAAGTTATGTCTCAACATTCACTGGAACTCAGTAAGGCACTTCTCAAGGTGTGCACAGATCTGTCCAATAAGGTGATGTGTTGAAAATATACATTTCACTGTATGACAACACATTACCAAAAACTTCACATGAACATTGGCTAAACCTCTCAAGTGCATATTGTGTGTTGTTAGTTGGTATGCTTGCAGTAGGGTGAGGGTGAGTGTGAGGGGTAGCTAGTGAGATGGGGAGATGATAATGTAGATAGAGAGGGATGGGTGGAGGTGCAAGGTAAGTTGGTGTGAGTAAAGATGTGCAGGAGTAGGGTATGGAAGGCAGAATGATGGGGATGTGTTGATTGGCACAGCAGGATGAGTTTGAGTGTGGCTTTTGCAGTAACATTTCATGATCCACTGAGATCATTAAAAGGTTGGTGCCACTGCATCCAGGTACTCCTGACGACATCCCTGCTTGTGCCCTCCTGTGGAATGTGCAACCAGACTGCATTGATCTCCTGGGGAGGTCTCTTCCACCCATGGGAAGGGAAGAGAATCTCCCTGCGTGCTGTGACTCTCTCCATAAGCACATGGAGGGAGTCATATGTGAGCCTGGTTGCAGCCGTCCACCTTTGTGCAGTGCTTGTCAGTGTTTGCAGTACCTCAATACTGTAGAACACTGACAGCACAACTGTCAAAATCAACGTGGCCGTGGTCCCTTTAAGGAAACCGGCTGATGACATGTCATCAAATGATGTAATCAGACCCGCTTCCTGTTAATTGACCAGGAACCCCGCAGGGCGGGCTTAACAAGGCCAATCTACGGAAAATCACTTGAGAGAACAGCTACAGACGGGAGCCGGACCGGAACCCGCTAACCAGATCTGCCGCCACAAACCCGCCTCCGCTGGGAAAATCCAGCCTGTAGTATCATTGCAATTGAAATAGAGAGGAAACCTTCATCCCATCAGTCTGGATTAAATTCAAATGCAGGTCCCAGAGGGAAAAGACCACATACTACCAGCCAGTGTAAATAATGGACCATCTATCAGCCATTGAGAGTCCAGCTTTCCCTTATTTAAAATGCAATCAAACACTAAGTAATCACCAAGATGGATATTTCCTTGATTTTCTTTTCTGTATTAAAAAGTGGAAGAGCAGCTCCCATGAAGGCCTTGTAGCTCAAGCACCACCTGCTGTAGCATAAAGCCACACAGACCAATTACAATTAGCCTCTTAATAATTATACACAGAAACTTTCATTCATTTCAATTACATGTTTTTTTCCCCCAAAGAAATGTTCACTGGAACAACCCTGTAAAATATTAGCAGCACATTAAAATATTACCCACAGGAACCCAATAGAGGATGGCCCTGGCATTTACATCTCCTGTCGGCCCCTTAGTCACAGGTCTGACTTAGTCAGGGGGATATGTATAAAATTTGATTTCCATACATATAGCAAATTAAATACTCTCACAGGCTTCACAAAGGCAGAAAATGATCAATAATAGACCAAATGTTAGCATGGCCACTGAAGGAAAAGACCCCCGTTCTTTACTATATTGGAGTGTGCACTGATAATTATTTTGCAAAACCTAATCATTCACATTTTAAAATGTATTTCTCAAAAATTAACTCAAATTGACAATAAAATATGAATTTGCAGCAGATCCCTTTATCAGACTATGATTTCATCGGTGGAGAATCAATTTAAAATGATTGCGGCTCCCAACATTTTAACATGGATTTTGTATATGTCCCAAAAATAACCCTATACATTATGTACATGTACGCCATAAATATAACACTTTAGGAGTCTGAGTATTTCCTCAAATATAAGATGTCAAAAGAGGTCTGTATACTGTTTTTACTTCTAGGTATGAAATGACTGTATAACTCATTGATGAAAACAGTGAGCTGTTAAATTTAATTAAATTATATCTCGGGCCTCAGTGAAGTATTCTATTTCTCTTTAATGTGTATGGTAGCCTAGTGGTTATGGTACTGAACTAGCAATCCAGAGGTTGTGAGTTCAAATCCCACCCTGGCAGCTGGGAAAATTGAATTCAATAATTCTGGTGATTTGTGGGCTGGCACCAGATAAAATAATCATGAAAGCTGCTGGATTGTCATAAAAACCCAAATGGCTCATTAATGTCCTTCAGGACCCCTATTAGTCTGGCCTCTATTGTGGTCAGTTTCAAAGCATTTGCTGTTATTACCCCTTTGAAACTAACCACAACTTCAGGATGTAGCTCATGCACATGGAAATCCTTAAGTTGCGGTCAGTCGTTCACTGGCTGCACTGTATCCCTGTCCCCACGGCAATCAATGCAATCTGTCAAATCAGAGAAACTGCGAAAATCTCAGCTCTTCCACAGTAATCACAGAATCACAGAATCCCCACAGTGCAGATAGAGGCCATTTCGGCCCATCGAGCCTGCACCGACACATATCCCACCCTATCCCCGTAACCCCACGTATTTAATCCCCTAACACTAAGGGTCAATTTATCATAGCCAAATCAACCTAACCCGCACATCTTACACCTCATTGAAAGTTAGACCCTTTTGGATTATGTGTAACTGGGGTTTTAACAGCGTATTGACTGCTAAACAAAGGTTATGGCCCTGAAAAACTAATTTAAATTTTGTGAAGTGTTAAATTTATCCATTTTACTAAAAGTTAAATATTTTATTAAAACATTTTTTTAAATGTAAAGTTTGTTCATCTTTATTTCAGGTTTGCCTTTTCCCCATTTGAGAGCCCCAATCTTTGTTTTGTTCTCTCTAACATTTAAAAAAAGTTAGAATCAAAGGAGCTTACTCACTTCCCGGTTCATTGTGAGAATTATGCAATTTGATTGGCTGCTGAGATAGCTTGTTGATGTCACAGCAGCTTGCATTAGGAATTCCCCATTAACTTGTGTTGATTTCAATTGCACACCAGAAAAGCTGAACTTCTCGCCATAGAGATCGCAAGATCTTTGTGGGAAGCTTATTTCAGGGCCAGCAGCGAACGCCTTTGCTTTGCCGCTGACCGCAAATTACGGGCCATAATGTTTAACTAGTATTGACTAAAGCAAGAAAAGCTGGTTCGCAAACACACGTCTTAAAAATGAAGTGTTTCATTCCATCATGAGACTTTTCCCTGAGGCTCTCCCTTGCTGTCTGTTCCTTAGTTATTTTCTTCAAATGGATGCTAAACAGGAACATGTGCCAAATATAGACAATAAAGAGAGATAAGTCTCCATACACATGTTCTCATTTAGCAGCACTGAACAATACAAGTGAGATGAAAAATTAAAATATGAAAGTCTCCAAATGTACTGTATTCTAAGCTCTGGAATTCCCTCCCTAAACCTCTCTGCCTCTCTACCTCTCTTTCCTCCTTTAAGATGCTCCTTAAAACCTACCTCTTTGACCACCTGCCCTAATACCTCCTTATGTGCTTGGTGTCAAATTTTATTTGCTAACGCTTCCGTGAAGCGCCTTGGGATATTTTACGATGTTAAAGGTGCTATATAAATACAAATTGTTGTTGTTATACATGTAGTACTATTTGTTAAGATCCTAAGACATTTTAGGTGCAAGAAATGGCCACTATACCCAACAAGTTCTGTCCTTTTTTGATAGGTTAATCCCACCTATCTGTCTCTTCACCATATGCCTCAACCTCTTTTCTACAGAAACACATCTAGGGATTAACTTTAATGGATGAAAAATTGCATGTTTAGGTATGTGCAATTTTACAATATGTGTTCCCAGCAAATGCCAAGGACCAATAAAACTAAATTTTTACCCCCTAGCTATTTCTGAAACCCATTATACTGTCCATTGAAATGGTCTTCCCTGGTAACTTATTCCACAGTTCTATTATCCCTTGGATAAAAATTTCTGCTTGACGTACCTATGAATTTCCAAGCGCTTCAACAACGTTCGCAGCTCTAACACTTCTTACACAACAAAACATCCCAAAGTTTTTTACAGGAACTTCAGGGGATCTGAAAAGGGATAGAGGTTAAGGGAATGGCAGAATTTGAAGAGGATTTTGAAAGTGGGAGGAAAGGTTCAGAAAGAGAATTCCAGTGGATCATTTTCAACTTACAGCCAGAGCATAAAACCAACGATGTGAGTCAGGCGGCCATTATAGAAACCGTCCCATTTTCCATCGGTCATTTCTATAATGGGCGCTTGACCCACATTAGTTTTACGCTCCAGTGGTAAGTTGAAAATGATTCCCCCCACCCCCACTCACTCTCTCTAGTGTGTAGAGACATAGGCCTAGAAATTGAGTTGGGCCCGCGCCAGGGCTTTAGCGCCGGAAATTTTGCGCTGGCGCTAAGTCCCACTGCGCGCGCCAAATATTCAGTAGCGCCGCGCCCAGACGGCTGCGGGCGCTACTGGAGGGTGTCAGCGCCTCCCAATGGGCGCTGACTGCAGGATTGCGGCGCTAATCCCCCGCTGCGGCACCCGATGCGGTGTGGCAGGCTGGGGTACTGCAGGCCTCCTCCTTCTGTTAAGGAGGAGCTGCCTGCAGCCGACAACTGTCCGGCGGATTCCCCCGACATCTGAGCCCGGCACCTCGGGGAAGTGCCGGGCTCGCAGCACACACTCATCAGGGCCGCGGGGGGGGGTGATGCAGGAGTCCGGGAAGGGAGGTGCGGGCAGGCGGCCGCCGGGAACGCGGCCGGCCGCCGCTCCACCTTTATGCGCTGGCGCAAAGGCGTGTAAGAACACTTTTCACTTTCGTTAGTTGCGCCTGCCACGGGCGAGGCGGGCGCAACTGAATTTGGGCTTGGGGCCGGGTTACCACGGCAACCGGGACGCTGCGCACACCGATGACGTCATCGGTGCCGGCGCAGCGCTACCGGCTAACGCTGATGGTAAGGCCCAAGTCAATTTGCAAAACGGCTATAAGTCCGGCGCAAGGCCCTCTAGCGCCACTAATTGGGCGCTAAGCCCACTCAATTTCTAGGCCATAATGGCTGAAGTCACTGACACTGCTGGGGAAGCAAAGGGAGACACACACAATAGTTCAAAGTTTGACAGTCAGAGTGTGCATGCTGGAAATTAGAGTTGGAGAAGATTGCAGGTTGGGAGAAATTAGGTTATAGAGGGATTTGAAAACAAAGATAAGGATTGTAAAGTCAACGTGCTGGAAGATAAGGAGGCACTGGAGGATGGGGGGCCAGGGTATACGATTGCAGAACAAAACATGGGATAAGATATGGGTAGCAAAATTCTGAACAAGATGTAATTTATGTGGGGGTGGGGAGGGGAAGGGGAGGTTGGAGTTGTGGAATTGGAAGAGAGGAAGGTGAGGTTGGAGTTGGGAAATTGGAAGAGAGGAAGGTGAGGTTGGAGTTGGGAAATTGGAAGAGAGGAAGGTGAGGTTGGAGTTGTGGAATTGGAAGAGAGGAAGGTGAGGTTGGAGTTGGGAAATTGGAAGAGAGGAAGGTGAGGTTGGAGTTGTGGAATTGGAAGAGAGGAAGGTGAGGTTGGAGTTGTGGAATTGGAAGAGAGGAAGGTGAGGTTGGAGTTGGGAAATTGGAAGAGAGGAAGGTGAGGTTGGAGATGTGGAATTGGAAGAGAGGAAGGTGAGGTTGGAGTTGGGAAATTGGTAGAGAGGAAGGTGAGGTTGGAGTTGTGGAATTGGAAGAGAGGAAGGTGAGGTTGGAGTTGTGGAATTGGAAGAGAGGAAGGTGAGGTTGGAGTTGTGGAATTGGAAGAGAGGAAGGTGAGGTTGGAGTTGTGGAATTGGTAGAGAGGAAGGTGAGGTTGGAGTTGTGGAATTGGAAGAGAGGAAGGTGAGGTTGGAGTTGGGAAATTGGAAGAGAGGAAGGTGAGGTTGGAGTTGTGGAATTGGAAGAGAGGAAGGTGAGGTTGGAGTTGGGAAATTGGAAGAGAGGAAGGTGAGGTTGGAGTTGGGAAATTGGAAGAGAGGAAGGTGAGGTTGGAGTTGGGAAATTGGAAGAGAGGAAGGTGAGGTTGGAGTTGTGGAATTGGAAGAGAGGAAGGTGAGGTTGGAGTTGGGAAATTGGAAGAGAGGAAGGTGAGGTTGGAGTTGTGGAATTGGAAGAGAGGAAGGTGAGGTTGGAGTTGGGAAATTGGAAGAGAGGAAGGTGAGGTTGGAGTTGGGAAATTGGAAGAGAGGAAGGTGAGGTTGGAGTTGTGGAATTGGAAGAGAGGAAGGTGAGGTTGGAGTTGGGAAATTGGAAGAGAGGAAGGTGAGGTTGGAGTTGGGAAATTGGAAGAGAGGAAGGTGAGGTTGGAGTTGGGAAATTGGAAGAGAGGAAGGTGAGGTTGGAGTTGGGAAATTGGAAGAGAGGAAGGTGAGGTTGGAGTTGGGAAATTGGTAGAGAGGAAGGTGAGGTTGGAGTTGTGGAATTGGAAGAGAGGAAGGTGAGGTTGGAGTTGTGGAATTGGAAGAGAGGAAGGTGAGGTTGAAGTTGTGGAATTGGAAGAGAGGAAGGTGAGGTTGATGCAGGGTTTTTAAGGAGTGACTCCAGAACAGAGCCATTGCTGGACTGGACCTACAAGTATAATAGTGTCATATAAATAATATTGATAATGTCATCTGTAAGCCCTCACTCCTGAGACCTACAGGTTACTGATTCGTACTTGAGTTTTACGAGAAATTACACGAGACACACAAGTTCCGTCTTTAAGATTTTATTGTCCTTAAGACAGATTCAAAACCCCTATCACTATTGCTATGAATTCAAAAAGTACACCAATAATGTTACAAGAGATCATACATACAGCCACCTGCCAATGATCAATCCAGCATTGATTATAGGTCCTCGTAGGTGAGATGACTGGCCAGGCCACCTCCTTCCGACTGCAGCGCTGATATCTTTTAGTCACTGTCTGTTATACAGTTCTAGTTCTTCTCCGTGAATTTCCATCATGCAGGGGCTGTGAGGGGCATTCCTCCAATGTTCGGCTTAATTGTCTGAGCTGTCAATCTCTCAAGCATACACATCCTGTGTCTACCGACCGTTGTTATTTGTAGACATGGTTGGCCACCCATTTGGTCACAATACACATTGTGCAAAACTCGTTAACTTGTGGCCTGTTTTATAGAACTCCCAAGGTCTGTCTCCTCCCTTCAGCTACAGATGTCTCATTTCATGACTCCGGGGTCCCAAGGCCATTCATGCCATTTGCCTGTAAATGCTCCTGTCTTTGTAATGCCCAACAATTTGTTCCTGCTCAGGGTCTGTCACTTCCTTATCTGATTAATAGCTTGCAGCCTTCACAGTTCATAGTCGCAGCAGTTCATTTTATATTTGTTCAGCGGAAAGCCTCTTGGCCTCTCAAGGAATGCTGGTACATTAAATGTGGTCAACTTTTAAGTTTGGTCAAGTTACAGCAAACTTTCACAGCAAAAGATTACAGCATATGCTTATATTCTTACACATCCTGCCCTTTCAGAAAGCAAATATTTTATATTTGTTCTTATGAACAGATACTGTATATTGTTTCCTGACACAATAATGGCAAGGCAGGCCTTGGATTTTTGGCCACTGTCACTGAATAGCCAGACCAAATTGGCTGGTGTGTGATGTAATAAGTTACCTTCTATCTGAATTTCTATTTCTGGAAGAACTAAGAGTGTCATGAAATTATCAGTCTGAGAAGCACGGCCTGCATTGTCACCAAGTGACAATCAGGATGAATTTATCTCCATTTTTCCTGTTCTTCAAGTGTACCAAGCAGAAAAAGTGGTACTGTAGTTTACTTCTTCAAGGAACCAAAAGTCTGTCAAGGACCAGGCCATTGCTGTATCAATGTCTGGAGCAAAAGTTCCCTACCATTCTTGTTTATTTCTCTGCCATGGCAAACAGAACTATTGGAGTCTAAGCTCTTGAATATTAATCCTCTATCTATCTGGTGGTGGGGCCATTTTGCCTCCCGCTCAAGAGATCCATGATGATATTCCTATTTGCAGTTAGATGTTGAACCATTATGGAATTTCTCTAAAGCCTAAGGCAAATTTACAAGTTAAAGAATTTAATTTCTTTCCCCAACCTGTTGATCAATATTATTTGTGTTGATGGCTGCCCAGAATACCATTTACAATCTATTGATAATTTGAAGCTGTTTTTTGTGTCATTGAATTATCCAGTAATTTTAAATTAAACAACATAAATAATAAAGTTGGAAATTAGTGCTAAAAAGAATTGAATAAGTTAAATTAACTGACTTTGAGTTAAGAGATGTAGACTGTATTGTTCATATATCAAATTTTGTTTGATAACACGCCTGTGAAGCACCTTGGAACGTTTTACTATGTTAAAGGCACTATATAAATGCAAGTTGTTGTTATTTGGCATATAACTAATGTTGGTGTGCTACTAGACTTCTTAGAATAACCAAAATTCCCTTTGTCAATCTATCTCCAAAGTATCAAAGAAAGATAGTGACAGTGGAGGCATTGGTTGGTTACTCATGTTATTTACCCTGTCATAATGTACTTTATAGAGTAGACCTAAAATTTCAGCATCTTTGAACCAAACTTTAATTCATACTATGTGAAAAATAGTAATTTCTGGTCCTGTGACAATTAATATAAAATACATCTACAGGCAATTATATAAAACATTGATGTTTTAATTTTATTCTGCTTTAAAATTCAAGTTTCTATTCTCTTAATAGCAGAATGAAAAAATTATCCTGAATGTTTCCCTGATATTTTAATAGGAAATTGTAAAAGCAAAGCTGTGTCCCATGGTTATATTATTTACCATGTCCCAAATCGTATCAGAGACACTCAAAAAATTCAATTTCTGAAAAGTAACACTGAGTGGTTGAAGCAAAATCATAAAATCCACAGATCTCAAACGATTTATATCAAATTGTCCATGTCTAAAATAAAATTAAGAACCCTCATTCAGACTAGGCAATGGCATTTCAGCACAGAAATAAGGCTGGAAACTTATTCCTCACGTTAGAAAGGTAGAAGTCACCATCATGACCTTGCCTGTTGAAGTAGCTACCTGACCAATTTCATCTGATCTGTCGGAAATCAATGGCGAGTGTTTTTTTAAACTTTGACAGATTTCATAAATCTAAATGTCTTACTTTGCAGGGAAATTTTTAACTGCTTCCTTGAATAATTCAAACTGTTTTGTATGGTAATCAGTGAAAAACCATAGATGCTAATTTTATGATATTATAAAAGCAGAGTAAAAGAAATTACCACTTAAAAAGGCACTTGATTTGGTCAGTTTTACAGTACTCGTGCAGATTCTATTGGACTCTTCAACAACATGTGGTTAGTGGTAGCCTTCCAGAGACAATAGGTATATTTTCCAGTTGGGTTCACCGGATAGACAGGCATAAAAGAGGAAACTGTCCCAATCATGATCAGATAGCCTGAGTAGAGCCAGTGACCAAGTCTGCTAAAGGATTGTGTAACTCCTCATCATCAACTGCCGGTTCATCAAGTTGGTTGAATGTTTGCCTGCTGCTGGAGGGATAATGCAGAGGTCACGGCCATCTTGCTGATAAATCGTGTATTAAGTACATGGAGATTGAATGAGGATAGAATAGGATAGAATCTGATAGAGGCACCCGCTTTATGGCAGCATTGATACAGACAATTTGGCATACCCTGGGAGTAAAAAGAAACTTCATGTAGCTTAGCATCCCCCATCTTCAGGGCAAGTAGTGTGTACCAGAGCCATGGTGGTAAACATGCTAAAGAAAACATATCTTCTTATGGAAAGGATTGGGACAGCAAATTACCCCTTGTACTTGTCATTAAATCTACTCCTTGTAAATCTATTGGAATGACCCCACTTCAGATAATGACATATAGATAAAACTCTTGTACAATACAGTACAAAGCTATGGGAAAAGAGCAGGGGAGTGGGGCTAATTGGGTAGGTCTTTAAAAGAGCCGGCACAGATTGTGAGTTGAATGGCCTCCTTCTGTGCTGTATGATTCTATGAGATCTGATAAAGGGCTAGCTATCTTCCTGCAAATACATTCGAAATGGAGCTCCCAGTAGTACAGTTAGCCCAATACAAAGCTGTGTGGCTTACAGTTTAGGAAGAGCTGTTTCAACTTACATAAAGAGTAAAATAATGGAGGTGGCATTCTTAAATCTACCTTACATTGAGTCAATGTATACCAGGTTAAGACATTTCTAAAGGTTGGCATGTGTCATGACACTTGAAGGCTCCTAATTGTCACCTAACATGACCAAAACCCAGAACAGCATTTCTTTCCAAATTTGGACTTATGTGAGACAGCTAAGGTTATACACAGGTTCCGTCCAGGAAAGCCATTAAAAATGGTCTTACCATGGGCACATCTGCTGAAAAATGCAAAGTTAGGTTTCCAAAGTTCTAAGGATATAGTGAAGACAAAGGTAACCGTAGCTAATGCATAGTGATTAGACAGTACTCCATTAGAAAAAGCTACCATATTAGGTTTGCTTTGCCTGGCAATGTCTCCTTCATCAGATTACCTCCCAATGCCATCATACATCCAGGAGCTGTAATCTTGTAATATCTCACCCCAAATTTTCATAAAGTAAGGGGTTGAAATTATGGATGCTTATAAAAGTCAGGAATTTTTCCTGAATAACAATTTTGACTATTTCCTCAAAATCAAATTATTTCATAAAATGGGATTGTTCATAAGCAATTTGAAATGAATAATGTTGGAAAATTAATGCCTGATTTATTTTGATGCTGTTATCTGGAGTCAAGTCCTTGAAGCATCATACAGAGAAAAGGAGTCTATATGGCAACCAAAATGATGTTCATTCAGAACCAGATAAGTTCCTAAATGGGATGACATAAATCCAGATCAAGAGTTGCCTAAGCTAATGGGGGTGTTTATTTTGCTATATTTGCCCTATCAAAGTTTTGTAATGGCATCAGGTACCATGATTTAACCCACTGATCTTGCATGGAGGATTGTCTGCCTATGGGGGTGACAGTAGAAAAGGTGACATATGATGGGATTGCATCTAAACCTGGAACTCCCTACCTAACAGCTCTGTGGGAGTACTTTCACCTCATGGACTGCAGTGGTTCAAGAAGGCGGCTCACCACCACCTTCTCAAGGGCAATTAGGGATGGGCAATAAATGCTGGTCTTGCCAGTGACGCCCACATCCCATGAATGAATTAAAAAAAAGTCCTCCTGTACCAAAGAAGGGTAGTGCTTTTTGGGGTTGAGGGCCACCCTCCAATAACAACAAATGTGCAAGCCATATGGGGGACGGTCACCAACTAATAGGAATGGGAGTAGGCCATTTAGCCCCTCGAGCCTGTTTCACCATCCAATCAGATGATAGCTGATCCGTATTTCAACTCCATTTCCCCTGAAACCCTTACCTAATTAAACCTATCAATCTCAGTCTTGAACATTTCAACTGATCCAAAATCCACAGCCTTTTTTTGGGAGCAGGGGGGAGGAAAGAGTTCCAAAGTTTCACTACCCTGTTTGTGTGATAAAAGCGCTTCCTGATTTCACTCTTTAATGGTTTGGCTCTAAATTTAAGATTGGATTCCCCACAAGAGGAAATAATTTCTCTGTATCTACCCTATCGAATCCTTTTATCATTTTAAAGACTTTGATTAAATCGCCCTTCAACTGTACAAACTCAAGAATATACAAACCAAGTTTACGTAACCTGTCCTCATAATTTGACTTTTAAGCCCTGGTATCATTCTGGTAAATCTGCACTGTATCCCCCACCAAGGCCAATATATCTTTCCTGGAATTTCAGTCAATTCTGCCACCAAGGTTCCTTGAGCCTGACCCGAAATGAAGAAGAAGTGTATTGGTATCAAAAAGGGGTAAGCAATTGCACTCCTTAATTGTGTACACATCTCTTGTGGAGCCCATTAACCATGGCACAAACCTAAGCTGGCAACTCCCACCCCTCAGGGAGATACCCTTTGAAGCATTGTACATAATCATTCCCCTTTTCCACACACTGTTTCATCGTATCAATGATGCACTCCACACTTTTATTAAAGGTGAAGGTGGCAGCCGAGGAACAGCAAACTGATGCTGAGACGTCCAGTCCGAGGTGCCGTTTTGCTGTTGGGAGGTTTCTTGGTGGGTGCAGAGAATAGCCGTGTTCTCCTAAGACACATCCACCCAGTATTACCCCTCCTTCAAATAATGTATAATGCTGCACAATGAAGGCATCGTATTTTATTGGTTGAGGCAGAAACTATGTCAACATTCAAGACTAGATTGGATAGGCGGATGAAGGAAAAGGTGTTGAAGGGATATGTGAACAGGGTGGGTAAATGTGATTAGGGCTGTTTGCTCACATGCCGACAAGGACTGATTTAGACGAATGGCTTGTTTCCATGTTGTAACTTCTATGTATTTCTACACATCATGGCTGTTTCTTAGATAAGTGCCACTGATGTGCATAATGATCCCAGGGCAGGCACCACCTAAACAATTATTGAGTGCAAACCCTTTCAGTTCTTAACGGCTATGGGATTGATATGAAGAGCCCTCCTGTCCATATGGGTGCCACTTACAACACCCTGAACTCGAAAGAACTCTGCCACCAAGTGAAAACTGTGCACCTTATGCAGCTGATGCCTTCTTTCCACAAAATAGTGATATGTGCTGCCACTTGCAAACAGTGTTTGTCACTTGTTTGATACAGGTGTCTGAGGTTACAGACGTCCCCTGCAGTGGACTGGAAGGATGTGTTGACATGATAGCTTCATTCTGTGATAACCTTTCCCTCTGCAGGAAGAGCCATCCCTGTTACAGATGCTGTCTGCAGATAACCTCCAGCAGGTGGTGCAGTTCCAGAGCAGCCACTCTCGTGCAGCAGAGGCAATGAAAAGGGATCTCTGACACGTCGAAGTAGGTTTAGCAGGATCTAGAAACACATCCAAGTCTAGTGACCAGTTCGGACCAAATGCCTCGTTATTCATTGCATCAGTATTTGTTGGCCCCTCATGACTCCCTTTCCTCATCTAAATCATACAGCGTATTTGTTCAATGTGACTTAAATGCCAGCAATAATCACAAATAATGAAGTAAAGTGTTGGCAGACAAAAATGGCAGACTTGTCAGCAAAACTAACTAATGCATGGAGCAAACTGCAGCAAGATGTAATTAATGCAAAAAAAACTTCTACCAGGAACTAAAATGCTCATCTCCCTTTAGCCTCCTTGAGCAAGATTCAGTATTCTTACATGCCTTAGTTTACATGTGCGAACGAACTACATGCTGTAAGTAAAGCCTCTCCCGAGGTTGCAAGATTCATTATGGTACCTGTTTTTAATCATCAAAATGTTTAAATGAAGACCCTGAATGCCAGTAGTACAGCCTCATTTTTCTGTCCCCAAATTACCCATTCAAAAATTAGGTGCACCTGACACTTCAGCGAGGCTCTGCACCACTGACTAAATCTCAGAAAATGTAGCTCTTATCCATGGAATGTAGAGTTTTTATTCTTCTGGGTTAAAGAAAAACATATCAGGAAGACTAGTAAGCTCCGATTTTGAGACTAGCATAGTGTGGTGCGCCTGTGCTGACAGAAGGGGAAAAAAGGCCTTGCTGAATTTTGAGAGATAAGCCTCTGCAATTCATTTGAATAGGCTCCACAAGCTGATTGACTGCAAGTTACAAAATTAGGAAAGCCAACAGCTTTTAAAGGGCTGCTGCTCCTGTTAAAAGTCAATTGCCTGTAATTGTTCTGCTTACAGTTGAAGGGAGCAACAGATTTGGCAGCATCATGTTTGCAATGAGAATGGTACCAAAGTTAAAATTGACCCCAATTTCAGTTCTCAGCTTTGGCTGGTCCCAAGGAAAATGACCCTCTCCTCTCCCAAACTAGTTTTGTGATATTCCACAATTATGATCCCAGAAAAACTGAAAAACATAAGGAGGTCCATCAGGTTCACTGGCTTGAATTGCACTTGCAGGAAGTAAGGACCCAATGTTAAGTCTCTGTAGCATAATTATTGATAGAAATGTGTTTATTGCCAGAGAATGTTAAAAAATCAAATATCTTCCTTTCTTCTCAGAGTTCCCAGGTTTGCTTTAATTTTTCCAAGGCTATTTTCTAGCACTTCAAGCTTTCAAAAGCAAGCTCTGGAACAGTGCATGTACTACTGAAAGTTAAGCAATATATCCTGAAACCACATATACTGATCATGGGGTCAGTTGTTGGAAACGATCTACCATCGGACGTACAACTATTGAATCTATCTATTGACCAATGTTGACAGGGCCAGAGAAGGGGTAGTTTTGGCTGAAGTATCTACAGTAGCTAAGAAAGTTCTTAATCAAGGTCACTAATGATCCTTGCTAATTCTCCATCTATAAAAGCTGCCTCAAAACCTTTTCAACCAGACTTTTGTTCAGCTCTCCTAATTCTATTAATCAATTTCTCCTCTTTGAAGCACCATGGGACATTTTCTTCACTCAAGGCACTACCTAACTGTACATTGTTGTTACTGAATGTGCTCACATGGATACTATGAAAATAATACATGCCACTGGAAAAAAACACATTTTGGTTCATCACGCTAGCCCTAGAAGTTAAAATCAGAATACACAGTTTACCAGCCATAAACTCTTAAATTATTTTCTAAAAATATAACTGTCCAACTACCTGTTAAAATTACTAATACTATCAACCTCAATGGTCTCCTTGGGCAGTCCATGCCAAACAGTTACTACCCTGTGTGTGAAGTAGCTACATCTGATCTATCCCAACATTCATCCACTTTTGACTCCTCCTATGAAGGACAATGTCCCATGGTTTTCGCTATTTAAATGATGAGCTATTTATTTGTACATTGAGATTTTTATGGCATTAAAAAGTACACAATAAATTACATTATTTTATATAATATACTCTGAAAAACAGTCAGCACAAAAAGCTTACATTTTTGTTGAGTTTACAAGGAACTTTAAAGGTCACCTTACCAGTCATAAGAACATAAGAACATAAGAAATAGGAGCAGGAGTAGGCCAATCGGCCCCTCGAGCCTGCTCCACCATTCAATAAGATCATGGCTGATCTGATCCTAACCTCAAATCTTCTATCACTCTGCATCCACCCGAACCCGTGTGATCTCCCGGGAGAGGCGAAAAACCAGATAAAGACCCAATGGCCAATTTGGGAGAAAAAAATCTGGGAAATTCCTCTCCGACCCATCTAGGCGATCGAAATTCTTCCAGGAGATCACTCTGTCCCTATATTTTCTACAGTACTTACCTTCTGTAAAGGCGATCTCCACCCCAGCCAGGAACAGGAATAAAACCATCTCCTGAAATCTAACAGAATTAGAACACAGTAGGAGCAGAACAAGGCTACACGGCCCCTGGGCCCGCTCCACTACCCACAGGGCCATGACCATTCCGAACCCAGACTCATGTCCAATTTCCTGCCCGCTCCCCGTAACCCTTTATTCCCTTTACTTCTAGGAAACTATCTATTTCTGTTTTAAATTTATTTAATGATGTAGCTTCCACAGCTTTCTGGGGCAGCAAATTCCACAAACCTACCACCCTCTGAGTGAAGAAGTTTCTCCTCATCTCAGTTTTGAATGAGCAGCCCCTTATTTTAAGATTATGCCCCCTAGTTCTAGTTTCACCCATCATTGGGAACATCCTCACCGCATCCACCCGATCAAGCCCCTTCACAATCTTATATGTTTCAATAAGATCGCCTCTCATTCTTCTGAACTCCAATGAGTAGAGTCCCAATCTACTCAACCTCTCCTCATATGACCACCCCCTCATCCCCGGGATTAACCGAGTGAACCTTCTTTGTACTGACTCGAGAGCAAGTATGTCTTTTCTTAAGTATGGACACCAAACATTACACAAATCACTTTCAATTTAGTCAACTTTATTTTTGCCATTTAGTTTCAAACACTCTAAATTACCCCACGACTTCAAACTGCTTTGCTGCAGGATGCTTATAGAAATTAGTTTGTGCCTTCTTCTTGGGTTCAGTCACAATTTCGTCAAAGGCAACAGCTGTTGTAGTAGACAGGGTAAAAGCCACGGATTTTCAAAACTGGAAATGTTCATCAATCAGGAAGTCATGATTTAGTCAGACTCGGCTTCAGTTCTGCACCATTTCCTTCATCTTCGAAGTAAAAATTACCTTTGAGCCAGGATTAGAATATATAGTAGCAATTATTTTCAGACTAGATAGAATATCTATTTGGAATTATTGAATCAATAGATTAAGTACCCTACAGTTTTCACTAGCTGAATACACACAATAGAAATGTATGGCATTTATTTATCTAATGCAGGTTCCCTCCTTCCCAGCACCTTCTCTCCAGTCAGGAACAGATAATAGCTAGCAGAATATTGTTTCATCAATGTTGTTTTTTTGGTTAGCCAGATATTTGACACAGGCAGAAATTCATCACCAGGAGTCTCCAAACTAAGCAGAGAAATCGACATGGGTAGAATATCTGTTTGTTTGCTTCCCTTATTTATCAAAGTCCAGAGAGCTTAGGTGCAGGTTGGCAGAGCTAAAGCTTGGGGACCCCAAGTGTGCACAGGGGTGCTGCTGGAGTTTAAATCACATGATTTACCAATAGAGGGAACTGCCAATCTTCCCACTGTTTGTCCAGCTAGTACCACCCTACCCATAAGATCATTGGCTTGCAGAGTTATGTGGGAAGAATGTCATCTCCCGGTGACAGCTCTACCCCTCTTGGTTCTAGTAATCAATCATCAACTGTGTCCGAGTACTGTGGACCTGAATAGGTTCCAAACTTCCAACAGCAGGTGTCATCTGGTAAATAGCTTCACCCCAAGGAGACTCCATTTACTGTTTATCAAAAGAGAAGGTAGCATAGTGGTTATGTTACTGGACTAGACCTGGACTAGATCCGGAGACGGAGTTTAAATTCCATCATGGCAGCTGGGGTTAATTAAATTAAATAAAACATTGGAATAAAAAACTAGTATCAGTAATGGTGACCATGTAACTACAGTATTGTCATTAAAAACCCATCTGGTTCACTAATGTCCTTTAGGGAAGGAAATCTGCCATCCTTACTTGGTCTGGCCTGGACTTGTATGTGACTCTTGACTGCCCTCTGAAATGGCCTAGCAAGCCACTTAGTTGTCAAGCAGGCAGCTCACCACCACCTTCTCCAGGGCAATTAGGGATGGGTAATAAATGCCAGCGATGCCAACATCCTGTAAATAAAAAAAAAAGTAGAGTACTTCCAGCATTAAGTATTCCCTCATTTTATAATCTGAAAGAAAAATTATATCCCATTTTTTTAGGGGATGGAATGATAGTTAAACCTCCATCTCCTACAGGGTAGAGAAGCCAAACTTGTTTGAATGTATTACATCTTCTCAATGAGAGCTCATGACAATTGGTGAGGTTGAAAGGGCCGTGCTGACCATGGGTGGGAGTGTTTATGTAGAGTAGATTGATCAAGATTAGGAGTGCAGAGATATCAGAGGAAAGGGGGCTCGGTTGAAATCACCAAGAATGAGAAACCAACTTGGCGCAGGGTCTAAGAGAGACGATCTTAATTTAGGGGGTTGGTGTGGGCCTTAGGAGAGTGGGATACAAAGAACATTTCAAGTGAGGGGAAGGAGGGATAGAAGAGAGTGAGGTGCTCCAAGGAGATGTTAGTAGACTAGGGGAGAGGCCATGGTGGAACTTGATGATAATAGCTATGCTGCCATCATGGTGGTTAGAATGGGGTAAGTGATGGAATATGTAGCTAGATGGGAAGATTGTGGGAGGTGGGGGGGATAGTTGCGGGTGGGGAGGCAAGAGTCATCACCCGTAAGACAGGCTTCTGTAAGCACCAGAATGTTAATAGATATATCCACAATGAGGTCATGGATGGCAACGGGGTGAACATTCTGGATGGCAACACGGAGGGGGACAGGGTGATTGCTGATCCATTGGTGCGGTCGGGGGAGGGGACACAGAAAGAGCTAAGTGTTAGAGAGTTTAGCCCCCAAGCTGGGCACAACAAAAACAATTTGCATTTATAGAACACCTTTAATGTAGTAAAACATCCCAAGGCACTTAAGTGAGAAGGATGGGGCAGCTGGGATTGCTGCACTGCAAGAACCAGCAATGGGTGCTGCGATAAGCATGGCAAAGAATGGCAAGGCAGGAGTAGAAGGTGGCCTTGGGCTCATTCGAGAAGGAACTAAGCCTTGGACAACAGGAGAGAAGATAGGCTAAGGAGTAAGCACCAAGTACAGGGAGAGATCAAAGTAGTCACATGGCTATTATAAGCCAGGGATAAGTTTAAGTGTGACAGAAAAGCATTGCAGACAGTTCTGACAGAAAGAGTGAACGTTGAGGTAATAGAGGGCTACTACGGTCCATGGTACCACGCACCAGCGAGAGTCAGTGCCTTCAGGTTGAGATGGGGCTTAAATTAGCAATGAAGTGTGCATGCATTGAGGAGCCAGGAGAAGAGAGTAATTATTCAACAATACTTGAGAGTATGGTCACTGCAGTAACACTCCTATTTTATTGTAGCCATCATCATAACTAAACATTGGAGAGGGGGAATTTCAAACCCATTTTTCAAGCATAAGTTAATTTTTTTTCCAAAATAATAAGCTCCTCAATTATACAGAATCTACAGCACAGAAACAGGCCATTCGGCCCAACTGGTCTAATGCCTGCATTTATGCTCCACACGAGCCTCCTCCACCCCCCTTCATCTAACCCTATCAGCATATCCTTCCTCATGTGTTTATCTAGCTTCCCTTTAAATGCATCAATTAGCTACTTCATCCCAGACATTAACAAAAGATGCAGGACATAAATTGTATTATGTAATATATGCAACTTTCTGTTCCCCTGATGTTTAATAGAAAGACATTATGATGATTGAGATGCTGGTGTGCGAACAGCAGAAAATCCAAATAATTGGATTTAATTCAGCAAACTTTGCATTCTATTGTCTCCAAAATGAAATGAATTACATTGTAATTTTATTTTGCTGCAGCTATTTATTTAGCATGTAACCATTGATTTAATTGGAGAATCTTGCCATTTTAATTTAAAGCAATGTAATAACTTTCACAGGTAAGAAATCCAGCTCTACAAAAGATTTAATCAAACAAAGTTCAGTGAAGTGCAACATCACTACTTTCCACCAGTAATCTGGAAGTCGTCATCCACAAACGTTCTATTTTCTTCACAGTAACTGGTTAGCTCATTATCACATTTACCCTGTCCAGTAAGTGGTAGGTGACTTTCTCAAGATTTGTTTTGTTGAATTTAAATTTGGCTATTCCAAAAGGGGAATGGCCACTAGGTAATTTCATGACAAGTATTAGGACAGCATTCTCCTCCCTAACAAAAATAAAGTTTATTTCTGTTCTTGGATAATACTTACTGGCATTATGATGCAGCATAGTTATTCACAATTCAATCTATATGAAAAGGTACAATTATAATACTTATTATAGCATAACAAAGTCTGAAGGAAGGGCAGACTTGTCAAATGTGTACTTGCTGATGAACAGCTTTTCTGAATATGTTTTTTTATATATAGTAGCTATGAGTTTATTTTTTTTTGGAAAAGTAGGTTCAGAAGAAATTCAGTACAGGGTATTTTCACTACTGTCTTGGTGCATTTTTCAGTTATCTTTTAAATAATGGAAAAGGGCAAAGAGGAGATTCTAAAAAGTAGGAAAGGGAAGATGAAAATACAGATTGTAATGTTATAGTTTCTGCTGCTTTGATTGACTAGTTATATTGTTTTGACTTGAGTATCCATTAATACAAATAGAAATTATACCAGGGATCAAAGCAGCAACACAGAGGGATTCAGATGACATCAGGACAGGACGTAAACACCAGTGCTTTACCAATGTAACCTGACTCTCATGGTGAGTTAAAGGAATACTAGAAGAAAATAGACTTATCCGCAAGTATCATTCCTAAACACAACACAATACGCCCAAAAGGCCTGGTTGACACAATGGATAAGAACATGGTCCTTTTATCTTTGCGAGCAGGATTCATACCCAGTGTAAGAATATCGATATTTTACATTACTTTTGTTACTAACAAAGACAAAACTGTAATATAAACAGAATTGGTTTTAATTGTGTTCTTGAAAAGCCTATCTTTTCCCCTCAAGGATGCTAATAACACATAAGCTTTTTGAATGCAGACTTTTCATCACAGCAGGGGGTAGTGTTAGAGCATCAAAGTTTGTTTACAACAAAGCTATGGCTCGGGAAAAGCAATGATAGGAAGTAACAGTAGGGTGTGAAAAGGCATAGGGCCTCTCATCTATGTTTGACAATCAGTTCGAGCAACTCGGTGGTCCTAAAACATTAGATAGTGTTGCATCCCGCAAGAAGAGAACCCATAAAAGAAAATAGTATAAGGAGATGCCATGTTTTTACTTAGTTAGAAAGAAAGAAACCTCATGCTACCTTTGAGACCCTGTGGCATGAAGCGATTTGGAGAAGCCATCTTCACGATTCCTCATTAATATCCACGCACATAAGTTTTGGACACAAGGCTAATGTGCGTTACTCTGTATGGTTGTTAAAGATAAATGTTTTGTCAACAAATGGTGTGAATTAGCAGACATAGTACTTTTTCTAGTTGTACGAATTTATTTAAAGGGTAAAGGACTTATCCAACATCTAGCCCAAACTGACAATAAGGTCTCTTATTGCTGGTGGCTGCAAAAGAAAAAGAAAGACTTGCATTTATATAGCACCTTTCATGACCACCGGACGTCTCAAAGCGCTTTACAGTCAATGAAGTACTTTTGAAGTGGAGTCATCTTCTTCTTCTTCTTAGGCAGTCCCTCGGAACCGAGGATGACTTGCTTCCACATTAAAAATGAGTTTGCAGGTGACTGATTAGTCCAATGCGGGACCGACAGTCTCTGTCACAGGTGGGGCAAATGGTGGTTGAAGGGGCGGGTGGGTGGGGTGCTTGGGTTGATGTGCGCTCCTTGCGCTGCCTGTGCTTGACTTCCGCTTGCTCCCGGTGAAGAGACTTGAGGTGTTCGGCACCTTCCCGGATGCTTCTCCTCCACTTTGTGTGGTCTTGGGCCAGGGATTCCCAGGTGTCGATGGGGATGTTGCACTTTTTCAAGGAGGCTTTGAGGGTGTCCTTGAAGCATTTCCTCTGCCCACCTGGGGCTCTCTTGCTGTGCCGGAGCTCCGAGTAGAGTGCTTGTTTTGGGAGTCTCGTATCGGGCATGTGGACAATGTGACCTGTCCATCGGAGCTGATTGAACGTGGTCAAAGCTTCGATGCTGGGGATGTTGGCCTGAACAAGAACACGGACGTTGGTGCGCCTATCCTGCCAATGGATTTGCAGGATCTTGCGGAGGCAGCATTGGTGGTACCTCTCCAGTGCTTTGAGGTGCCTGCTGTACATGGTCCATGTCTCTGAGGCATACAGCAGGGCGGGTATCACTGCTGCTCTGTAGACCATGAGCTTAGTGCCAGGTTTGAGGTCCTGGTCTTCAAACACTCTCTTCCTCAGGCAACCAAAGGCTGCACTGGCACACTGAAGGCGGTGTTGGATTTCGTCGTCAATGTCTGCCCTTGTTGACAGTAGGCTCCCGAGGTATAGAAAGTGGTCCACATTGTCCAAGGCCTTGTCGTGGATTTTGATAATCGGGGGGCAGTACTGTGTGGCGGGGACAGGTTGGTAGAGGACCTTTGTCTTACGGATGTTTAGTGTAAGGCCTATGCTCTTGTACACTTCGGTGAAGGTGTTGACGATGGTTTGGCGTTCAACCTCCGAGTGAGCGCAGATGCAAGCGTCGTCTGCATACTGTAATTTGATGACAGGGGATGGGACGACCTTGGATCTGGACTGGAGGCGACGGAGGTTGAACAGTTTCCTGTTTGTTCTGTAAATTAGCTCCACTCCAGTGGGGAGCTTACTGAGGGGGAGATGGAGCATTGCAGCAAGGAAGATCGAGAAGAGCGTTGGTGCGATGACACCGCCTTGCTTGACCCCGGTTCGTACGTGAATTGGGTCTGTGGTGGAACCGTTGGTCAGGATCACGGCTTGCATGTTGTTGTGAAGCAGGCGGAGGATAGTGAAAAACTTTTGAGGGCAGCCAAATTTGAGGAGGACACTCCATAATCCCTCACGGTTGACAGTGTCGAATGCCTTTGTGAGATCAAAGAAGGCCATGTACAGCGGTTGGTGCTGTTCCCTGCATTTCTCTTGTAATTGACATGCAGTGAAGATCATGTCCATTGTGCCCCTTAGTGGGCGGAATCTGCATTGCGACTCTGGGAGGAGCTCTTCGGCCACTGGGAGAAGGAAATTGAGGAGGATTCTTGCGATGACTTTCCCTGTGGCAGACAGCAGGGAAACTCCTCTGTAATTACCGCAATCGGACTTGTCACCTTTCTTGAAGATGGTCACAATTACGGCATCTCTGAGATCCCCTGGCATGCTCTCCTCCTTCCAGATAAGAGAAATGAATTCGCGCCAGTAGTGCTTCTCCACCATGCTTTAGTACCTCGGCGGGGATTCCATTGGCTCCTGAGGCCTTGTTGTTCTTCAGTTGTCGTGTTGTAATGAATGAATGTAATCACTGTTGTAATGAATGAATGAATTGAAGTCTCAACCTAGTTCCCAGTGAATGTGGGCCTACTGCACAAAACTGTTCACTACTGAAAAAATTGTCATTCTTATAGTCTTTCAAACAGCTGATACTGAAGAAAAAAAAATGGTAGAGGATAGGGAGTTCTTGAGGTTGCAGACAAGGCACATAGTTAGTACACTGCAGAGGGAGCTTTATACTTCATCTGGCTGTGCTTTATCTAACATGAGAGCTCCATTCCCCAACAGTGAAACCCCTCACCTTAAACACATGTATAAAAGTTATTTTTCACCTGCCCAATCTTGTCTGAAGGTGCTGGAAGTTTAATATAGTTACCCTCCCTCATTGAGACCAACCATTGTAACTCTACACTCCAAAAGCTGCTTCATGGGAAATAATCAGATTCAGCAATGCTCAGCTAATACTGAAGGTTTCCATACACAAAGTACTTTGATAGTGATCCAGGAAGGAAAGGATGCCAATATAAAATATTCCTTGATCTTACCTGCAGGATGATTTCCTGCCAGTTGGTAAAAATGTATAATTCATTCCTCTGACTAATGAGCCATATTTTGGTGCCAAGTTTATCTTCTATAGAAAATGGCTGAATGGATTTTCTGACACTTTCATTCCGTCTACCTGCTCCTCTCAGCACCACTCGGCATCATACAACAATATTAACATTCAGTTTCATTTTTCTTGTGGAACAGGAAAAATGATGCACCATTCTGAGCCAGATGGAATTGAGATACCAGAGAGTGCAAGATTTGGGCTGTAAGCTTATTATTATGCTGGGCTTGTATTAAATCATAGAAATTTGAGTTCAGGAGGACTTTCAGCCCATTTTGCCGATGCTAGCTCCCCTACTGGAGCTATCTAGTCTAATCCCATATCCCTACTCCTTTCTCTTCAAATGTTTATCTAATTCCAGCTTAAATGTCATGATTGATGGCTTTAATAGTTACCTGTGGTAAAACATTTCATATCCTTTTAAGCCTGAAGTATGATGAATGCTCGCCCTCTTGCAAAACATAATTGTTTACTTTTAGGTGTAGTCATCATAATTCCTCAAATGAAGGGATAGGTCACACGCCACACATAGGCAAGTCATGCAAGTGGGAAGCACTTCTGTCCCTTTTGCACTTTTCACAAATAACAAATGTTCGCTCAAGCAACCATCTTCAGTTCTTGCCTCCAAAGGACAAATCTTGGGGTCTGCAACAAAATCACAATCTCGTTCCCCTTGTAATATAAATAGAAGGGATTGAAAATATTACTTTTGCAAAGGAATCTACTTTAGATTACTAGAGTACTTTGTGATGTAAGAAAACTACTAGGCACTTGGTCTAAGCGTTAAACAAAGCTTTAATCAACTGTTTTACAACATGGAGGTCTATTTGTGTCCTTCACTAGTTCCTGTTAAGAATGCCCTGCGCAAGCTGGGCCCATGCCCGAGTATTTATACTCTCCCTGGACAGCGCCACCCACAGGCCACTCAGTTGATTCATGTCACTTTGTTTTGTCCTAATAAAAATACTGGTATCACAAATAAATTTACAAGTTAAGATATTAAATACAGATAGTTAAGACATTTATTGTACTCTGCAAAGTCTCCCACAGAGGAGCTCACTGAAAAGGTGAAAGTCATCTGCACAATCTGTCAAATAATAGACCTCACTCATAGTGCATGGTAAAGATATGCAGATTACTCCAAGTAGTTACCTTGTATTGCGAGTTTCCCCAAACTTGCTAGACTGCAGCTATTGTTTATGCAGATGATTCTCTGGTACCGTTAGAGGATTCTTGCCCTGGTCGCAAGGTAAGTCTAAGTTAATGGTCATCGGGACATCAAAGTGTCCAAAGCTTTTCTTCTGTAGCAGTTGGGCTGACTTTGCTGAACTAATTCTATTAGTGCAATCCTTTCAACGGCACTAACAGACTGCACTTTAAATGTGTGCTCAGTTCTGGTCGCCAAGACACAAGAGAGATGTTCAAGTGCTGGAGGCAGTGCAGAGAAAAATTATGAAACTGACCCCTCATGTCAAAGGTCTGGGTGATGAGGAAAGATTGGAAACTTGGCATTTCAGCCTAGAAAATAGGCAGAAAGGTTATCTTACAGAGCTATAAAATATTGGAAATGTTATAAATAATAATAAATATTATTTGTTTACTTTTAGGTGTAGTCATCATCATTCCTCAAATGAAGGGATAGGTCACACGCCACGCATAGGCAAGTCGTGCAAGTGGGAAGCACTTCTGTCCCTTTTGCACTTTTCACAAATAACAAATGTTCGCTCAAGCAGCCATCTTCAGTTCTTTCCTCCAAAGGACAAATCTTGGGGTCTGCAACAAAATCACAATCTCGTTCCTCTTGTAATATAAATAGAAGGGACGTCTCAAAGTGCTTTACAGCCAATGAAGTACTTTTGGAGTGTAGTCACTGTTGTAATGTGGGAAACGCAGCAGCCAATTTGTGCACCGCAAGCTCCCACAAACAGCAATATGATAATGACCAGATAATCCGTTTTTTGATATGTTGTTTGAGGAATAAATATTGGCCAGGACACCGTGGATAACTCCCCTGCTCTTCTTCGAAATAGTGCCATGGGATCTTTTACGTCCACCTGAGAGAGCAGACAGGGCCTTGGTTTAACGTCTCATCTGAAAGGCGGCACCTCCGACAGTGCAGCACTCCTTCAGCACTGCACTGGAGTGTCAGCCTAGATTTTTGTGCTCAAGTCCCTGGAGTGGGACTATGAACACACAACCTTCTGATTCAGAGGTGAGCGTGCTACCCACTGAGCCACAGCGGACACGTTATGGAAAAAGTAAATCCAAATATTATTTCAAATTAAATTGAGAGAAGGACAAGGGGAGACAGGTTCAAATGAATAAAAGGCAATTTTAAGATTTCCAGAGTAGTGTGGAGATGAAAACTCTCAAAGTACAAAAAACTGGATGCCCAAGATCTTTCTGGATGGATGAATTAATATGGATGATTAGCCTTCCTTGTTTATAACTATCCTGAGAGTTTTCAAATCTGATTTAATTTTGATATTGCATTGGTAAGAATCTTGGATGTGGACATAAAACCTTTAGGCCAAACTATATAGGAAGGCTCAACCTCTAAGGCAGACAGATAATTTGGAATGACTGCAGTACAGTAGTTAGATATCTGCTCGAATTATAGGTTCAATCAGGGATAACAGAAGTTTGTGCAAACATGTTTTAGTTCAATCTCATGAAGGGGGTAAGCGCAAATGAACAAATGACTTTATAGACTACTTTCATGAACCAAAATCCCTTAAATGCAGTCTAGCAAAAAATGGTGTGGAGATGCCGGTGTTGGACTGGGGTGGACAAATGTAAGAAGTCACACACCAGGTTATACTCCAACAGTTTTATTTGAAATCACAAGCTTTCAGAGCGCTGCTCCTTCATCAGGTGAAGTGGAGAGATGCATAAAGACACAGCTTATATAGTCAGAGAATAATGCCAGATGATTACAGGTAATCTTTCTAACTGCCATTTATCACACCTCGGCAGAGAGATAATCACAGCAATCAAAGGTGTGAATGGTATCCAAACAGGTCAGTCAGGAAAACATTACATCAAAGAACAATGAGGTGGGGTCACAAGGGGTCAAATGTTGCAGATGCTGGGGTCTGTATGAAAAACAAAAAACAAACAAAAAAACATTTTTTTTGGTGGAAATCACAGCAGGTCCAGCCGTATCTGTGTAGAGAGAACAAGCCAACGATGACTCGAGTCTGGATGACCCTACGTCAGGTGGGGATACATGTAGCGTGACATGAACCCAAGATCCCGGTTGAGGCCATCCTCATGAGTGCGGAACTTGGCTATCAGTTTCTGCTCTACGATTTTGTGTTGTCGTGTGTCTCGAAGGCCGCCTTGGAGAATGCTTACCCGAAGATCGGAGGCTGAGTGTCCTTGACTGCTGAAGTGTTCCCCGACTGGGAGGGAACACTCCTGCCTGGCGATACATGGTACATACTCATGTGACTCGGCCAACGTGGTCTACCTCATACGTTGCAGGAAAGGATGCCCCGGAGCATGGTACATCGGCGAGACCATGCAGACACTGCGACAACGGATGAACAGACACCACGCAACAATCCCTCCCAGTCGGGGAACATTTCAGCAGTCAAGGACATTCAGCGACTGGTGCACAAGAACACCCAGGTCTCTTTGCACTTCCCCTTCTCCCAATCTATTGCCATTCAAATAATAATGTGCCTTCCTGTTTTTGCCACCAAAGTGGATAACCTCACATTTATCCACATTATACTGCACCTGCCATGTTTCTGCCCAATCACCTAACCTGTCCAAATCGTACTGGAATTTCATGACATCCTCCTCGCAGCATACCCTCCCACCCAGCTTTGTGTCGTCTGCAAATTTGGAGATATTACATCCAATTCCCTCGTCCAGATCATTAATATATATCGTGAACAGCTGGGGTCCTAGGACCGATCCTTGCGGTACCCCACTAGTCACTGCCTGCCACTTGGAAAACGACCCGTTCATTCCAACTCTTTGCTTTCTGTCCGCCAACCAGTTCTCTATCCAAGTCAATACCTTGCCCCCAATCCCATGTGCCTTAATTTTGCACGCTAATCTCTTATGCGGGACCTTATCGAAAGCCTTCTGAAAGTCCAAATACACCACATCCACTGGTTCTCCCTTATCTATTTTACCAGTTACATCCTCAAAAGATTCCAGTAGATTAGTCAAGCATGATTTACCTTTTGTAAATCCATGTTGACTTTGTCCGATCCTGTCACTGCTTTCCAAGTGCTCTGCTATTACATCTTTTATAATGGACTCTAGCATTTTCCCCACTACCGATGTCAGGCTTACCGGTCTATAATTCCCCGCTTTTTCTCTGCCACCTTTTTTGAATAGTGGGGTAACATTAGCTACCCTCCAATCCATGGGTACTGTTCCAGAGTCTATCAAGTTCTGGAAGATGACCAGCAATGCATCTACTATTTCTAGGGCCACTTCCTTAAGTACCCTGGGATGTAGATTATCAGGCCCTGGGGATTTATCGGCCTTCAGTCCCATCAATTTTCCTAACACCATTTCCCGACAAATACTGATTTCTTTCAGTTCCACCCTTTCATCAGACCCTATGTTCCCTGGTATTTCTGGGAGGTTATTTGTGTCCTCCTTTGTGAAGACAGAACCAAAATATGTATTTAGTTGGTCTGCCATTTCTTTGTTCCCCATTATAAATTCCCCCGATTCTGACTGCAAGGGACCTACACTTGACTTCACCAATCTTTTTCTCTTCACATATCTATAAAAGCTTTTACAGTCAGTTTTTATGTTCCCTGAAAGCTTACTCTCATATTCTATTTTCCTTTTCTTAATTAATCCCTTTGTCCTCCTTTGTTGAATCCTGAACGGCTCCCAATCCTCAGGATTATTGCTTTTTCTGGCCAATTTGTATGTCCTCTCCGTGGATCTTATGCTATCCCTAATTTCCCTTGTTACCCACGGTTGAGTCAGCTTTTTTGTTTTATTTTTATGCCAAACTGGGATGAACAACTTCTGTAGTTCATCCATTCGGTCTTTGAATGTTTGCCATTGCCTATCCACCATCACCCCTTTGAGTGCCATTCCCCAATCAATCCTACCCAACTCGCTCCTCAGACCATCGTAGTTTCCTTTATTTAAATTGAGGACCCTTGTTTCTGAGTCAACGACTTCATTCTCCATCTTAATGAAGAATTCGATCATATTATGATCGCTCCGACCCAAGGGGCCTCGTACAACAAGATTGCTAATTAATCCTTTCTCGTTACATAATACCCAGTCTAAGATGGCCTCCTCTCTGGTTGGTTCCTCAACATATTGGTCCAGGAAACCATCCCGTAAACACTCCAGGAATTCCTCCTCCACAGTATTGTTACCAATTTGGTTAGCCCAATCTATATGTAGATTAAAGTCACCCATGATGACTGCTGAGCCCTTATTGCACGCTTCTTTAATTTCCCTTTTAATGCCATCCCCAACCTCCACCTTACTGTTTGGAGGTCTATATACCACTCCCACTAATGCTTTTTTCCCCCCTTAGTATTTCTCAATTCTACCCATACATATTCCACATCATCAGAGCTAATATCCTTCATTACAATTGTGTTAATCCCTTCTTTAACCAGTAATGCTACCCCACCTCCCTTTCCTTTTTGCCTATCTTTCCTGAATATCGAATACCCCTGGATGTTGAGTTCCCAGTCTTGGCCATCCTTGAGCCACGTTTCCGTAATCCCAACCAAATCATATTTGTTTACCTCTATTTGCGCAGCCAATTCATCCACCTTATTACAAATGCTCCTTGCATTAAGACACAAAGCTGTCAGGCTTGTTTTTTTAACGCTCTTAGACCTATTAGAATTATTATTTACTGTGGCCATGTTTGATTTAAACCGTTGATTTCTCGGACTGCCACTTTTGTTTTCTCCTTCCTATCTTTTGCTTTCATCCTTGTTTCCCTTTCCTCTGTCTCCCTGCTCAGGTTCCCAACCCCCTTCCATTTTTAGTTTAAACCCTCCCCCACAGCACTAGCAAACAAACCCCCTAGGACATCGGTTCCAGCCCTGCCCAGGTGCAGACCGTCCAGTTTGAACTGGTCCCACCTCCCCCAGAACCGGTTCCAATGTCCCAGGAACTTGAATCCCTCCCCCTGGCACCATTCCTCTAGCCACGTATTCATCTGAAGTATCCTTCTATTTCTACTCTGACTAGCACATGGCACTGGTAGCAATCCTGAGATTACTACCTTTGAGGTCCTGTTTTTTAATTTACCTCCTAACTCCCTATATTCCGCTTTTAGGACCTCATCCCACTTTTTACCTACATCGTTGGTGCCTATATGCACCACAACAACTGGCTGTTCACCCTCCCCTTCCAAGATGTTCTGCAGCCGCTCGGAGACATCCTTGACCCTTGCACCAGGGAGGCAACACACCAACCTGGAGTCTCGTTTGCAGCCGCAGAAACACCTATCTATTCCCCTTACAATTGAATCCCCTATTACTATAGCTCTACCACTCTTTTTCCTCCCATTCTGTGCAGCAGAGCCACCCCTGGTGCCAGGAAGTTGGCTGCTGCTGCCTTCCTCTGATAAGCCATCCCTCCCCCAACAGTACTCAAAGTGGTGTATCTGTTGGAGAGGGGGATGGCCACAGGGGACCCCTGCACTACCTGCCTGCGCCTAGTACTCTGCCTGTTGGTCACCCGTTCCCTTTCTTCCTGTCCAACCTCTACCTGTGGTGTGTCCAACTCCCTAAACGTGCTATTCACGATGTCCCGAGCATCGTGAACGCTCCAGTATGCATCCAATCGCAGCTCCAGCGCCGTGATGCGGTCTGTCAGTAGCTGCAGCTGGGTGCACTTCCTGCACACGTAGTTGTCAGGGACACAGGAAGTGTCCCTGAGTTCCCACATATCGCAGGAGGAGCAGATCACGGGGCTGGGCTGTCCTGCCATGATTTACCCTTTAATTAATTGAGTTTAAATTAAATCAATCAATCCCACTAATTACACTACAGTTAAATAGTTTTAACAACAGTGCCCGCTACACCAGAGAGACCTTAGAAACTATAAACCAGAGTTAAAGTTTAAAAAAGAGAGAAATACTCACCAACCAATCACTTACCTGCTTCCTGCTGACGTCACACTTTGATTACTTTTTACCTCTCTCCCCTGATGCTGAATTGGTCAGGCCTCGCTGCCGCCGCTTTTAAACTGCCGCTGCTGCTCTCTCCCAGGTACAGGTCCAGGCTCTGTGGTCGGGCCTTGCTGCCGCCGCTTTTAAACTGCCGCTGCTGCTCTCTCCCAGGTACAGGTCCAGGCTCTGTGGTCGGGCCTCGCTGCCGCCGCTTTTAACAACTTCCTGGCACAAATGTTACCTGCCACTTATCAGCCCAAGCCTGAATGTCGTCCAGGACTTGCTGCATGCGGGCATGGACTGCTTCATTATCTGAGGAGTTGCAAATGGCACTGAACACTGTGCAGTCATCAGCGAACATCCCCACTTCTGATCTTATGATGGAGGGAAGGTAATTGACTAAGCAGCTGAAGATGGTTGGGCCTAGGTTACTGCCCTGACGAGCTCCTGCAGCAATGTCCTGGGGCTGTGATGATTGACCTCCAACCATCCTCCTTTGTGCTAGGTATGACTCCAGCCAGTGGAGAGTTTACCACCCCCCACCCCCCACCCCATCCCAATTCCCATTGACTTCAGTTTTATTAGGGCTCCTTGATGCTACACTCGGTCAAATGCTGCCTTGATGTCAAGGGCAGTCACTCTCAACTCACCTCTGGAATTCAGCTCTTTTGTCCATGTTTGCACCACAGCTGTAATGAGGTCTGGAGCCGAGTGGTCCTGACAGAACCCAAACTGGGCATTAGTGAGCAGGTTATTGTTGAGTAAGTGCTGCTTGATAGCAATGTCGACGACACCTTCCATCAGTTTGCTGATGATTGAGAGTAGACTGATGGGGCAGTAATTGGCCGGATTAGATTAGTCCTGCTTTTTGTGGACAGGACATACCTTGGCAAATTTCCACATTGTCGGATAGATGCCAGTGTTATAACTGTACTAGAACAGCTTGGCTAGAGGCACGGCTAGTTCTGGAGCACAAGTCTTCAGCACAACAGCCGGGATGTTGTCGGGGTCCATAGCCTTTGCTGTATCCAGTGCGCTCAGCAGTTTCTTGATATCACGTGGAGTGAATCGAATTGGCTGAAGACTGGCTTCTGTGGTGATGGGGACCTCAGGAGGAGGCCGATATGGATAATCCACTCAGTACTTCTGGCTGAAGATGGTTGCAAATGTTTCAGCTTTGTCTTTTGCACTCACTTGCTGGGCTCCACTATCATTGAGGATGGGGATATTCATGGAGCCTCCTCCTCCCGTTAGTTGTTTAATGGTCCACCACCATTCACGACTGGATGTGGCAGGGCTGCAGAGCTTTGATCTGAACCATTGATTGTGGGATCACTTAGCTTTGCCTATAGCATGCTGCTTCCGCTTTTTAGCACGTATGTAGTCCTGTGTTGCAGTTTCTCCAGGTTGGCAGCACATTTTTAGGTACACCTGGTACCGCTCCTGGCATGCTCTTCTACACTCCTTATTGAACCAGAGTTGGTCCCCTGGCTTGATGGTAATGGTAGAGTGAGGGCTATGCCAGGCCATGAGGTTACAGATTGTGGTGGAATACAATTCTGCTGCTGCTGATGGCCCACAGCGCTTCATGGATGCCCAGTTTTGAGCTGCTAGATCTGTTCTGAATCCATCCCATTTAGCACGGTGGTAGTGCCACACAACACGATGGAGGGTGTCCTCAGTGTGAAGGCGGGACTTCTCCAATGTAGATTACTCCAAGGGGACTGAGCAATAAAACTTCAATACTCAGGATATTCTCACCCAAGGTAGATCCAATTACTCCAGTCAGTCATTCAGATCGAGGGATCTTAAACAAGTCTCCTGACTATTGTCAGTCTGTATTGTGACAAGAGGATTACAGAAGAATAATTGTTCTTTAAATGTTTTAACTTGCTTCTTTTTTGTGCAATAAATGATATCCAAACATGACTTATCTTCATCATCCATTTTTTTCCAACATCTCTGCATGTAAATAGGAAGAGGAAAATGGGGGTTCTTTCATTTAAAACCACGATTGGCCAGCCTGTGCCAGATATTTGAATTAATGCATTTTCTTGACTGTCCCTACCTGTACTGGTAGAAATCATGCACGGCAGTTATGGAGTGTGGAAGACACCAGTAGTGTCTTCTCAGTTTCAACGCAAGATAGAACACAAAAAATGTATTAAAATCATTGCAACTTGAAGGAAAAGTAATTTGGCTCACACTAAAAAAAAGGCAATGTATGTTGAGAAAAATATTTTCTGGTGCTGGTAGAAAATTAAGTGGAAAAGGCACCCCCCAAAAAGTGATTAATCTATGATTTATTTTTTAAAAAAAGGATGAATATTGAATTAAAAGTATTGGAAGATTCTAAGCAAATACTCTATGGAACACCAAAGCTCTTATGCTGAAGAGATCTTGTAAAGGTGACATACTACTGACCGCATGATTGGAATTCTTAGTTTAAATATTTTTTTTTAATTAACTCCCAATTTAATTTTTTTTTAAATTAAACATAGTTGAAAATCCAGAAGGTAAATATTTAGTAAGTGAAAAAAAAGTTGCTAACAAAACTTCAGCATAACCTTTTACACACAATTACTTGATTATGTCGTTCACATTAAAAAAATACATGAATAAAGACACTTGTTTAAGTAATATATGAAAGATACAAAGCCAGGCAAGCTCAGCATCAGCTGGCTGTTATGGCCTACTTTGTATTGCAGAACTACTGAAAGAAGCAGTTCTGCAATAATGTCTCAGGGTCCCAAGTGCTGTGGACCCTGGCTCATTTATATTGTGGTAGATGCCACAGAACTGCAAAGAAAGGGGATACAACAGATGCAAAAAATATTTGGAGAGTGCTGTAGAGACAAGGAAAAATTAAGGATAGAAAGACAAATATAGCCCAGAAATTGCAGCTGTGGTGAGGGTGAGGAAAAGCATCGATGTAAATAAAAATATAATTAAGTCACGAGTGATAATTATCTTTTGATTGTGTATTGAAGTTGAAAGTGTTACAGACCACTTAGATTCTATCATGTGCAGCATAAAATAAAATCTCACGAAAAAGCAACAGGTTTCAGCAAACGACAAGATTTTAAGTTTAAAAAGTAAAAATGTGAATATTTAAAAAAATGAATTATCTGGGAAAATAAGTATTGTAATATATTATACTAGCTGGAGTGCCCGGCGGTGCCGAGGCTATTTCGAGGGCATGTTGTTGTTGGAAGAGAGAGAGCGAGCGACTGGGGGGGGGGGGGGGAAGAGAGCGCGCGACTGGGGGGGGGGACGGAGGGGCGCGCGACTGGGGGGGGGGGGACGGAGGGCGCGCGACTGGGGGGGGGGGGGGGACGGAGGGGCGCGCGACTGGGGGGGGGGGGGGGACGGAGGGGCGCGCGACTGGG